>NC_092874.1:252832743-253185243 GCF_028372415.1 Notamacropus eugenii
TACATTTTCTTTGAAGGATGATACAACTTATAAAAATAAACAAACTAATAAGTGCAGAATAAGGAAAATTCAGGTGGAAGAAAACACTAAAATCTAAAAGATTAGTTCATGGTCTGAGCTTTGAAAAAAGCTAGAGGTTCTGAAAGATAGAGGTGAATAGAAAGTACATTGATAGAGAATAGCTCCTGGGAAGGACTTCTGGTAGATGGAGTACCCACTTTGAGGGTGCCAAAGAGGCCAATTTACTTAGAAGGGAGGATGTGTGAAAGGGAGAAATGTGCAATAAGTTTGGAAAGATAGGCAAGAGTCTGATGGCAAAAAACTTTAAGTACCCAAATCAGGAAGGTTTTTATTCTTTTTATCTTATCATAGACATGACAGGAGTCACTGAGCAGGAAAAATGACATGGTCACAACTGTGCTTTAGGAAGATTATTTTTTCCCCAATAAAGAAATGTTTGCACACTTCAAGCATTTTCATTTGATAAGTTTACCGCCTTCCTGAAAGTATCTAAACATATTATTGCCACAAGGAGGTAATACATGAGAGGGGTCACAGATAAATTCACATTGGATGGATTTTTGAATGTAGAGTAAAGAAAATTATTCTATAATATTTACCTTTTAAAGTTTTCCAGGAAGTAAGGATGGAGATTAAGAGCAAATAACACAAAGCACAAAAATGAGTGCCAGTTTTGATCTGGATAAGGATTCTGGTTTTCAGCATATGAATTCCAGCTCTGCCATTCATTATCTTTGTGGCCCTGTGCAAAATCATTTACGTGTCTGGGCGGCATTTTCCTCACCTGTAAAATAAAGAGTTGAGTAAACTGCAATTAATGTCCCTTCCAACTTTAAGTCTATAATCCCATAGAAAAGAAAACATAAAGTGGATAGATAGATAGACATGTATAGACATATATGTATATGTTCAAAAATATACATCTATGAATACATATACATAAATAGTATATATTTATGAATGTATGTGTGTATATATTCGTGTATATGTGTGGGTTAGATACATATGCATGTAGTATATAACCCATATCTCTACCTTTAATACATATATATTGTGATGTATAATGATACATATATACACATATATGTGTATAGTAAATTATATATATAATATATGTCATATATTACATATAATATATTCATATAAACAGATAATGGATGTATATGTATCAACGTTCATATAATTTCATTACACAGAACAATAATATATAGATAGCATTCTCCAATACCTATCTGGAAGCTAAGTATAACTAAGTATAACTCATTTATTAACTTATGTTATGTACCAGACATTCTACTAAGGACTAGAGATTCAAAAATAAAACATTAAAAGACAAACTTTATTTCCAAGTACCCATAATGTAATGGAGGAAAAAGAATTACAAAATGATTTTGTTCAAAACACAATACACAGTATAAATTGAAGAAAATCATTGGAGAAAGATATGGACATTAAGGATACTACGAAAGATTTCTTGAAGAAGGTGAAATTTTAATTAAGGCTTGAATGAAGCAAGGAAGCAAAGAGGTGGAGTTGACTAAAGACAGCACTGAAAGCACTCATAGTCAGGACATGGAGTAACAGCAAAATAGGAGAAGGGGAGAAGAGAAGAAGCCCCAGGACAGAGCTTTGAATTCACTCGTTTAATGGTCAGGGATCGGATCCAGCAAGGAGTTGGAAAAAGAGGTCAGACATAACACAGAACCAGAACAGTATCTCAAAAACTTAGAGAGGAAAGAATAAAAGAGAGGCTGATGGTATCAAAAACAGTAGAGAGGTCAAGAAGGATGAGGTTCAGCAAATGCACTGTGAGTGGGACATATTTTATATCTAGTCTGTAATTACTACCTTGAGGACCTACTACTTTACTGATGGTAAAGGAGTATATCTTTACCTCTCTGAGATTTTGTGAAGTAGAACCAACATTATACTGCTTATGTCAACTGTTTATCTGTCATGTATTGATCTATCTATCTATCTATCTATCTATCTATCTATCTATCTATCTATCTATCTATCTATCTATCTGTCTATCTATCTATCTATCTTTCTACCTTTCTATCTACCTACCTATTTATTGACCTGTCTATTAATCTATTCATTCATTTATGTATTTATTCATTAATTTATTTTACATTTTCTTCCCCTCTACATACCAGTGACCCTGGTCTCATTGATGTTCCTCATACATGATACTTGGGCTCCTCACAGAGTATTTTCAACGATTGTCCCCAATTCTTGGAATTTTTTCTTTTCTCACCTCCATCTCCTGATTTCTCTGCCTTCTTTCAAGTCTTATCTAAAATCTCACTTTCCACAAGAAGTTTTTTTTTTTCAATTTCCCCTTAATGCTAGTATCTTCTCTCTTTGATTATTTGTAATTTATCTTGAACATTTTTTTGTACATAGCAGTTTTTAACATGTTAATTCCCGCATTAGATCATGAGTTTCTTGAGAACAGACACCTTTCTTTGTATCTCTAGTGCTTTACACACTGCCTACCCCTTATTAGGTATTTAATGAATGTCTATTGACATAACCTCTGCCAGGACCTCGAACCTGAGACTACTTTCCATTCTTTCTTAAATACTGGTATTTAATGGTTATTAATGGTATTAAATAGTTCTGGTAAAACTGACAGTTGGCTTATATAAGTGAATCATCTTCCCATTTCTGGATTTCCAGTTATAAACAGCTATTATTAGGTGAGTGATTTCACCATTGCTCTCCATTCTTTTCATTTGCATATCATCCATAATAGTATTTTAGCATATGATTCACCCTGTATTCCCATATGCTATGCAATTGACACTTTCAGGAATATTGTAAGTTTTTTTTTCTGTTTTGTTTTTTCTATTCCTACAGCTGGAAATTGCTCCTTTGCAAACAATAAGTACTTAGCAAAAGCTGGTTGCATTGAATTTAATAGATTTCATTAAATTATTGAAGAAATACTTGAGAGAACTCCTGCTATGGACTAACTTTAGATCAAATTATAGGCTAAATTTAAGCAAATTCTATAAGGAGTGTGGCATGGTATCAACAATCAATCAATCAAAATGTATTTATTAATTGCCTCTGATATTCTAAGTACTGTGCTAGATGCTGGATATACACATACTAAGATTAAAGTAATCCCTTTATAGTTCTGGATATATAGTTCTGGATATTATATAGCTTATAGTTTTGGATCTGGAATCAGGAAGGCATGAATTCAAACCATCCATCTAAGACTTTCTCCATGATCAGTGGCAAGTCATTTAAGCAAGGAGAGAGGTGACCCAGTGCGTACAGTGCTAGACTTGGAGTCAGGAAGACTTGAATTCAAATCCTGACTCCCATACTTACTAGCAGTGTGACCGTGGGCAAATTACTTAATCTCTCTGCATTGGTTTCCTCATCTATGAAATGGGAGTAAGGTAACACTTATTTCACAGAGTTGTGAAGCATATGAGATAACATAAGTAAAGCACTCTGGAAACCTTAATATATAACATGAATGTTAGCTATTAGTATTAAGATTCTGAGCCTGAGATAACTCTGTGACTAAAGATTATGGATTAGTTCAATTCTGTTTTCACTTATTTGTTCAACAGCAACAGTTCAAATTTATGTTAGGCTTTAAGATTTATATTTTCCCAACAAATGAAGTTTTTGTTTGTTTGTTTGTTTGTTTTACTCTTTTTTGAGTACTACACAGTAGGGGAATGGAGGAGATATAAATATCTATTAAGTGACTGTTATGTGCCAGGCACTGTGTGAAGCTCTTTATATTATCTCTTTCATTCCTTACATCAACTATGTGAAGTAGGAGTTATTATACCTTTCATTTTATAGTTCAGAAACTGTGACAAGTAGTTTAAGTGACTTTTCCAGAATCACACAGATAGTAAATATTTTATGTCAAAGCTGAACCCTGGTCTTCTTGACTTCAGTCCTCATCCTCTATCCACTGAGGCACTTAGCTATCTCTGTTTCATATGGAAAGAAGGAAGGAAAGAAGGAAGGAAGGAAGGAAGGAAGGGAGGAAGGAAGGAAGGAAGGAAGGAAGGAAGGAAGGAAGGAAGGAAGGAAGGAAGGAAGGAAGGAAGGAAGGAAGGAAGGAAGGAAAAAATATTTCTAAGTTTCAAGCACTGATGAGGAATACTGGGAATTCAAATATAAATAAGATAGTCACTGCTCTCAAACAGATTCATTCAAGTATGGAAAGACAACACATAAAAGGGAGTAAAGAAGAGGTAGGGTGGGAAAGGATATGCTCATCTGCTGTTGCTCAGTCCTGTCCAACTCTGTGACACCATTTGGAATTTTCTTGGCAAAGATACTGAAGTGATTCACCATTTCCTTCCTCAGTGAGAATACTGAGGCAAAAATGACTTGCCTAGGGTCACACAATTAATAATTACCTGAGACCATATATCAACTCAGGAATATGGGTCTTTCTCACTCCAGGTCCAACACTCTATCCACTGCACCACCAGATTTGGATATTGCCAGAGTGATGCAGAGAGCTGGTTAGGGCAATGTAAAATGAAAACTTACCTACTCACCTAAAAGAGTCCAAGGTCTCAGGGTCCCAAGTCCGTGCTCTTATGGGAGAAGGATGATAATGACAAATGCAATTATTTTACAGTGGAACTCTTGTGTAATTAAATTTATCTCTTCAAACAATGATTTCCTTTCCAAAGAAAAGTCACTTTGGCCTCAAATTTTGTTCTATCCACTAGTGTTTTTCTTCACTCTTTCACTTACATGTCCCTTACTTTTTCTCTGTTAAAATTGAGGAAGAAGATAAGAAGGGCATTCCATTTTAGAAGTTGTTTTTGGCAATGGAATAAATTACAAATTATTTGATCTGAAGCAAGCACACATCTTGTAGTCCTGGGAACAGAAAACAACAGGGAAGGATGTCAGTGATTTGGAAAAGTGTTGCTGCTCCCCGTTATCATTGCTTGAGCACCTGCTTTTTTGGCTAAGTAAGGCTTGCTTCCTACAAGGCATTGATGTCATGCATTTATTTTTCTTACATCCAAAATTCTATGTATGTTTGATGCATTTTCAGTGGGTTTCATCTTCTGTCTTCTCAGAAATCATGCTTTACTTTCTCAACTTTTCTTACAATTGATTTTACTAATCTTTGACTTAATAAACCTAATGAAATTCAGTTGTATAATGCCAAAGAAGACAGTTTTCCCCTTAAAAGGGAAAACGATGAGAGATCATTTATTTGGGCATTTTCTTTGTTTCTTTAAAAACAATTGCTAATTTACATAACCAATGAATATCTATTTAGGGGAAAGTCAGGAGACCTTTTTAATTGCTAGTGGAGTGCTAACAAATGAGATTCTATTGTAAACTAATCCATAAGTGAACATATACAATAGAATCAAGGCAAATGATTTAAGAATTTTGCTAGGTTCATTTATTTAGAAAATTCCATGTTAGTGCTAATTATTTTAACATTGTAATTGCAGCCTGGATGATGTGTTCTTCAATACTTTAAAAAAGCTATTATTTCCACAATGTGGGTACTCCTTCCACCAACACAGATTGTGACTCTGCTATATTTTGTGAGGTGACTATATGTGATGCTGTGACCCACGAAATGCATTACCTGGTAACTACACTTCCTCTGATGGGCCTATTCAACCTTACCTAACAATAATGTTCTATTATAATAGCATTGGTTTCCTACTCATATCCTCCCACACATTGACTAGAGCAAGAATCCTCTGACAGCTACATTTTAAAGGGACTCGCAAACAAAATGTGATACAATAACTGGACATTATAGGATTGTCTCACTTTTCTCCTTATGTTGCCAGTGACTAGTAAAGTGTATTGCCTGCTAATAGGTGATGTTTAATAAATGCTTGCGGATTAGAATTCTTAGTACCTCAATATTTGAAATGATTATTTTATACAAACATTACTACAACTCAGTATTAATATTTGTATTTTACAGTTGAGTAAACTGCAATTCAGGTCAGCTGGGTGGTATAGTGGATAGAGTATCAGGGTTGGACACAGAAAGATTTGACTTGCAATTCAGCCTCAGCCTAGCTTTGTGATACTGGGTAAATCACTTACCGCTATTTGTTTCAGTTTCTCATCTGCTAAATGGGGACACATTGGAGAAGAAATTGGGAAACCAATCGCTCTAGTATCTTTGCCAAGAAAACTCCATAAACTTGAAGAATAGGACATAATTGAACAACAAAATAACAACAAACTGCAGTTTAGAGAGGTATAGAAACTTACCTAAGGTAATACATACCAAATATCAAGGGGGGATTTCAATTTAGCATATCATTTTTTTTTCAACGTGGACAGCACTCTATTATTTATACTGCTTCCCATTGATTTGCCCGCTTTTCCTTTATTTTCTGAGTAGTGTTTTTAAAAGTTAAAAGCAAATTATTTAATTGGTTCAATTGCCTTTAGTTAGGAACAGGGATTTTTCAAAAGTAGTTATAAGCCACATTATTTTACTTCTGATCATTTCATGAATATCCCCATATGATTTTTGGGGGGAATGGATTAACAAATCCATGCTTTCTCTAGCAAATCCTTTTGGTTAAAAGAGTGGTTTTTATCTTGTCATCCTACTCTTTTTTTCTTTCTTCTAGATAGGACTTAGGAAGGCCATCAAAGAGGTTGCGCAGAATGGAAAATGAAACCAGTTTTTGTCACATCATAGTACATTCTCATTTTTGCTTTACCACTGCTGATCAAAAAGTTTCCTCTTCCATGTAGTATAGAACTCACTAATGATATATTTATGTCATTATTAGGGATACTTTTATCATCAGATTTACTTCTGAGTCAATTTCACAAAAATCCAAGTTCTCTTACCACCTGTATCATTCTAAATTTTCATTTTATATCTAAGAGAGGTGGCTAACAAATCACCAGCCCAAAATGAAAGCAGAATGAAAGTCAGAGAATAGGGATATTGGGGATATTTGTAAAGAACACACATCTTTTAGATTTTTGTGCCAAAGTAGAATGTGATTTTTCATGTTAGATTATCTATTATCTAGTTAGCCAACTAGCAACCTGTCATCTCTCTACTGATCTATCTATATATCTATCCACTTAAATGCATCTAAAGATACAGCATGGAATCAGGAAGACTTGGATTCAGTTCTCACCTTTGACATATAATGGCAGATCAATCACATAAGTTTTCAGTATTTAGGAGATTCTCTAAAATTATAAATTGCAAAGCAAGTACAGATTTGCATTGGCAGAAGGAGTCCCCTTAGTGGGAATCCTTGGTGGAAGTTTCTTTTTAAGCTTTTTAAGTATTTTTATATTAATTTCTTGACATCCTGGACTGCTAAATTTGACATATGGGAATCGTGAAGCTGAATTTAGAGAGAAATGATTAAAGGACTGGAACCATGATATATAATAGCATTAAAATTATTGGGATGGTGATTTATCCCTGGAGGGGAAAAATCCCTAAGGGGAGAAATATCAGTCTTCAAACATTAATTCCTTAAATCCAAACTTTATTGATAATAGCTTATCACTTGTGCCAAACTTGCTAGAAGAAATGGATACTAATTAGAGGGAAATGCAATATATGTTTTGCTCATGCTTATACAGATGAAGTTTTAAATTTCAATAGCTCAAGTAAGTTTTAAATGATTAAATAGGCAAATAACTAATGAGTTTTGATAGCTTAAAACAACACTAAGAATTTTGAAATATTTTGAATGGTATATTTTATCTCCCCTCAAAAGAATGTGAACTTCTTGAGGATAGGGACTACAAAATACCTAGAACAGTGCCTAATAATCAGCAGGAATTTACAGCATTATCATTCCATAATACACCCTCTGGGCTACTCTCCCAACTCAAATGTCTGCTTGTAGTTTGGATTTGGAAAAGGCTAGCTGATTACTGAACTTTTTAGGCTTTCACAGATAACCATGAGGGTTATAGCTCCTGAATCCAGAATCAATGTTTTCTATCAATAGTCAATTAGTTGAGTCAATGAACTTTTAGAAAATGGATTTACTAAGAAGTTATTGTATGAATATTACAAAATATCCCTTTCAATCTCAGATTTATTCTCCCTTTGGATACATCAAAAAACTGATTTAAAGCTTAAAATACTAAAATAATAAGATAAACACAGGGAACATATGAGACCAAAGAGGTACCTCCCAACTCTTGGTTCTATAAATCATTTTTTCCCCTTTGTAGAATCTTCATGAAGGTCCCTCTATGGGAAGTTCTTTGCTGGACTAGAAACCTAGCTAGGTCCCTGGAGATAGTTTCCCCAGCATGTGTTTTGCCAGCATGTCTCTTTTCCGTCAAAGGTCTTACTCCCTGCATTTGTCCTCATCCTTCAATGACTGACATCTGTCTGTCAATGCTTTGTCCACTGGGTATTATCACTACGCTAACAGCCAATGTTACAACTTAAGCTGAGTATGCTACCAACTCTATTGACCTGTGTCTCTTCTGATGGGACCTTTCAATCTTCTGAACTCACAAACTTAGAGACACATTTACTTCAAAGAAGATTGTCTGCCTCAGGTCAGAAAAAAAAAAAACAGGAAGTTTCAAGTGGACATGTACACACAGTCACTCTTGCCAGATGGGAGACAAAGCTGACACACTTCTTACATCTGAGTGTCAGGACTATGTTTTTTGAAAGAGAGATGATTTTAACTATGTTTAAGTGCTTTTTAAAAAATATTGATTCTTAGTTTGCAAAAATCACTTTTGTAAGACCTTGAGTTCTAAATTCCCCCCCCCCATTTTCTTCACCTCTTCCCTCCCCAAGATAGCATGTAATCTGCTGCAGGCTATTCATATACAATCATATTAAACAGATTTCCACATTAGTCATGTTTTAAAGATGAATCAGAACCAAAGCACGAGAAAGGGAGACAGAGAGACAGAGGCCGACAGAGACAGACAGACAAGAGAACAGTATGCTTCGATATGCCTAAGAGCTTCATAGTTCTTTGAATGTGGATAGTATCTTCTATCTTGAGGTTTTTGGAATTATTTTAGATCATTGCATTGCTGAGAAGAATTAAGTTCATCAAAGCTAGTCATTGTACAATGCTGTTGTTACTATGTATGGTGTTCTCCTGGTTCTGCTCATTTCACTCAGCATGAGTTCATGTAAACCTCTCCAATTTTTCTGAAGTCTGTCTGGACTAGTTTATACCAGCCCTTCTTCCTTATATCCATGAAGGAAAACTACAGAGAGATTAGTGGATCAAAATTTGGGTATGATAAATTCATCCATCTCCTCAGCCAATTAAGATGGCTTTTCACTATTATATGGCATTAACTTAGCTCTTCATAGCTAAAAACTAGTTTGCTTAAAGTCCCATATGATCGTTTTAACCAAAAACAAGTGAAACTACATGAATTCATTTTCTGAAACATGAAATGAGGTCAGGAAATACTTGTCTGTGCATGCTTTAAGGACTACTCCTTAAAGTCCCTGTTATTAAATTATAATGTATTATCATTTAATCAGGAAGCCTATACTCGCCAGATTTCTCCACCAATCTCCAGAATCCTTTTTACCCTGGAAAATCTTTCCACTTCTTTGTCCCCTCCCCCTTTTAGATTGGTATATCCCTCCTGGAACCTCTATTTTGAGAAAGTCCTTAGACCAGTCATCATCATCCCTTCTCTCCTCTCCTAGTTTTGTTCCTACTTCTTTTGGACTTGTCTATCATACCACCATCTTTTATGTGTTATCTTTCACTTACTAAAATGTAACCTCCCTGAAGGCAAGAATTGTCTTTCCTTTCATTTGTATTTATTTTTTAAGCATTTGGCACAATTCCTGGTATATTAAAAAAGTGCTTAACAAATACTTATTTGTTGACTTTACCCTGACAACATCAGTATCTATCCCATAGCAAAAATATTTCTAAAGTTTTAAGTCACCAGCTATTTCCTAAAATCAAGAAATATCAGTAGTTGCTATTATGATGAAAATAGAAGGAAAAATAATGTAAGAATTTCAAAGGTTAAACACTTTCTACCAAGTTAGACATACAGAGAAGATAGCTATGATTGTAAAGTATATGGAAGTCACAGAACATGAATACTGCCTCAATAAATACAGATAATGAGCAATCCATGAATCTGTAGATAAATTGTTGAAAGTTGCTTTAAGTATTTATAGAGATTAACTTTCTCAGCGTCACATGAATTTAAAATGTCGGAGGTGAAATTTGAACCTAGTTCTTTCTGATTTTCATCACAGCATATCAGTCAATAATGTAGCTTAATTTCTGAAAATATGTGATATTTTTCAATAATTCATATTTTTTAAATATTAGATATGACCATACAATGATAAGTTTATCGTCTTAAAATAAATGGATGGTGCTGTAGTTTGTCAACTCAAATGGTTATTGTTCTTTCTATGAATCATGTTGGGAGGAAGGACAATCATTTCAAGAAACTTGCTCAAGATATATGGGAAATCTTCCCATAGAAATTTACTTCAGAGACAGTTTTGAACCCAGAGAAAATAATAGTACCTTTTCCTCTTTGACCACAACAGAATTAATCAGCTTTATCATCCATTTTACTTTCTTAGCCTCAGATCCAAAGGACTTCTGTCAGTTCCTAAAAGGCAAATCTATTTACTAAAAGTGAAAAATATCCAAAATCAAAAGCCATGAGTCTTGAAGGAAATTCTAAACAAAGGGTTTCTCAAACCATTTTGAGATTAAGTAATTATAGCTATCTAAAAGTAGAAATGGTTATTTTTGGGGAAAATTGATCCACCCCTTTTCCTCCCAAGGAATAAATTAATAAACATTTATTAAATACTACCAAGATGTAGGATTTTGCTATGAATAGGAGATATAAAAACAAAAGTGAAACTGACTCTACCTTCGGGGAACTTATATTGTATCATAATATCACTAAACTTATTAAAGTAAATGCTAGATAATCATTTGTTAGGATTGTAGAAGGCATTCTTATTCAGGTACACTTGAACTAGTTTACCATCCAGGTTCTTTCCTAGTCAGAAACTTTGTCATTTTGCTATGCTGTCTAGGTGGCATTTTTGGTACTGATATATACACATAAAAGACTCCCCAGGAGACCACTTGGAAGAAGCCAGAAGTCATTTGGATACTCAACTTCATATATATTTTATCTTTTTATCGCTTGCATTCCATTTTAGAGAATATTGTATGAAAAAGTGTTCACCAGATTTTTTCTGGGATAGGATGTATTCCATTTGCCCAATGTTTATTCAAAAGTCTTTGTTTTTCCACCATCTGCATTATTTCCCAAAGACCTAAAATTTTATGGAAAGCTCACCTTTCCAAGTTTAAAAAAAAAAAGGTTGAGAAGTGACTCTTTGAGGATTCAGGGTCTCTATTGCACAAATAAAAATATAATGCACAAATAATTTGTTACTTAAAAAACTACAGAAATATCCTATAGACTGATGTTTCAAGATATCTTTGCAGGCAAAGAGTGTGAAGAATTCTTGACAGAAGAATTGGATAACTAAGGAAGTAAAGTTAAGTGAACCACGGGACCTTGGGACAAAATCACAGAGGATATTGACTTAATCATATGACACTGATGATCAAAATAACCTTATTCCAGAAGAGTTGAGATTCATTATAAAAACTGCTCCATTACATTGTTTTTCAGGTCCTTTGTGGGAAGGGCTATGTGATAATTTTCCATTAGGGAAAAAAGAGTCAGCAGGTAGTAAAAATAATGTCTCAAACAACAAAGCAATCTAGAAGAATAATTGATGGTGCAAGCAGGTCCCTTTACCTTAAGGACATTACTGTTTTAATTTATCTGTAACCTAGTACAGGGTTAAAGAACGCCTCCTTTAAGAAACTATAAGTCTTTGAATGCTTTTGGTAATTTTTTTTTTATTCTGAATGATGAGTTCAGGAAAAATCCTCTGTGGATCATCCACTTTCACCTTGAAACAAAGTTCTTAATCTTGCTGGGCCTCATTTCCCTCATATCAAAATTAAGAGCAAGGTTACTTGTTGTTTAAATCTATGATCTTCCTGATGTCATGACTTGTTGCCAGGACTTTTAACTAATCAAATGATAAAAATTTGATATTGTTCCTTTTGAGTTGCTTGAGAGAACAAGAGTGCTTCAGAAGAGTGGGAGAATAGATGGTCCTTGGTTTTTCTATGAGGACAAATTGAGATGACTACTATTGAAATTCACTAGCCCACTTCAAAAGTGATTTGACTGGAGTCAGTAACTCTAGACTGATAAAGTATTTCACCTGAATAAAAGATGTGAGTCTCAGTTTGGTTATCTTCAAGGCAGATTAAAAATGGAGCAATTGAATGAAATTCATTGCTCTACCTTATATGCTCTATGGGTCTTATTTTAATTATTATTGGGGAGAAAGGATAAAGAAAATTAACTTGAATTCCTTTTAGATTAATTTTTGAATGAGCCTGAAAAGAATATTGAGAGAGAAAAGATCCTGTCAGCTAGAAAGCACATGAAATTGTGTTAAACTATTCAGTAATTCTTAAATTGGAAGTCTCTCTTTGTAAGCAGCAAGAGACTAGAAAGAAAACTTAATTAGAGGAGAATCTATGAATATCTTCACAGTTTAGCTGGCTCTTTGGAAAAGAATGATCCCACATAACAAGAGTAGTCTCAGAGAGGGCTTCCTGACTGTTTAGCAAACTAAGCCTTGCTGCCTGTATCATTATGGTGAATTCCCTATTTCTAAAAAATAGAAAATAGGGCACAACAAGGCAGCTGCAAAGACTCCTACTTGGAAGGTAGTTTAGAGATGAAAACACATATTGTTACTGCTAAGAAAAGTCACATTCTAGCTTTAGACCTAATGTTCCGGTAGGAAGTCAAAATCATTGAGCTATTTCTTTTTAAAGCTCCATGACAAAGTATATAAGAAAAGTGGCAGAAGGGATGGGACATGTTTTTATCTGTGTCATTTCATAAGTGTTAGCTAGTGCTCACCCCCTACTGCCACTACTTCTCTGTTACCATTTGTCAACTTGTAAGCTTTTCTCTATGATTGGAAGAAGACAAAGCAAGGATGCGAAATGGGAGTTTATGTCAGTCACGTATATGTTCATGACACACATTCATTCTTTCATATAGCTCCTAAGAATATTGCAGTACCACTTCAAAAAATACCAAATATGGTGAAATAGGCCCCTTTTGATACTCTCTTGCTATCTCTTATTTCCAGATTCGAAAAGTGGGAGTAACACAACATGTTCAATGGACTCAAAGGGAAGGTTCAAAGTCTTTGAAGTAACAGAAACTTTGTGTAAGTTACTTTGTAAAAGTAATGTATCTTTTAAATATGCAATTGATGGATAAGGAAGTCTATTGATTTTGATGGGTTCCATAAGAAATTTGATAAGTGGAGTGGGTTGTCACATCTCTTGCTGCAAATCGCACTAACCCTCAATTGCTAAATATTATTAAGCATGATGTTGGGGGTGACTACAAGAAGCGATTAACTATTTGGAAGCTGAATAACAAGGGAGAAAGGTGCAGGTAAAAGGCATACCTCAGGTCACATAGAAACTGCTATAACATTGCTCAAACAATTGCTAGGCTGATGCGGTACTCAGCATTTGGTAATAAAAGTAGTTTCAGAGAGGGGTACTGAGGAATATATTAGCCCACTGCAAAACATGTTGTCTATATCCAACATTTGTCTTGCAGAAGCAAATGTCCCTTAAACATTCTTGATCCTACTGCATTCTATCACCTAGAGCACATTGCCCTATGTAACATTTCAATGATCACTAATCTTCAATCTTTCCCTATTTATTATTGATATGTTGGTAGCTTCCTTGCTGTCTAAAAACATGTCCTTGTCTATTTCATACAAAACCAAGTAAACAAATAAAACTCATTTGATCCCACCATTTCCACTAGTCATCATCTCATATCTTTCTTCACACATATTGTTGCTAAATTCTTAAAGAAAACTATCTATACATGATGTTTTTTCTTCCTCTCTAACTCATTTCTGGACCCGCTTAATTTGGATTCCAAATTCAACATTCAGTTCAAATTGCTCTTTCCAAAATTACCAGAGATCTTTTCTTTGACAATTCCAATGGTCTTTTCTTTTTCCTCATCCTTCTTGTCTTCTTTGCAACCTTTGACATTTTTCATCACTCTCTTAGTTCTCCTCTTCCTTTTCTGTCTATTTTTCTCAGTTGTCTATGTTCAGCTGAGTCATGTCTTCTAACCTGGCACAATCTCAAGACTCTGTCCTGGGCACTTTTTTCTTCTCCCTCTGTATTATCATGTCTTATCTCCTTCTATATTATCCTCTCAAAGTATACGACTCGCAGATGTCTTTATCTATCTCTAAATACTCTCAATCTTATCTCACATCACTGACTGCTTTTTTGATATGTGGAACTTGATTATACATAGACATCTTAAACTCAATGGGTCTAAAAAAGAATCCATTATTTTTATCCACAAGTCCTCTGATGGACAAACATTATCTATTCTTGGTGTGATCACCACCATCTTTGCAATCTCCCAGGTTTGTAACTTCAGTGCCACATATCTAAGCTATTGCCAAGTATTTTCATTTCAGCCTTCACAGCACCCCTCATATATTCACTTTATTCTAGCCAACACTGGTGTAGGCACCTATCATTTCACAAAGGAGTCTTGTAATAGCCTTCAGGTAGGTCTCCCCTTACTCCAGTCCATCATCCATTCAGATACTGAAGAAAACTTTCTAAAGTATAGTATTAAGCATGTTACCCTCTTATTCAATCATTTGCAGTGACCCCCATCACTGCCAGAATCCTTAATTTGGCTTTTAAAGCCCTTCATAACCATGATCCCTTCTTATTTTTCTAATCTTTACTTTCATCCGTACACTTTATGATTTAACTTTATTGCTATTCTTATTGTTCTTTGCAAAAGATATTCCAGTCCCCAAACCCAGTGAATTTTCTATGATTGTCCCCTATGTGTACAATGATTTCCAGCCTTTCATCTGTGTCTTGGCTTCCTTATTTTCATTCAAGACTTAGTTCAGTCTCACCTTCTGCAGGAAATCCCAATCACTTCCTTCCTTTCAGTTCTCATGCCTTCACTCAGAGATTACTTTCCTTTCACAATGAATTCATTTTACAACAACAAAGTTTTGCATATTGTCTCCTCGATTGAAACCCACTTATCAAAGCTCAAACTATCATGAAGCAGTAATTCTCAAAACAATCTGGTACTGACTAAGAAATAGAGTGGTGGATCAATGCAATAGATTAGGTATACAATACATTGTAGCAAATGTCCATAGTAATCTAGCATATGATAAACCCAAAGATCCAAGCTTTGGAGGCAAAAACTCATTGCTTGAAAAATAACTCTTATCAAAAGTGGAAAGTGGCATGCTGAAAACTAGATATAGAAAAACACCTCATTTCATATGTCAATGTAATGTCAAAATGGGTAAATGATTTATGCCCAAAGAGTAAAACCATAAGGAGAGCATGGAACAGTTTAAATGTCAGATCTTTAGATAAGGAAATAATTTAAGACCAAAAAAGATATAGATAACATTACAAAATGTAAAAGAGATCATTTTGATTATATAATATTAGAAAGGTTTTTTGCACAAACAAAAGAAATGCAGCCAAAATTATAGGGAAAGTGGAAAATTGGGATTTTTTTTTGCTTCAGGCATCTCTGATAAATGCCTTATTTCTCAAATATATAGATAATTGGATCAAATTTATAATAATGTAATTCGTTCCTCAATTGAAAAGTGGTCAAATAATACGAACAGACAAATTTCAGACAAGTATCTCAAATCTATCTATAGTTCTATGAAAGGATATTCTAAGTTACTATTGATTGGAGAAATGCAAATTAAAACAGTCCTGAGGTACTCACATATATTGGATTGACTAACATAACAAAAAAGGAAATGATAAATTTAATAGAAGATGTGGGATAACTGAGATACTAAAGTACTCTTGGTAGAGTTTTGAACTGATCCAACCATTTTGGAGAGCAATTTGGAACTATGCCCAAAGGGCTCTAAAACTGTATATACCCTTTAATCCAACAATAGAAGTCTATATCCCAAAGAGATAAGAAGGAAGGTAGGAACAGTACATACAACTACTTTTGGGGTGGCTAGGAATTGAAAATTGAGGGGACATTCATCAATTGGGGAATGACTGAATAAGTTGTGGTATATGATTGTAACTGTGTACCAAAAACTCATTCAAAGTGAATTGAATAGAACCAGGAGAACATTATACACAGTAACAGTGATAAAGTAAGATGATCATCTGTGAAAGACTTAGACATTCTGATTAAGACAATGGTCCAATACAATGCCAAAGGACCCATGACAAAAAATCCTATCCACTTCCATAGGGAGACTTGATTAGACATCTTTTGTCTCTTCTTCATTTCATTCTTGCCAGGAGTGGAATCAGGATGTTGGCACACAGAGCCACTATGGTCTCCTAGAAGAGAGGAATTACCGTGCTGGAAGTTTAGCTATCTGCTCTCTTAAATAATGTTAGTTTAAGAAAGATGATTCAGTTTCATCTAACTTTTAATTGTAGTTTCTCATTATTGCATGGAAGAGGGACTTCAAGATTCATATCCAAGTCTTCACCCACTTCCCATCAAATACTGATTCCACAGTGAGTGTGCATGTAGAATAACAGAGAAACTCATTTATCCAAGTAATAGGAAAACAGAAATCAGAGAAAGCTTACATAGGAAGATAGAAATAGATAGAGATATAGAGATATATAGAGAGAAATAGATATGAGACTGCAGAGTAAAAGAGCTCACCCATTGGGAGTCAGATAACCAAGAAAGAGAATTCTAGATATTAACCCAAGGTGAAACTCCTGGCAGACTTTAGTGTAGCAAGCTGAGAATGTGGACATGATGGAGACTGACTGCTCATCCCTTGTCTTTCCAGAGTCTTTTCCTTCATTAACCCGAAGTGGAGTTGGATTATTCAATGTGCCTTCTTGAAACTGGAAGCTAGAAGCTCCTGAAGCAACTTGAATGTTTATAGTATGCTAAAGAAGAATGGGGTGCCCCAGTTCTCACCAACTCCACCTGGTCTTGCACCCAGGGCAGGACATTTATTTCATTTCCATAAATAAGTAAAAAAAAAAAAAAGTTCCATGCAAGTGGACTTTGGGTCAAGGGTTACAAATCTATTTAAATGAAAAAAAAAAAAAAAGATAAGACAAGTCCAGCCCAGCAGTTCTTCCTTAGAGAGTGAAGAATGTTTATTATTTTATTGTTTTTTTTCTGGAAAGCAGAAAACAGCCCAGAACAAGTTCCCTACTCATATATAATTTCCTAAGACTCAATCCTTTATCAGAGTGTTAATCGCCATAACTCTTGCGCCCTTGTATTGTAGTGACCCTATGGTTTAAACATCTAACTTCTTTTTGGGGGTAAGGGGAGGAGAAGTAATACTTACAGCAATAAGTAGTATTTATTTATCTCTTTAAGATTTTACAATGCACTTTACAAATATTATCACATTTTATCCTGACAGCAACCTTGGGAGCTAAATGTCATTATTATCCCCATTTTATAGATGAGGAAATTGAATCAGGCAGAAGTTAAGTGCCTTTCCATGGATGATAAAAAACATCGGCAATGATAGTAATACCAATTAACATATTCATAGCACTTACTTGTGACAGACCCTGTGCTATATGATTTATAATTATTATCTCATTTGATACTTAAAACAACTTTGGGAGGTAAGTGCTATAATTATCTCCCTTTTACAAATGCGAAAAATGACAGAATGTTATATAAATAAAGGTTAAGTGACTTGTCCAGGGTCACACAGCTATTAAGTATCTAAATTTGGATTTGACTTCAAGTTTATCCTGACTCTGCTCAGCACTCTATCCACTGTGCCATCTATCTGAGAAACCCTGAAAACCTTCAGTATATTTGCAAGAAGTTCCCAAGAAATTCTATCTCACTTCTGTGAGATAGAAAGGTATAGGTATGTGTTTAGGAACAAGGAAAGTCTTTATTAAGCATTACCTTGGGGAATGTCCACTACAGTAATTAGGAAATTGACTTTTGGATTTTTAAAATTATCAAATATATATTATAAAAGGTTGTGATTTACATTTATGTATTTCAATATGAATCTCTCTGAATTCTTTTCCATTATGTATCATCTCCTCTACCCAATACACATTGACAATTGTTTTATTTTTGCCTCTGCCAAGTGTGAGTGACAATTCTATGACAGTTGTTAGTGAATTGTTTGAAATCAATGGAACTTAGAAGTGTGAAATATGTAGAACAGAATAAGAGGCTGCTTCCACGGTACAAAAAGTATATTATGTGTTGTCTGACTACTGATTCTAAGTCTTAGTGATTATTCTGGGATTTATGGGCAGAATATAAACTAATTAATGTATACCAAAATTTCTTCTTGTGTCTCATATTCTAGTTACATCAAGTTAAGAACTAGGAAAAGACAATAAAATAATAGACTACCTTCACACTTTTGTGAATAGGATGAGTTTGTGATTTGCTATGTTATACATAAGGGATTTCATTTCAGGACCTAGATTTTATCCCTTTCAGGCCATCATGAAGGGAAACAGCCCTAAAACCTGCCACGGCAAAACAAACAAACAAACAATAATTCATTAGAGAACTTAGACAACAAGTACTGCTGTTAAATAACAGCAATTTCAACCTTGAATCCATACAACCCAGTTTAAAAGGTGATTGGCCTAAGGGTTAATCTATAACCTCCCTAGTTAAAATATAGTAAGTTCTATTCTAATTTTTAGAGAATTATCATGTATCTACTTTCTATTTAAACTCCCAGAATGTGAATATTAACTTAAGATCATTGATGTTCACAGCAGAATGTATTAAACTAGTGTAAAAAGGCCTTTGGAGCATGCCAAGATGAACTAAAATGAATGTGCTTTGATCTTGGGAGATTCCCTGTATTATCCTACCCATTTATCCAGAGAGACACACACAATGCAAAGCATCATGAACTAAACCTCTGATAGGAGGAGGGCTACCTCCTTCACTCAACCCCTTTTAGGTTCAATGGTGCTTCAAAGAGGTCTTGGGTATCTTCATTTTATTTTGCTTGTATTTATCAGTTCTTGATGCAGGCAGTACTCATCACTGAACCATTGGAATTAAACTACAGTGATCTTGGAGCCAGGATTCTCTGAAGGATATTATAACCAGTCAATCTTTCAGCAAAGGCCTGAAAAGCTTGGAGACCTAGACTGAAGCCCAAGATATCTTTGGATTTGGAATTTGGGGAAATGCTATATAGGTACTGAGTTAAGTCCTGAACCTAGTCCCCTTACCTTCCCCAGAATATAAGGTGGGAAGGAGGGATGTTTATGTCCCACTTGTTGGGGAGTCTGTTTGTACATTTCTCATTTTACTTTTGAAGTAAATATTCCTTTGCAAAAACTAATCTGACTGGTAAATGCTTCAATAGAAGGGAAGTGAAGAAGTCCTTCTATAATTGAAAGAACTTTATCAATGGAGGCTGAAGTCAATGACAGAATCAAGACATGATCCAAAAATTCCTTGAAGGTATTTAAGAACCATGGAGTGGAAGTGTGAAATGTAGCATGCTTCACCTTCAGGCAGTGGGGGCTAAACATTTTTTTAGGAAAAACTCACATAAAATTAATACATAAGCTTAAAAAAATAAGCTTAATGGATACAAATACTGGATTATGTCAATGACTGACAGACTTATACCATAAAATTTTACCTTAATTTAAGATGTAAGCAGTAGAACTTGCTGTATAAGGCAGAATCACCTGGGACTCTAATTTTTATTTGATCTCAGCTTGAATCCAAGTAAAGTGACCCTGCTCCTGAGTCAATTATCCAGCATGCAGGTGAAGATGCCAAGTTTCCCACAGGGAGTTTTGCCTTGTACCTGCAAATATTATAGTCCGATAAGTGGATGAAGACAGCTGGTAAGATTAAGGGGATGGCTTTATGAAAGGAAAGGTAGAATTCTTTTCATTCACTGGGACCTTTCCCCTTTGGGAAAGGAAATTTCCCACCTTTTAGGTCATAGAGTTGATAATAAATTACCACTTGAAAATGTGAATTACTTATATATGCACTTACTATCAAAATATGTTTATTCCATTAACCTGAGACAAAATACAGCTGAGAAAGTGTTGTCCCATCTTGTGATAGTTGATTCTGTGGTCTTTAGTTCTAGGCCTGACAGAATGATTTCTATTCTGTTACCTGTCCTTCTTGCTGTTACATGTCCTTCTTCTTGCCTTTACAATAAGTGCCTTTGAAAGTAACAAGAGAATCATTTTAAGGTGAAATTAGCTTTCCTTATCATTAAGGATCCCTAAGACGACAATGATGGGAATGATAGGCAATGAGGGAAATCTAATTATTGTAAATATATTCTTTTGAATTTGTTGATACGTGCATAATATTTTTTGGGACCTCATTTACTAAGCCAGGCAACTGAACCCTTGTTGCTTATGTTGTTTGGTAATTTTTTAGTCATGTCTGCCTCTTCCTGACCTCCTTTCTTGGCAAACAAAGAAAGAAAAAAGAAGTTCAGAAATGGACACAAAGAAGAATGGTAGTGTTGGTTTTATCTTGTTAAAGTTGATATTCGTATTTTTTTAAAAAAAGAATGTATGTGATAGTTTCATAATTTCATATGCAATCATCTTTTCTTCTTTCCTATGTACTGGAAATGTTTATGCTTATGTCATGCTCCTCATAAGATTAATTTTAATATAAAAAGATAATCATCAATTTTTAGGTACCTATTTTACCAGTTTCATTTCACTTCAGGTCCTATCTTTGAGTATTAGTTTATAAATTTATTTTAACTTGATTCATGGTGTTCATAATTTTGGAGAAAGTTGTGAAGCTTTTTTTTTTTTGCTTTGATTAATATCCTTTCTGTAGCAATTGGGGATTTATGAGTGAAAATTGTCCCGGACTTTCTACAAGTTCTGTTATCATCTACCATAACCCTGTTGAATGATCAGCATATGACCAATGCTCTTGCTTCAGCATGTTATACTGAATATAATGCTAGATATTGAGTAAGGCTCAAAAGCTACCTTATACACTTCCTATGCCTGTGATCTAAACAAATAAATAGCTAGAATTAACTTCTCTATGCCACAGTTTCTTCATTTGTAATAGCAAGGGGTTGTACTCAATAGATTGTAATTTAAGTTCTTGTCCCTTATTTTATACCTCTGTAAGTTGCCAGAAATTTTATTCCTCTAACATTATGTCCTGCTAAAGAAGTGGCGCTTAACTGCCCTCTTTCTCAGAGGGAAATACACACACATGAGCACACACAAACACACACACACACACACACACACACACATTCCAGAGATAAGAGTTCTGGATAAGCGGGTGTATGCTATGGACAATGGAACTCTGGATTTTTCAGATAATCTTCTAGGTTAAAAAGAAAAAAAAAGATTAACAGTGATGAGATCTGTGAAATTCAACCTCATGGTTGAATCCCCTGATACATGGACACCTCTACTCAGAACAAATTAATGAGCCACTTTAAATAGAATTTAAAAGCTTTTACAGACATTCATGACTGAGTTTTATTCATTCCCGCTATAGATAGTGAGACCTTGCTATTGCCACTTTGAAATGCTTCATACTGATTTAATAACACTCCACATCAGATTTTAGGCCTCAGGTCACATTACTATGCTTTTAGAATGGAGGTCTTGAGATCCAAAACAACTCCAAAAGACTCATGGAAAATATTATTCACATTCACAGAAGGAACTGATGGACTTTGAATGCAGATCGAAACGTGCTATTTTCACTTTATTTTTTCATAGTTTTTTCTTTTATTTCTTCTTTCACAACTTGATTACTATGGAAAGATAATTTATGTGATTGCATATACATAACCTGTATCAAATTGCTTGCTTTCTTAGAAAGGAGGGACACGATGGATGGAGGGGGGAAAATTGAAACTCAAAATTTAGAAAAAATGAATGTTACAACTTCCCTTTACATGTAACTGGAAAAAATAAAATATCGTCAAAAAAGAATTGGAGACATTGAGTTACTGGATATGGGTATTTGAACAGATTTCCTGGTACTTCCCCATTACTTGGTCCTTCCCCACCATGCCTCAGTTTACAATGTAAATTTAGTCATTTCTGGCAAGATTCTTGCTAGAGGCCTCCTTAGTAGCCTGATCCTTCATCTGGAAGATGGTCATCTACTTCAGAGCCAGTGTGGCTTCAGAAAGGGCTAAGGAAGAGTTGATACGATGTTTGCTTCCTGACAACTCCAGGAGAAATACCAGGAGCAGAACAGAGGTGTGTACACAATGTTCGTAGATCTGATCAAGGCCTTTGACACTGTAAGTCATGTGGGCTTATGGAAAATTATGTCAAAATTTGGTTGTCCAGAGAAGTTCATCAATTATTGCACACCAATTTCATGATGGCATGTTTGCCTGGGTTCTGGATAGTGGAAAATGCTCTTGTGCCTTTCCAGTCACCAATGGAGTGAAACAGGGTTATGTGCTTGCTCTAATGGTTTTTAGCATGATGTGTTCAGCCATGTAGTCAAATGCTTCCTTTATTCAGTTCAAACTACCTATATAGATAGATAGATAAATAGAGATAAAGATAAAGATAGATATAGATAGATATGTAGATATAGATACTACCTATACATATATATATATGTAATTTATTTATTTTGAAGTTCCCAACATTCACTTCCACAAGAATTTGAATTCAAAATTTTCTCCTCATCTCTTCTAACCCCCTACCTTAGGACAGTATACATCCCATCTACTCTTTCCTCCAGACTGTCCTCCCTTCTATTACCCAGGCTTATTCCATTCCCCTTCCTCTCTATTTCTCTGTAGGATAAAACAGATGTCTATACTCCATTGTGTATACATTTTAATTTCCAGTTGCATGCTAAAAAAATTTTTTGATGTTCATTCTTAAAGCTTCGAGTTTCATATTTTGTCCCTCCCTACCCACATGCATTAAGAAAACAAGCAATTTCATATAGTTCATACATGTGTAACAGTGCAAAACACTTCCATAATAGTTACATTGTAAAAGACTAATCACATTTCCCTCTCTCCTATCCTGCCCTTCATTTCTTCCATTGTCTCCCTTGACCTGTCCTCCTGCATTAACATTTGCTTCTGATTATCCCTTTCATACACACACACACACACACACACACACACACACACACACACATACACACACATATGTTCCCTCTAACTACTCTAAAATTGAAAAAGGTCTCAAGAGTTACAAATGACATCTTTCCATGTTGAAATACAAACAGTTCCTTAAAGCTTTTTTCCTGTTTATCTTTTCATGTTCTTTTGATTCTTATATTTGAAAGTCAAATTTTCAAATCAGTTCTGGTCTTTTAAACAAGAATGGTTGGATGTCCTCTATTTCATTGAGTGACCATTTTTCCCCCTGGAGTATTGTACTCAATTTTGCTGAGCAGGTGATTCTTGTTTTCAGTCCTATCTCCTTTGACCTCTGGAATGTCATATTCAAAGACTTTTGATACCTTGCTGTAGAAGCTGCTAAATCCTGTGTTATTTGAATTTTATTTCCACAATACTTGAATTGTTTCTTTCTGGTTGCTTGTAACATTTTCTCCTTAACCAGGAAAGCCTGAAATCTACCTACAATATTCCTAGGAGTTTTCCTTCCGAGATCTCTTTTAGGAAGTCAACACTG
Source organism: Notamacropus eugenii (assembly GCF_028372415.1). Taxonomy (NCBI): domain Eukaryota; kingdom Metazoa; phylum Chordata; class Mammalia; order Diprotodontia; family Macropodidae; genus Notamacropus; species Notamacropus eugenii. The sequence goes on from NC_092874.1 coordinate 252,856,563, forward strand.
AATTCTTTCCATTTCTATTTTACCCACTGGGTCTGGAATATCAGGGCAGTTTTCCTTAATAATTGCTTGCAAGATGATATCTAGGCTCTTTTTATGATCATGGATTTCAGGTAGACCAATAATTTTAAAATTATCTCTCTTGGATGTACTTTCCAGGTCAATTGTTTTTCCAATGAGATATTTCATATTGTCTTCTATTTTTTTTTAATTTTTTGCAGTTTGTTTTATAATTTCTTGATGTCTCATAAAATCATTAGTTTCCATCTGCTCCATTCTAATTTTTAAAGAACTATTTTCTTCAGTGAGCTTTTGAACCTCCTTTCCCATTTGACAAATTCTGCCTTTTAAAGCATTCTTCTCCTCATTAGTTTTGTGGACCTGTTTTGTCATTTGGGATAGTGCATTATTTTATTTTATTTTACATTTTCACCTTAGTCATGTTGAATAGAAGAATTAAAATGAATGAGAGAAATCATGAAACAAAACAAAACAAAGCATAATACAAAAGAAAGTGGTCTGCTTCGTTCTGTGATCCAATTTCATAGTTGTTTCTCTGGATATGGAAGGTGTTTTGCCTCAAAAATCCATTGGGAATTTTTTAGGTCCTTGCATTATTAGGAATGTCTAAGTCTACGAAAAATTTCCTCGCACACTGTGGATGTTGCTGTGTAAAAAAGTTTTCCTGGTTCTGACTCTTTCACTCAGTATCAGTTCATATAAGTCTTTCCACACCTCTCTGAAGTCTTCCTGTTCATTATTTCTTACAATACATTAGCATTCCATTACATTCATATAACACAACTTGTTCAGCCATTCCCCAGTTGATAGGCATCCCCTTGATTTCCAACTTTTGGCCACCACAAAGAGAGATGATATAAATATTTTTTTTATATAAGTGGGAACCTTTCCCACTTTAATTATCTCTTTGGAATACAGTCCTAGAAGTGATATTATTGGGTCAAAGGGTGTGCACATTTTGTAGCCCTTTAGACATAGTTCCAAATTGGTATCCAGTGTGGTTGGATCATCACATAGCTCCACCAACAAAGAATTGGCGTTCCCACATCTTTTCCAACATTTGTCATCTTCCTGTTTTGTCACATTAGCCAATCTGAGAAGCATCATGTGCTGTCTCAGAGTTGTTTTGATTTCCATTTCTTTAAGCTATAGTGATTTAGAGTTCTTTTGATTTGCATCCCTGTGGTCAATAGTGATTTTGAGCATTTTTTCATATGACTATAGATAACTTTAATTTCTTCTTCTCAAAATTGCCTGTTAATATTCTTTGACCATCTATCAATTGGGGAATGATTTGTGTTCTTGTACATTTGACTCATTTCTCAATATATTTTAGAAATAAGGCCTTTGTCATAGGCACTAGTTGCAAAATATTTCCCAGTGTTCTGCTTCCCTCCTAATCTTGGTTTCAGTGAGTTTCTTCGTGCAAATATTTTCAGTTTAATGTAATCAAAATTGTTCATTTTGCACGTCATCATGTTCCCTATCTCTTGTTGGGTTAGTGTATTTTTAAAGGTGTTATTTTCTTCAGCATTTTTTTGGGATCTCTTTTAGCAAGCTGTTGACTTGCTTTTCATTATTTTCTTAGATATCTCTTATTTCTCTTCCCAACTTTTCCTCCATCTCTCTTACTTAACTTTCAAAATCATTTTTGAGCTCTTCTTTGTCCTGAGATAATTGGATATTTTTTATGGAGGTTTTGGATGTAGAAAACTTGACTTTTACATCTTCCTCTGATGTTCTGCTTTGTTTTTCCTCACCTGAAAGGATGTAAGAAAATACCTTTTCACCAATAAAGCAATTTTCTCTAGTCTTATTTTTCTTTCCCCTTTTTGGGCATTTTGCTAGCCAGTTACTTCACTTTTTGTTCCTTTGTCAAGAGGAGTGTGTACTCTAGGGCCCTGTAAGTACTTAACTCCTCCAAGGTGGTAAAATCAAGGTAGAGTACTTTGTTCTTTTCCTGGACTGTGCTCTGGTATAGGAGCAAGCAGAAGCACTTTTTTCTGCCCTAGAACTACAAGTAGGGTTCACTCTTCAAAGCCACCACCAGCATCACCACGGCAGCACTCCTCTTCATCCCAGGATGGCCACTCTGAAGTGAGACCCAGATTAACTGCTCAATTTGCCCAGGATCTTTAGACAGAGAGTCCCAAAAGTGGACTCTGCTGCCTCGCTGGGAACAGGGGTGATGCCCCACTATGTGTCCCTCTCACCCAGGCAAAAGAGCTTTCTTACTGACCTTTGAAGCTGTCTTTGGCATTTGTGGGTTGAGAAATCTGGGAACCACAGTTGCTGCCCATGATTCCACACCCTGAAGCCTGCTCCAGTCCTCTCTGTGGTATCTTTGGTTGTCATTCTAATACCTCTTCTCTCCCAAACTTCTCTTTGCAGCCATCCAAACACTGAGCTAGATCTACCAGTTCATACATCAATCTCATTGGCAATGTGTACATCCCTGGAAAGTACACTGTCAAGGTAAGTGTGAATTTCTTCTCCATTTCTTGTAACTGATGGTTCCACCTATGCATGATGTAGTGGTAACTGATGGTGTTAATTATTAGGTCAGCATTAGCACAGACAGCAGAGAATTGATTCATACTTTATTGCATCTCAACGTCAGAGGCCCCATTGAGTGCACAGTCATTTGCAAACAGAAAATCATGCACCAACACTCCCTACACTTTGGCCTTGACTTGTGGCCTTTTCAAATTGGGGAACTTACCATCATTAAGGTGCTTGACCTTGATGCTGTGTTCATCCTTAATGAAAGCATTTGACGGGGCCAAGATGGCAGAACAGAAGGATGTACTTATTCTACCTCTCCCCATATAGCCCATAAAATATCTGTGAAAATGACTCTAAACAAATTCTAGAGCAGGAGAAGCCACAAATTCACAGCGTGAAACAATTCCAGCCCAAGACAATCTGGAAGGCTTACAGGAAAGGTCTACCGCACCAGGCTCCATAAATCTAATAAATACAATATAACTTGCTCCACTAATATGATTACACTATCAACCTTTACACCTAGATCATGTATGCATTTGGATTTTATTCTTGTGTACAATGTCAGGCATTGGTCTATGCCCACTTTCCATCACACTGCTATCCAGTTTTTGGTGAACAGTGAGTTCTTATCCCAGAAGCTGTGGTCATTGGGTTTATCAAAGAGTTGATTGCTACACACATTGACTACTGTGTCGTGAGCACCTAAACTATTCCAGTGGTCTACCCTTCTGTTTCTTAGCCAGTGTCAAGTGATTTTGATTATTGCTGCTTTATATTACAATTTGAGATCTGGTAGGGCTGGGCCACCTTCCCTAGCATTTCTTTTCTTTACTTTCCTTTATGTTCTGGCCCTTCTGTTCTTCCAGATGAATTTTGATATTATTTTTCTAGCTCTAGAAAATAATTATCTGATAGTCTGATTGGAATAACATGAACAAGTAAATTAATTTAGGTAGAATTGTCACTTAAATAATATTGACTTGACCTACCCAAAAGAAATTGATGTTTTTCAACTTAGATCTAACTTTATTTGTGTGAAAGGTATTTTGTAGTGGTGCTCACATAATCCTTGGGTTTATTTTGACAGGTGAACACCCAAATATTTTATAGAGTCTACCTTAGCTTCAAATGAGATTTATCTTTCTTTCTCTTGTAGTAGGGATTTGTTAGTAATGTATAGAAATGCTGAGAATTTCTGCAGGTTTATTTTGTAACCTGCAAAGTTGCCAAAGTTGTTTACTACTTCAAGTAGTTATTTTACTTGATTCTCTGGGATTCTCTACGTATATCATCATATACATCAAAGAGTAATAATTTAGTTTCTTCTTTGCCTTTTCTAATTTCTTCAATTTATTTTTCTTATCTTATCCTCTTATTGCTAAAATTTCTAGTACTATATTAAATAATAGTGATAATGGACATCCTTGTTTCACACCTGATCTTATTGGAAATGCAGCTAGCTCATTCCCATTGTATATAATGCTTGTTGAAGGCTTATTATTTTTTGGAAAGTTCCATTTATTTCTATGCTCTCCATATTTTTAATAGGAATGGGTATTGTATTTTGTCAAAACTTTTTCTGCATCTCCTGAGGTAATCATGTGGTTTCCTTTAGTTTTGTTATTGATATGATTAACACTTCTAATAGCTCTCTTAATATTGAAGCAGTTTGCTTTCCAGGTATAAACCCAACCTGATCACAATGTATTATTCTCATGATAAGTTCCTGTATTCTTTTCACTAACATGTCATTTAAAAATTTCACATCTATCTTCATTAGAGAAATTGGTCTATAATTTTCTTTATCTGTTTTGACTCTTCCTGGTTTAGGTGTCAGAATCATACTTGTATCATAAAAAGGTTTTGGGAGGACTCTTTATTCCCAAATTTTCTCAAATAGTCTATATAGTATTGGAATTAACTGTTCTTTAAATGTTTGATAGACTTCACTTGTAAATCCATCTGACCCTGGAAATTTTTTTTCCAGGGAGTTCATTGATGGCTTGTTCAATTTCTTTTTCTGAGATGGGATTATTTAAATATGCATATTCCTCTTCTGTTAATCTGGGCAATTTATATATTTTAAAATGATCATCCATCTCATTTAGATTGTCATATTTATGGGCATACAGTTGGGCAAAGTAATTTCTAATTTTTATTTTAATTTCCTGCTCACTGAAAGTCAATTCACCCTTTCCATTTTTGATATTGGTAATTTACTTTTTTTTTTATTAAATCAAACTGACCAAAGGTTAATCAATTCTATTAGTTTTGTCATAAAACCAACTCTTAGTTTTATTTAATAGTTCAATAGTTTTCTTAATTTCAATTTTATTAATCTCTCATTTGGTTTCCAGTAATTCTAATTTGGTATGTACTTCAGGATTTTCATTTTTTTTTCTAGCTTTCTCAGTTACATGCCAATTCATTGAACTCCTCTTTCTCTATTTTATTCATGTAAGCATTCAAAGACATAAAGCTTCCCCTAAGAACTGTTTTTACAGTATCCCATAAGATTTGGTAGGTTGTCTCCTTACTGTCATTCTCCTGAATGAAATTGTTGATTGTTTCTATGATTTGTTTCTTAGCCCACTCATTCTTTAGGATTAAATGATTTAGTTTCCAAATAATTTTTGGTCTATCTTTCCATTGCATTATGATCTGAGGAGGAAACTTTCACTATCTCTGCCTTTCTGCAGTGGATTTTGAGGTTCTTATGTCCTAGTACCTGATCAGTTTTTGTATATGCGCCATGCACTGCTGAGAAAAACATACAATCCTTTCTATCTCCATTCAATTTTCTCCAGACTTCTTTCATATCTACCTTACCAAGAGTATTATTCACCTCCTTAACTTCTTTCTGTTTTATTTTGACTTTATTTTTATCAAGTTCAGAGAGGGGGAGTTTGAAATCCCCCACTACTATATGTCCATTGCCTACTTCTTCCTGAAACTCCCTTAACTTCTCTGCTAAGAATTTGGATGCTATAACACTTGGAACAAATATGTTTAGTAATGACATTGCTTCATTGCCTATATTGCCCTTTTGGCAGGACTTAATTTCCTTCCTTATCTCTTTTGATGACATGTATTTCTGCTTTTGCTTTGTCTGAGATTAAGATTGTCACCCTATTTTTTTTATGTTAGTTGAAGTACAATGCATTCTTCTCTGATCTTATACCTTTACCCTATGTGTATCCCCCATTTCAAATGTGTTTCTTATAAAGAACATATTGTTGGATTATGGTTTCTCATTCATTCTGCTATCTATCTCCCTTTTATGTGAGAGTTCCTCCCATTCGTATTCATAGTTATGATTACTATCTGTGTCTTTCCCTCCATCTTCTTCCCCCCCATTTGTCCTTTTGTCTCTTCTCCCTTCCACTCCGCATAAGAGTTTTCATTTTTGACCACTGCCTCCCTGAGTCGTCCCTTTCTTCTTTCAGCCACCCTCTCTCTTACTCCCTTTTACCCTTGCTACTTCTTCCCTCTGTTTCAGCCTCCCCTCTCATTTCTTTCCCTCTTCACCTCCTATTGCCTATAGAGCTAGTCAAATTTTTACATTCAACAGAGGTTGTGTTCCCTCCTTGAAGCACATCAGATAAGGGAAAATAACAAACAATATTCATCTTTTCCCCCTCTTTCCCTCTACTGTAATATAATTTAGTGCCTCTACCTTTGATGCAGTTTAGCATATTCTGCCCCCTCCTTTTCACATCACCTGTTACAATCCCTTTGCACCATTAAATCACATTTTTATTATCACAGCATTTACTTTATTCTTACTCCCTCTATCTATGTATATCATGATAAATATACAATTCTCAGGATTAGCAAGTATAATCTTCCCTTGTAGGGATGTAAGCAATATGCTCATATTGAATAGCAATTGTTGCCCCTCTTTACCTTTTTATGCCTCTTGTAAGACTTGCGTATGAGGATCGAATTTTCTATGGACCTCTGGCCTTTTCATCTGGAAATCCCTTATTTCTTTAAATGTCCATCTCGTTGCCTGAACTATTATGCTCAAATTTGCTGGGTAATTGAACCTTGGTTGTAGTCCCAGCTCTTTTGCCTTACAGAATATTATATTCCAATTCCTTTGGTCTCTTAATATAGAAGCTGCAATGTACTGTGTGATCCTGACTGTAGCTTCTCTACATCTGAATGGTTTCTTTCTGGCTATCTGCAATATTTTCTCCTTCACTCAATAGTTCTGGAATTTGTCAATGATATTCCTTGATGTTTTTAGCTTGGAATCCCTTTTGGGAAGTGAATGGTGAATTCTTTCAATGACTATTTCACCCTCTGGATCTGGGACTTCTGGGCAGTTTTCCTTGATGATTTCTTGGAAGATATTGTCCAGGCTCTTTCTTTAATCATGACTTTCTGGTAGTCCAATGATTCTTAGATTTTCAATCCTGAATCTGTTTTCAAGGTCAGTTGTTTTACCAATCAGATATTTTACATTTTATTCTATCTTTTTATTCTTTTGATTCTGTTTGACTGATTCCTGCTGCCTTATAGAATCATTAGTTTCTACTTGCCCAAGTTTAATTTTTATCAAAATTGTTTTCTTCAGTTAACTTTTGCATTTCCTTTTCCATCTGTCCAATTGTTCCTTTTAAAGAGTTATTTTCTCCAGTTACTCTTTGTAATTCCTTTTCCATTTGTTCAGTTTTTCCTTTTTAAGGAGATATTCTCTTCAGTGAATTCTTTTTCTCGTATTTTTAAAATAATGGGGCATGTTTATTTTATTTCTCTAATTTGTATTTTAAAAACCTTCTTCAGTTCTTCCAAGAGTGCTCTTTGTGCTTGCAACCAGTTCAAATTCCATTCTCAAGTTTCATATAGGAGTAAAGTCTCAATGTTGACCTCTTTGGTATTCATGTTTTGGTCCTTGTCCCTATAGAAAGAATCTATTGCATTTTCTTTTCTGCTTCACATCTTACTCATGATGATGATGATGATCACTATTTCCCTGGCTTTCAAAGTAGATCTCTACTTTAAGGGCACAAGGGGCTCCGTCCCACAGTTCTTGTGCCTTGAACTTGAGGCTTTGTGTGTTGTGTGCTTGACTCTTGGAAAGTAGAAATATGGTCCCATGGAGAGCTGACCGCATCCTCTTCCTTATTTTCTCACTTCCCTTCAAAATACCAAAACAAAACTAACCCACAAACAAAACAAAACACCGTGGAAAGAATCTCTTTATTTTGGAAGCAAGAGATAATTCTGCCCTTCACCCTAAGCCTGGATATTAGAGAGAGGGTGTGACAAAATTCTGATAGAGAAATTCTTCTGGAAAGACATTGGGAAGACATTTTGTTGTTACCATCATTTCAATCTCCTCAGTTCACCACAATATCCACTTTCTTCAAATTACGCTCAAGTGATTCTTGGGCCTATGAAGACAGTTGGCTTAATATTTGTATGCCAAATTGTGCCCCTTATGATGTAGACTGACTGAGAAGTCTCTAACTTTCTTATGCAGCCTTTGATTTTTGAAGACTATGATTCACTGGCTTAGTAGAGGGAAAAACTTGGGTTAAAACCCATAACTCATGCCAAGAAATGTGTTTTGAGTGTGTAAATTAAGTAAATTATAAGAGAATTTCATGGTAAGTAGACAAAGTCAGTCATATCAAAGGTAGGAGGTATCACATCTGAAATAATATTGCAGTTTCTCTGGTTTCAATTAGTCTGCCCATTAGGAGAGGCATTATATCTAATCCACAGGTGACTTTTTAGCTAAATGCCTGTTAAAAGTGTGATTCAAGAAGAAAAAAAAAAGAAGGTACTTTAAGTGAAGGTCAGGTGAAAAATAAATCTGTGATGCTTGAAAATTTCAAGAAAGAGGCCAGTTGCAAAAAATCAAACCCAGTTATTCAGGGTCTAATAAACCAGAGAACATAAATTACTTGCAAAGTAACTCTTATCTGACAACAACTACTGGGTAAAAATAAAGTAGTTTAGTAGCAATAGGTGACCAAAAACTTACACTATTTACCTCAATCAATGCAAAATGAACAAAGATGAGAAAATAAATGCTCAGAGTATTAAAAAAAAAGAACAAGAACAAAACCATTAAGTATCCATCCAGTAATAGCTAGGGGAGAAATCATAATGAAGCAAAAGATAGAGGTGATCAGAAAAGAGACAACTTACCACTACACAGATATGTGTAATAGGTCATAGGGAAAAATAAAAGCAATATAATCAGGATAAAATGAGGTTTTTTTTACTGTCAAAATATTTGCATCAAATATCACCAAGTGTCTAATAAACATGACATATGGACCAAGAATCATTTCCCAGTGGAGATTATATAAGCTTATTTTATATAAGTTCTCATAAGAAGAATTTAAAATTATTGATAATTACAGGGGAAAAATTGTTCCACATAATTAATATTAAAAGACACACAAATCAAAATAATTCTTAGCATTCACTTTATAGCTATCAGATTAGCTAAGATGACCAAAAATATTATTTGTCAAAATTGGGCATTCTGTGGAAACATAGGCACACTGGTACCAAAATCTACTTAGGTCATTTGGAATTATCCTAGAATAGTGAGAAAAAGTTCATATCCTTTGACCTAGTGATTTCATTTCTAGACATCTGCTTCAAGGAAGTCAACGATAAATAAAAAGGTCACATGTACAGCAAAACATGTCAATTTTTTTCTACCAGCAAAGAAATAGAAACAAAATAGATATTTATTGAATGGGATATGCCTCAACAAAATTTGATATATGAATTTTGTTGTTCAGTTACATTCAACTCTTTTATTCCATGGGATTTCCTTTTTTTTAAAACAACAAAAGTTTATTTATACATTACTGTTGATCACTGGACTAGAGCTTAAGAAAAAAATGAAAAGGAAAACAGTCTGATATGGAGACCTACCTGTACAGAAGAGAGAAAAGGAATAAGACACATGATGAGCAAAGGAAAAGAAGAACACACATACACATACACACAAGATGAAGGAAGGTAGGCTGGGAAGTCAAGGTCAGGGCTATTGGCTAGTCACCTGCTTCATTTAAGTTTCTAGCAAGTATTTTTTAAAAGTTGTGGGGATTGTTCAGAGTTTAGCAGCACGCGTGTTCAAAGGATTGGCAATAGTGTGCTAAAAGGACTAGCAATAGGCTTCTCCCGGCAGGCTCTGTGGATAGATAGCAGGATGGTCCCAACACTGTACAAAGCTGACCACTTCTCCTTGAGGATGTCCAAATAGATATTGCCTTTGGCGTCCATATTAGGATGGTAACAAGGTGACAAATTTCACAGTGGGAGTATTATAAGGGTATTTGCTGGCGAATTCCAGGGAGAACTTGTAACTTAGGTCTTCATATATTGTCCCAGCTGCCCCATTCATGGTCCCAACACACTTGAAGAGATTGTCTGACTCTGGGAAGGCAGAAATTCCTTCATCTCCAGACATCAATTAGGGTCATCAATTGCTGATATAACCTCTTATAGGCTCATCCCCCTTATGAGCAGCAGCAGGGGTGCTGGTGGTGACTGGGTAGAGATTCAGCCAGGTCTTGGGGTACCAGAAATAAAGGAAGAGAAACTCCTGGGCAGCAACTGCCTCCATGAGATTTTCTTCACAAAGATACTGGAGTAGTTTTCCATTTCCTTGATACTGGATTAAAGTGAACAGAAGTTAAGTGATTTGCCTAGCGTCAAACACCTACTAACTATCTGAGGTCAAATTTGAACTCAGGTTTCTCTAAATACAGACAAAAGACTTGATCCACTGAGTCACTTAGCTGCCTCCTAGGCAAACAGAAGTTCAGTGATTTGACCAGGATCACATAGTAGGTAAGCATCTGAGGTCAAATTTGAATCCCACAGCTCTATCCACTGAGCCCCCTAGCTGTCCCATGTATAAATGTAAGGAATATTTTTATAATATAAAAAAATTAATATGAGGAATTCAGAAAAACATTAAGAAAATTCTATGGATTGATACATAATGAAGCAAGCAGAATCAGAAAAATGGTACATTCAATAGCTATAAAAATCCAAAGTTGCTGAAGAACAAATAAGAACAAAAAGAAAATTAATGGCATATAACTTCAGTGGGTAAATTTGACCCTAGACAATATATGACACAATTAGTCTCTCTCTTTTTTATTACAATATGTAGGAAACTATTGGTATTGAACATTGACTACATGCATACACAGATTGTATACTAGTTATTTTACTGACTTGTTATTTTCACCCTTTTTGATACAAGTGATGGCTAAGGAAGGTTAAAGATTTTTCTTTTTTAAATGCTGGAGAGGATGTGGGAGAGTTGGAACACTAATTCATTGTTGGTGGAGCTGTGAGCGCATCCAACCATTCTGGAGAGCAATTTGGAACTATGCCCAAAGGGCTACAAAAATGTGCATACCCTTTGACCCAGCAATATCGCTACTAGGACTATATCCCCAAGAGATCATAAAAATGGGAAAGGGTCCCACATGTACAAAAATATTTATAGCAGCACTCTATGTAGTTGCCAAAAACTGGAAGTCAAGGGGATGTCCATCAATTGGGGAATGGCTGAATAAATTATGGTATATGAATGTAATGGAGTACTATTGTGCCATAAGAAATGATGAACAAGAAGACTTCAGAGAGGCCTGGAAGGACTTATATGACCTGATGCTGAGTGAAAGGAGCAGAACCAGGAGAACTTTATGCACAGCAACGACCACAGTGTGTGAGAGCTTTTTCTGGTAGACTTAGATTTTTGTAATAACACAAGAACTTCTGAAAAAAAAAAAAATCCCAATGGTGGACCTCAAGCCAAAATGCCTTCCACACTCAGAGAGAGAAATATGGAAGTCACTCACATAATGTAGCAGATCATGTTTGTGTATGTGTATGTGTTTGTGTATCATGTTCTGATTTGCTATACGATTTCTTTCATTTATCTTAGTCTGACTACATAGCATGACTATAGTGAAAATATACTCAATAGGAAAATATATGTAGAATCTATACAGAATTGTATGCAGTCGTGGGGAGGGAGGGAGGTAGTGGGGGGTGGGTGGGGAGGGATAAAATCGCAATTGTATGGCAGTGATTGTTAAACATTAAAAAAAAAAATTAAAAAAAAAAAAAAAAAAAAAAGATTTTTCTTTTTTAAGAAGTAAACACATAAAAATTCAAGATATAAATTAAAAATTATAAGTAAAAATGATAATGAAGCAGAAAGCTTTGGCATGGAGTTTCTCTTGGTTCTTTCCCTACTCCAATATTGCTGTCATGCAAGAATGGAGTAGATTGATAGGAGTTTCAGCAAACCTACTAATATCCCCACAGAGTCCTTGGCTAAGGAACAAATCTCCCAAGAATTGACACAGCAGCAGAAATTATGTGACATCCTTGGTGAATGAAAATCATGGATAAAGTACTGAATAGGCCCATGTGGTCACTCTCAGGCTATCATAGCAGAGGTGGAGCTCAGCACTTTGAGCCCGTCCAGGAGAAATGGCCTAAGAGGAGCAGAGATGCAGCAATCTATCATAAACTAACTTTGCCTCAGGTATGTGTGTCTTGTCCATTGGCATCCCCTATTTTCTCCTCATAATTCAGATAAAATACCAGTAATAATTTTAAATGATGATTTTGTTTTCATATACAGAGGGAACTGTCAGAATGGCTGATTTTTTGGCTGTATGAATTTTGCTTTTCATAATAATGCATATGCCAACATGATACATTGGGTAAGTCCTTGGTTTGAAACTATGACATCTGTGTTTTAATCGTGAACTTTCCACTTACCTTTAATGTGACATTAGTTAACCTCTCTGTCCTTATAGGTCTTCATCTGCAAAATAATAACTCAAATAGAAAGAAGGCTACTAAATAAATGTGAGACACATGTTGGCTATGAAAAGTACATGGTAACATTATCTATCATGTATTGTATTTTTGTTTATTTTGTTAAATATTTCCCAATTACATTTTAATCTGGTGGCCACACTCGGCAGTATCTCAGGTCATAAACTTGTTGACAGTACTGGAATAGGTAATCTCTGAGGTTCTGTTCAGCTCTAAATCTATGACTTTGAAATTGCAGTTTGGTGGTTATTGTAATAAGGGTGGTGGTGAGGTTGTCTGATTAAATACTCCTACTATTAATAATTACCACCACCACTACTACTACTACTACTACTACTACTACTACTACTACTACTACTACTACAACTACTACTACTACTACTACCACCACCACTACTACTGCTATTATTTAGTAATAATACTACTAATAATAATTACTACTGCTATTGCTACTACCACTATTAATAATAATATAATAGATATTAGTAATACGCAATTCTGCTACTGATGATGATGAAAAAAATACTAACAATAATAATCCCAACAGTTCTTACATTTATTAAATACTCAACTCCTGGCAGATGCAATGGTCTCCACAAAGAACTATTCCTCCAGAACCATAACGAACAAAAAAATCAATCTATTAATGAATCAATAATCACTTACAGTCAATCCTCAATATTTACAGTTTTAACAATATTAACAGCTAGAATTCCTATGACTTTATTAGTAACCTCATTTTCACTTTCATGTTGACAACCTCACAAATTTGCAGCTATGTAAAATAGAGGAAAAAAATGAAGTGCACTAAGTTTGTGGGGAGGAGGGGGTATCCTAATAGGAGTTTCATGGGCCTTGCTCACCTTATCAGTAAGAGCAAAGAGCTCTCCAGGCATTCCTTGCATATTTTGATATTGTGTCTTTAAAATCAAGTTTTTTGTTGCAATTATGCCCCCAGAGCTTAAGGCAAGTGCTCAAACATATAGTCAGTAATGTGTTTTCTTCCCAAACTTCCAAATAAAATTAACATTGTGAGGAAATTTATTTTGTTACACAGAGCCTCATAACTGTTTCAACATTAAAAGCACAATGTAGGATATCTGGTAAGTGCTTAATAAAATCTTGGTTACTAACTGAAAAGAAGTAGGTAGTTGTGGGTGGGGTTGAGTGCCAAACTTACATGCAAAGTGACTAGGGAAAATGTTATTTAAATGTCACCTCTGATCACCTAAAGCCACATTAGTAACAATAATACTAATAGTGAGATGCAGTGGAAAGAAAGATACTGGTTTTGGAGTCAGATGCTCAGACTTCTATCATTAGGAAAGTCATGTTATCTTTTTGGGATTCCAATTCATCACCTGTCAAATCAGTGGGCTAAACCAGATGGCCTCTAAGGTCCCTTTAATAACCGAATTTATCATCATCACCACCACCATCATCATCATCATCATTTTTGTTATCCTCATCATCAGTGGTATTATTTAAATTTCATCTGAAAAGAATTGCATACACTAAAGAAGTGATATTCTCCAGTTCATGTTTTGCTTTTTTGATCTTCCATAAAGACAATTCAAATGTGACAAGTCATACAGTAGTTAACTTGGTATTTCAAGTTTTGTAATCTAAAGCTTTCAGGCAGTTAGGCAGCATTTTGAATAGAGCAGTATGCCTGGAGTCAGGAAGACCACAGTTTATAGCCTGTCTCAGACACTTACGAGCAGTATGATCCTACATAAATCACTTAACCTTTCTCAGTTTCAGGTTCATCATTTGAAAAATGAGAATAATATCATCTACCTCAGACATAAGTGTACATATTTATGAGTGTATAACATAATTTTATATATGCATTTATGTTGTGAAGGTCAAATGAGATAATGTATATGAAAACTTTGCTAAAATTGTTAGATATAATAATAATAATAATAATATTGTTAGTATTATTTTGTTCCTCTGATTTAAGGACTCTAATTTCTGAAAAGCACAAACTAGAAAAAAAGTATGACAATCTGTGTAGTTTGTGAAGCAGAGAAAAAATAAAACAACACAAGAGATTTATGTACGTGAACACACACACACACACAGAAACATAGACTGTAGGGATAAATGCCCTTAGCAAATATATTATCTCCATGTTTATGAACTAGAAGTATAAATAGCATCCTAAATGGAAAGATAAATGGCTCTATGAATGCATCCTTAACTTTTTGCTTAGGGGGAAAAGGGCTGTCTTTTTGTAGGAATTTTGCTCTACTTAATCTCAATATAAAAACAAAATTTTTAAGAAAGCTTGTGAGCAGAAAAGGGACAAACAGCTCATGTCCCCACTTGTTTATTTCAGGAAGGAACTAACTGAGTTAGAAGAGAAAGAAATCACTCTCAAGCAGGGAACTTCAATCAACTATTAGGAACTTGCTCCACATGCAGATGAATTCTCGAGTCTGATAGTCACGCTCTACTTTTGTAACGTTTTCTCCCCATGGACTTTTCCTAATCCCTCTATCAAATTCCTTCTCTATTTTCCCCACAGCTAGAATGAGACCCAAGGGAAAAGGGGATGGTTCCCACCTCTGTGATGTGCTGTTACCATGCAGTGGTTGTATAATCTGTTTCATGTTCATCAGTTTCCAGGCTTCACCTTTCACTGAATCTTATGCTCCCTAATTCTACAGGAGGAGTAGGGAGACCCTTCTATCACCTCAAGAAATTTTTTCTTCCTAACTTATCATTGAAGTGACTGGAAGGGAAAGTACAGGAAAGCCTCCTTCCAATCTGGTTCCTATAGTTTATAGCTCTGAATACAGCTGGTATAATCACTCTCAAGAAAAAGGGAATGGAGATTCCACCTTGCAAGTCAATTGAAAATTCAGTTTTGGGGCTATTGATTTAACTCATCATGTAAAGTTGAATTACATGGGTCCTATCTTTCCACCTACCCTACTATTTCTGCTCTCTAGTTGTCTCATAAAAAACTATTCTTCACCCTTTTCATAACCTTTCTTTTCTGAAGCAACTGATGGCTGCATATAGAGTGCTGGACCTGGAATCAAAAAGAGTTGAGTTCAAATATAGGCTCAGATACTAGCTGCATGACCCTAGGCAAGACACTTAGCCATATTTGCTTCTGTTTCCTCATCTGTAAAATAAGGGACAAGGTATCTTCTCCAAAAATCTCCAAAAGGGGTTAGAAAGAGTTGGACATGACCAAAAAGACTGAACAGCAACACAAGGTTGTGATGAGGATCAAATGCTATATTTGTAAAGAGCCCTTAGAACAGTACCTGACACATTGTAGGTGCAATAGAAATTCTTATTCCCTTGACCCTTCTATATATTAGCTACTCCCCTCTGCATATCCTTTTCTCCGCATTCTCAATCTGGAATTGTCTTTGACTCTTTTATTTCCATTATGTCCCATAAACAATCACTTTTTGAGAGTTAGCAATTCTGAAACATTTTCTGCATACTTTCCTTAATTATTCTCATTAGCATCAAAGTAATAAATCTTCCAGGAATAGTAATCAATTGTCTCCACTTTGATCTTCCTGGCTCCACTGTCTTCTCTTCTAGTATCCCCTTCCTACTAATGATACTAAAGAATATTTTTACATATATATAACATGTGTGTATATATATGTATCTGTATACACACATATACACATATACATATATATACATATGTTTTTAGACCATGTCCCTTTTCAACTTAAATTTTCAGTGTTCATCAGTTGATTCCCAAGTAAAGTTTACTTCCTTTGTCTCACATCCAAGATCCCCACAACGCTGAAGCAATTTACTTTCCTAGACTCATTTCATATCCCTCATCTAAACATTTTATACTGCAGACAAATTTAATTACTCTGTGTCTCCTAGATACATCATTTTTAAAAGCCACTAATAGTTGTAACTTTTTCTATATATAGCTTATCCTTATGTGTGTTCAGGCATGTGTGTTTATTTTCTTTATTTTTCCTGTTTAGGCTTGCACTTTCAAGAGTGTGGAAATTCTCTTTATGGAAACTAACTCTACTATGCAGATCAACAGTGCTATACAGCAATTTCTAATCTTAGATAACTGCCTGAGGGACTGAGAGATTAAGTGACTAATATGTCAAAGGCAGGGTTTGAATTTTACTCTTCCTAACTGCAAGTCTGTCCTCTAACCACTACACTAACTGCATCTTTCTAATTCTGCTTACCTTTCAGAAAAAGGGAACACTACACATGTTCCCTTCCCTCTTCTGTCTTTGTTTGTTAAAGGATTATGCCAAAGCAACTGCATATCTTGTCTTAGAAGTATGGACACACTTTCTACTCTTAATGAAACCCATAAATGTCCTTTTCTCTATGGTGTAATTTGCAATTGTTTTCAAACATTGTTAAGTGAGCTATAATCATGGTTTCTAATTAATAATTAAATGTTTTAAGCCAAGTTTTCCCAACAGTATACAATAGTATATACTCAATAAAGTATAGTCATATTATTTCCATTCCCATAAGCTCTAAAATTTCTGGAACTACTTACTAATACATTAGCTCAAACTGTGTTTTGTTTTCCTCTTTCTATATGGATATTTGCTTCTTCCTTATTAGCCTTTTTTTTAGACTGGCTTAGATGTCAAAAGTGATCACTTAACCAATGTGCTTTAAAGTCATACCTTTATTACTTGTTTAATGCCAATCAAAAAGTTAAATGCTTCTGTATCTGCTCTTATTATGATTTGAAATGTCAGTAACCAAATGAAAGATTGATCCAAATCACTAAAAAAAAGAAAAGCAAATTCAAAAACTCCTGAGAGTTCACAGCACAACCACCAAAGTATAAAGTGGACAAAAGATGGATATCGTTATCCTTGGAAGTTTCATGGGAACACAGCGCATTAATACACCCTAACTGGAGATACAAATTGGCTTAATCATTCTAGAATGAGATTTTTGCATATGAAAGATATTTCTTTTAGCTACTTGAGATATAAACCCAACAGTGTGATCCCAGGTTTACTATTTTACATTTATCTCAATGGTTTCAAGAACAGAAAAAAAATTTTATAATTCAACTGTTTTTGCAATTAGTCCCCATTAACTGAAGAACAATAATAGATTGAATCATCTGCAAATATAATTTTTAAAATGACATGAATTTTTTTAAAAAATCAGAAATTCCCAAGGACATCAAAAGACTTGTTTTATGAAATGATTCTGTGTGAATTAAGAGTAAAGAATAGAACAATATAATAATGTAATAATATAAGAAAAACAATTAAAATAAAGTCTCAAACTGAGTAGTTGTAATGACCAGCCTTAGCCCAGAAGAGATTAAAATTGGTTTTGCCAGACTGTATTTGGTTTGTTTATTTTTGGTGTTGCTGTTAGACAAGAGATTTTATTTGTTTGTTTGTTATGTTGTTGGTTGTTTTCTGTTTGCTTTGGTGGGAGAGATCTAGAAGTGACTATAATAAAACAAAAAAAAATAAAACAAAGGTATCAAGAAATTTATTTTGTTTTTCAAAAACAAAATTAAAATTGGACTTTCTCTAGCAGTTTATGGTACATATGTTATGTCATTCGACCTCTAAACAACCCTGTGATGTAGCTCCTATCATTATTCTCATTTTATGTATAATTCAATCAAGGCTGAAAATAAAATAAAAACCAAAAAACTAAGTAATTTGAGAAAGTGTCTGAGGCAACATTTGAACTCAGGTCATCTTTATTGCAGACCCGTGCTCTACACAAACATTGAAAATACACCAGCTTTGCATTGAGCCATGTAGTTTTACATTGAAAATATGAATGCAATGATTGTTCTTCATTCCATTTGCTTCAGTGACTAATAAAAAAGGTTGAAGACCTCAAAGAAATGTTGGCCTATACTATTTCTGGTTCTTTCATCTTGTTGCTGTTGTTGTGTTCATCCTTCATTTTTGAAGAAGACCATGACATAAGAACAATGATGACATGACTTGCACTTGACTGTATTTTGAGTAAAGGGGGCTGTGTAAGGTCACCAATCTCACTTTCTCCTCTTCATGTACTTTGCTAGTGTATGCTTGAGAGCTTAGCTGGAAAGGTGTTGGGTGAAAATAAAGCTATCGATAACTTTTGAAAAAACAGTTACATCACATTCATGGTGGAATAAAAGTGGAGATGCGTTGGTTCTAAAAATAACAGCATTTTTTATTCTCAAAAGAAGAGCTGAACTTAATACCTGTTAATTGGACAACACCTTAATAGCTGACCTTTTGGGACAGAAACACTGCCATGACATACCACTCTTAAAGTTTTGTGTGTTTCATTCTGATTTTCAATCATAATTATTGGTACAGAGAAAATCTTGATTAATTGCTTTCTGTGCTTCGAATTTTGTTATTAAACCCTAATCTTTCTTGTTCAAAGTCAAGTTGTAGTAATTATTACATAGCTTTATAAAATTGTCAATAGTGGCTTCATGAGAACATAGTGCTGTCAATCAATGCACTTGATGTCTTCCACAAGTTGAGAAGAATTCCCAGTCTTCCAATGTGGTTGAGAAATACCAAATATCTCAGTGAAGTCAATCAACAGAACATACAAAACATAAAATAGACTGTTGCTTCCACTAATCCTTGTGACTGTTGACATGAGAACATTATATTTCCATATGAGGACTGGCACAAACTGTTTGACTTTTGTCTTCAAGAAAAACAGACATCCATAATTTCATCTATTTAATTCAGTGTGGTTGTTACTTCCTCCCGCATGATTAATAAATTACAAATGCCAGATTTCATTCTACTTTCCTAATATATACAATTCGGAGTTAGAATTTGCTGAAGGCAAAATATTTTCCCCATTTAGCATTCTTTGAGTTTTTATCACAATCTGCTTTAATCCTAAACTTCTTCACACTCTGTTGTCCTCTCTACTCCTCTACCATTGTTCCCTCTTGAACCTCTGTTCTAATATGAATAATTATCTTCATGCTAGACTTTCTCACACTCAACTCATCTTTTTGCACATCTGGAAAACTGTATCCTTTCCAAGGACATTGCATTCTATCAAACTGACAGAGTACTGTCAGCTTCTCTCACTTTCCTTAATCATTGGAACAGGAAGAAGAATATGCCTTATTCCTTGCTCCTCAAAGACACATCTATACTACCACATTTCCATTCTCATCCAGGAACTTTCCAATCTTTGAATTTCACACTATCTAGCCATATCAGTTGATCTAAATTCACAGCATAGTCATCTACTAACTTCCAGATCATTCCCTGGCCTTTCTAAAGAATAGGAAATGACTTACCATCTTTCTCTTTACCTCTACCTATGATCTCATTCTCAGGGGCACTACAATGAATACTGAAGATTTCTCGCACATCCTCTTCTCTTTTATTATGAATCTTTCATTATTTAAATCTTCATTTCACTTGACCTATTCACAATAATGATCACATGTTAGATTTCAAATGTCCCATTACTCCATTATCTTGAACCTTTAACTTCCTCATACATGATAAGAAGCATCTATCTACCCATTGTTTCTTTCCCTCCATCCCACTTGGAACTATTTTTCATCATAACTAGGAATTTTCTACTCCATTCCTCCACTTCTTTTCAGAAAGATTGTTCCAAAGCTGGAGATATGAGAATGGATCTCAATAAATAGAGGAAAACTGGGTATATGAATTTGAGACATATATTTATATAACTCAGTTTAACTGAGAGAAGTTGATTAAAAAAAAGTTGGAACATGGTTGAATGCTTCAGATAGGTCAAGAAGAAGGTGTTTTTTGTCAAAAGCATTTTTTGCATCTATTGAGATAATCATGTGGTTACTGTTAGTTTAGCTGTTGATATGATCTATAATGCTGATAGTTTTCCTAATATTGAACCAATCTTGTATTCCTAGTATAAATGCTACCTGATCATAATGTATTATTCTCATGATAAGTTGCTGTATTATTTTTGCTAATATCTTATTTAAAAATTTCACAACTGTGTTCATTAGAGAAATTGGTCTATACTTTTCTTTCTCTGTTTTGGCTCTTCATGATTTAAGTATCAGAACAATATTTATATCATAAAACAATTGGTAAGACTCCTTCACTAATTTTTTCCAATAGTCTATATAGTATTGGATTAATTATTCTTTAAAAGTTTTATAGAATTCACTTGCAAATCCATCTGACCCTGGAGATTTTTTTCCTAGGGAGTTCATTGATGGTTTGTTCAGTTTCTTTTTCTGAGATGGGGTTACTTAAGTATTCAGTTTCCTCTTCTGTTAGCCTGGGCAACTTACATTTATTAAAAAAATATTCATCCTTCTTATTTAGATTGTCAAATTTATGGTCATACAGTTGGGGCAAAGTAATTTCTAGTTATTTACTTTAATTTTCTCCTCATTGGAGGTGAGTTCAATCCTTTCATTTTTAATATTGGTAATTTGATTTTCTTCTTTCTTTTTTGATAAAAAAAGATTTTTGTAAATTTTATTATTTTTAAACCAACTCTTAGTTTTATTTAATAGTTCAATAGTTTTCTTAATTTCAATTTTATTAATCTCTCCTTTGGTTTTCAGTATTTCTAATTGGTATTTACTTGGGGATTTTCAATTTGTTATTTCTCTAGCTTTTTCAGTTGCCTGCCCAATTCATTGATTTCTTCTTTCTCTATTTTATTCATGTAGATATTCAATGATATAAAACTTCCCCTAAGAACTGCTTTTGCAGTATCCTATAAGTTTTGGTAGGTAGTCTCATTATTGCCATTCTCTTGAGTGAAGTTGTTGATTGTTTCTATGCTCTGTTGTTCAATCCACTTATTCTTTAGGATTAGATTATTTAGTTTCCAATTAATTTTTGGTTTATCTTTCCATGACCTTTTATTACAAATATTTTTATTGCATTATGATCTGATAAGGATGCATTGATGATCTCTGCCTTTCTACACTGGATTGTGAGGCTTTTATGCCCTAGTACATGGTCAATTTTTGTATATGTGCCATATACCACTGAGAAAAAGGTTTATTCCTTTCTATTCCCATTCAATTTTCCCCAGAGATCTATCATATCTACATTACCCAGAGGTTTATTCAACTCCCTAACTTCTTTTTTGTTTATTTTGAAGTAATTTTTATCAAGTTCAGAAAGGGAGAGGTTAAAGTCCCCCATTAGTATAGTTTTACTTTCTATTTCTTCCTGAAACTCCCTAATTTCTCTTCTATGAATCTGAATGCTATATCACTTAGAACATATGTGTTTAGTAATGATATTGCTTCATTATCTATGGGGTCTTTTAACACGATATAGTTTCCTTCCTTATTTCTTTAGATTAGATCTATTTCTGATTTGGTTTGTTTGGGATTTCATTTGCTACTCCTGCTTTTTTTTATTTTATTTTTTTTTACAACAGCTGAAGCACAATATATTGTGCTGCTCTTGGGTTGGAAATCTGCCACACTCTGACTCCTATTGTATTCTCGGACTCTAAAATTTGTTCGGATTCTCTTTTTAGAGGTTTCTGAAGGAGTTTGTCTTAAAGCTTAGGTGAGCATGAACTCTCACTCTCCACCATCTTGTTTCCACCCCCCCCCCCAATCCACAATGAATGTGGATAGATTAAAAAAAATCAATGCATTGTGTAACTTCCATTTAATGATTAAAAAAAATAAGGGTAATGTAGCACAAAGACTAAATTATAAACATAAAGAACACTGGGCCAGTTAGTATTGGAGGAAGAAATATCTTATTTCCATTCTATCAGAATATGCGCTAACTCTGCCTTGTTCTGTCAAATAGGCAGGGTAAATTCTATGACAGTATGGAAAAATGATAAACTGGAACATATCTTAGGCTCAGACTTTCATAATTGTACCCACTCTTTCACCAAAAAAAAAAAATCAGACACAATTTAAATGCTTCAGCAATTGTTGATTAGGACACTCACAAAACACCAGCTGTGAACTCATTTGAATATGCCTACACACTGCAGGTGCAAAATAGAGGGCATAATGTTTAAAATTTGGCCTTCCAAATTTCTCTCTTTCATTCAGTCTTTAAGCCTAAAAAACATATGAACCTTTTTTTTCTTCTGATTTAGTTTTACCAGAAAATTTATGGGTATATGTATATGTACATGTACATGTATACAACATAGTTTAAACCATTTCTATTGGGAGGGACTGCACTGAGGATGTACCTGAAGGAAAATTACATGAGTACATGGAGAGCAAGGATGACTGGTTATGCAACTTTTTCTCAAACTTCTGGAGTCTTCTCTTTCTGACTTTTGATAGTACCGGCCCTCCTCAAGGATAAGATAAATGCTCTGGAATATGTGTGTCTGCATGGCTTGATTCAGTTGCATGAACAAGAAAAATATTCCATATCAAATTTTCCATAGTTGTTTTCTATAGTTTTAACTGAAAGTTTAAGCAAAGTGTCCCACTGACATCCAGCTCTCTTCCCCTGAAAGCAAGACTGTTTTAATTCTTGTTTGCATGACTCTTCATTTTTTGTTACCCTCCTTATTAGGCTGCTTTTGGTGCTCACAGTTATTATTATATTTATGAAAATGTTAGAATAGAAAAAATAAAATCTTTAGACACAGATTCTTCTACCTGAACTAATTATCTTTTCATCAAGATAATAGCACAGACGATGACAGAAAGTATACAGAAGACAATATATCCAAATTTTAATAAGATTTTTTTCAGTGATGCTATAAAAGAAACAAAGAAAGATTAGAGAAATGCACATGTTGATAGCTTCATTAACAGGAATGCCCAGGTATAATGTGAGATATTAAATTAATTTTTGATTCAATTGATGCTCACCACAACCCTCATATTAACACATGTTGAAAATCTTTCTAAAATGTATTTGCATATTTTCCTGCCTTAGTAAGTAGAGTACACATTTTTTCCCCAAGATATGTGACTGCATTTAGGTCAATATGTCTTTTACCCAGACAGATCTCAGCCACACAATTTAGCAGGTTGTAATCCATGTGTTGAACAAGATAGTTCCTGAGAATCCTTCTTACTCTCAGATTTTATAATTTTGTTATTACATTCCACTAAAATAACTTTTGAAATTCTTGTTCGTGATAAATAACTCAATGGAGTAGGACTTTTGTGAGGGGAACTGAAGGAGTATTCTCTTGGAGATAGAGTGTATGAAAGAGAAGTGAACCTTGTTTTAATGACTAAGTGTCTTGTGAGATTTCAGGTCAATTAGATCATTAATTCTCACTTTAATTATCATAGCATGGGTATAGATGATGGGACTGAATTTGTCCTGGTTTTAGGTAATGTGCTAGAGTTGAAAAAAAACAAAACAAAACACTACATTCCTGATAGCTGCTAGTATTTTTCAAAGTAAATTCCTTATAACAAGTGATATTTTCTCCTTTCCCCAAGAGCATCGAGAGAGGGAAAAAAATGAGGTTTTATTATGTGTAAGCATTGATACAATAGAATATACAAAAAGAGCCTTACAGAGAGAAAATCTCAAATTATTTTATGCCTCATTGGAAGAGGGAAGTTATCAAATAGAGTCCTCAGGGATCAGAATGTGGGCCAGTATTATTTAACATATTCATTAGGCAGTCAGTGGAAAATGTAAATGAGAACACATCCAAATTTATAATAATATAATGCTAGGAGCTAGAGGAAATAAATCAGCTCCATCAAAAATACAGATGAATCTGGACAGCTGGGGAAATTATTCAGATGAGAAAGTAATGAGTTTTAATGGAAAGAATAGTAGATAATGCACTTGAGGATGAATGATACACAGTAAAGAAAATATAAACTAATAAGGAATTAAGCTACATATGCAACAGTTATGGGGAACTTTATTTTACAGTCTTTGTTGATAAACTGAGAGGGATTCTCAGTTCAGAGTCATTGCAATAAAGGATAATTGCATTCCAAGATCCTGAGGTTGAAAATTCAGATAAGAAGGAAGCAATTATAATATCACTTAACCAAGCTGAATTGTGTATGTGTGTTTAGTGGAAAGTTTGTAAAGTCAACAAATTTCAGTGAGAAAAGGAAATGAAATTAAAAACAGAAGTAGTTTACTTGGTGTACAGTTAGATGCTTGACTAAATTATTATTTGTGGTTTTAAATTTTCCAATTTACTACCTTTTCTGAAGTGTAGTGGAGGGCTTTGTTCAAAATCAAACAACTTAAAATCAAACATTCAATCAGCGAATGTTTAAGTACCTTCTGTGTTCCAGGAACTGTTCTAAGCACTGTGGATACAAACAGAGGCCAAAGACAGTGTCTACCCTCAAGGAGCTTACATATACAAAGAAAACTATAGGAAACAAAGTTGGGATTCAACCCATGTCTTCCATATCTGACTTCAATTTCACTTCTCATTCCACATCAACACCTTTGCCATCAACAAATCTCCCTTGGCATAGGATGCACCCTCCTCATTTCTACCTCACTGAAATCCTAGCTTCTTTCAAAGCACAATTAAGATTCCTTTTCTGATAGAAAGTCTCTCCTTTCTTCCCACTCCAAAGCCAACTCTCTTCTTGTATTAAGTTATTCTTTTTAAAATTATTATGGTAATAACAATATTTAGAATTTATAGAACATGCTAAGGTTTCCAAAGTATGTAAAATGTTTTGTTGATTTATCCTCACAAATTTAACAGAGGTACTCTTATTATCCCCATTTTTGAAGATGAGGAAACTGAGGGAGGCAAAGATGACTTGTCCAGGGTCACGGAGCTAGGGTCTGAGATAGGAAATAAACTTACATTTTTTTTCTGACTCCAAGATCACTTTAGTTTCCTTTGCATTTGCTTACATATTTACAAGATATGTCCTTCTGGAGAGGCAGTGTGTTAAAATGAATAGAGAGTTGGCCTTGAGGCTAAGAAGAGCATTTAAGTCCTAACTCTAATACATTCTGACTGTACGATGGTGGGTAAGTTGGTTAATCTGATATTGCTCTAGTAAACTCTGGGAGGCTATAAGTTAAAGAGATGTAAGTGGCCTAAACTGGTGGAAGGGATTCCTGATCTAAGAGTTCTCTATAACAGTGAAATTTCAGATCCCACCCCAAAATCATTCTGCTCCCCCTCAGTAGAATAAAAATTTTGTGAGGGCAGGACTGCTTTGTTTATTTATTCATATCTCCAGTGCTTAGAATAGCATGTGCTCCACAATAGGTGTGTAATAAATTTATTGTACATAATTAATAAATATTATATAAATCTATCCAATAAATAATTATATCTAATAAATATTGAGATAAATTTAATAAATAATAAATTTAATTTGTCCCTTATTCTCTAGTGAGTTTGAGACAGCACAGCTTGTACTATGTTATAAATCCTGATTTCTTACATCATAAAACCATGGTATATTACAATTCACAGCAAAACAATGTTACATGACATAACATATATAACTTTGTTATATAAGAACATTTTATTCATATAATATACAAGCTTATACATGATTTTTACTTGCATGATACACACAGATCACCTATTTCCAAGAAGCACACCATATGTACTATTCACTATACATTTTCTCCCCCCTCTCATCTTTCACGATACTTATTTTCCAGATTAGACCCAAGATGAACAAGATGCCAGAGAAACTAGTTTCATCTACTTTTCTGCCTTCTTTTGTATGTTTTCTACTCCTGTAGACTGTAAGCTTCTTGAGCCTAAGGACTGTCTTCCTTAGTATTATGTCCCCAGCACTTACCACAATGCCTGGCACATAGGAGACACTTAACAAAAGCTTCTTGCATTAAATAGTCCAGTAACATTTTTTATGGGTCATATTTTAAAGAAAGACACCAATCTCCTTAATGAGGGAGGTCATGTAAAGAGTATATTTTGCATAAATGTATGGATCAGTGGGTCATAAAATATTATTTTTCCTTTTTTATAAGTGAAACATCCCTTCCCAGTACCTGTTCTTAAATGCTGCTTTCCCAGAATACTTCTACAACTCCAAAAATAGATTGTCATATGAAAACTTTCTTTTTATCTTTTACTTGTTTACTGGTATCTGACAGAACCTAGATAAATTTGACTTCGTGCTACAGAAGTGAACCAGGGATTGAATGAGTTAGAACTTAGAGATTTTTGGTCCTCCCACATTGGAAGTTGAAGTTTCTTGGAACAAGAGGACAAGAAAAAGGTGAAGCTTGAAGATTCCTTCAAAAAAAAGTGTCTGTAAGTATGTGGAACCTCCCAGAGGGGCCAAAATGTTAAGTAAAGGGAGATAGGAACATAAATTATGAGCTTAAGAGAAGGTGAAGGATTGATCAGAAATAGGATTTAATGAGAGGATCCAACACAATCTGAGGACTAAAATTACACAGGGCCCAGGAGAGAGGATGAAAAGTTTCATAGTTCTTCAGCAGGAAAGGTTTGAATTTCACAAGGAGTTGGTAAAATTTATTCTTCTAGGTTTCCTAATGGCACCTCCATGATTTTCTCATCTCAGTCCTGTGAAGTTAGTTTTAGATAGAATACTGGGACTGGACTCCAGAATATCTGAGTTCAAATGCTATGAATTCATGCGAAATTTTTTACAATTTTGAATTTAATAGAAACATATGAAAGAGAGAAAAGGTTTCCATATATAGAAAGTAAAAAAGAAAAATAGAAATTTTCCACATATAAAGTAGAACATTGTATGCAATACAAGCATGGACTATTTTTTTTTAAAGAATATTTATTTTAGTTTCTTTAGAAACTTTTAAGAAATTCTATTTCTTTGCTCTAAAAAGTCCTTTTTCCATACCCCTCCACCTCCATCCCCCCCTTTTTTAAAGATGGGTTAGGTCTGGGACAAAAGGCTGTGTTGAGAGAAAAGGATTAATATGGTAACTGAATCTGTTACCTCATTTTATCCTCATAACTACCTTATGAGTTACAGGCTATTATTCTACTTATTCTCATTTTTACAGGTGAGGAAATTGAGACTGAGAAAGGGTAAGCGACTTACTTGAGTCACACAGCTAATGTCTGACCCTGGATTTGAATTTATATCTTCTTCACCTCAAGACCTACTTCCTGGAGACAGTCCATCAGTCATTCAACAGTCTATTAGTTAACAAGCATTTATTAAGCACTTTACTATGTGCCAGTCACTGTGCTAAGTGTTGAGGTTTAGAGGTTTGCGAGAGCTGGTTCAGGTGTGAAAGAACTCATTATTTTCTCCTAACCAAGGGGACCAAGGTGCAGGCTAGCCTGAGAAGAGAGAACAGTTTACAAGACAGGAAAAGAAAAACAGGGGAAATTTTACGACCCAGGATGAAGGAGATAAGGGATTTTATGGTTCAGGATAAGGGGCAGGTTTTATGATATTCCAAGATAAAAGGAAGAGACTTTAGGATGCCCTTAGGCTCAGGAGGGGCCTCACAAGGTATTCAAAAATCAACCCTTAATATTAACCCTTAGGGCACCATTTGTATCCACATCACTAAGTGCTGGGGATATGAAGAAAAGTAAAAGACAATCTTGCTCTGAAGGATTTCACAACCTGCTAGAACAGACAACATGTGAGCAATTATTTATAAAGAAGTTATATCCAGGATAAATTAGAAATAATCAATAGAGGGAAGTCATTAGAACTGCGACAGGAAAGTCTTCTTTTAGAAGATGGGACTTTAGCTGTGACTTGAAGAAAGCCAGGGGAGTCAAAGACAATCAGTGAAAGCATTCCAGATGTATGGGATAGACAGTGAAAATACAGATGACGGAGTGTCATGTTGGTGGAATGAGGAGGCCAGTGTCATTGGATCAAAAAGTATATGGTCTAGAGTAAGGTGTGAGGAGACTGGAAAAGTTGTGAGGGTAATTTATGTAAGATTATGAACAACAAATAGAGGATTTTGTATCTATTCTTGGAAGTGATGGGGGGCTCCTAGACTTTATGGAAAAATATGCCAGAGTCTAACTATATTTTAGGAGGATCCTTTTGACAGTTGAATGGAAGATGGATTGAAGTACATAGTGACTTGTGGATGGGAGAACAAACAGAAAGTCACTGCAAAAGTCCACATATCAGGTGAGCATCCACACCAAGGATCAGCAGCAGGGTAGAGAAGGGGTCATTTGTAAGAGATATTATGAAGGTAAAATCCACAAGTTCTTTGCATGTATTGATGTATGCAACAATTTGCATAGATAGACAGACAGACAGACAGACAGATAGACAGATAAATATGTGTGTATATGTGTGTATAATGTTAATTACCTTGACTACCTATGTAATAACTCTATTGAAATGTTGAATTAATGGGACATGTAGATAGTCTATAGGGATAACAGGACAAAGAATCCAAATTGAGAGAGCCCCAGAAAATTTTATTAATAACACTGGAATATTCAAATAGAGTTCTGGTGATTTAGATCTCAATCTATTCTTCTGATCTTACCTAATTCTTGACCTCTTCTACTAATGTGCAAGATCTCCCATGTACTGGAGAGTTTTTTTCTTGATTTTTTTGTATAGCCATATAAGACAGAGATTTTGACTCTACTGAAATGCAAAATGAATATATACAAAAAAGATCTTATGATTTCTCTAGATAAACCTAAAGAAAAATCAAATTATCTTGAAAAGAACATTTTTCTTAATTTCAAGGTTTGTTTTTTTTTTCTAATATAAAATCTACACACACTTGAGAAATACTTCTTACCATTTGGAGTGTGTGTGTGTATATGTATGTGTGTGTATGAGTGTTAAGCTTTGTAGCTCCTAACTGTAAAATCCCCATGTAACAGTGTTCCAAACTCTGGAGGTATCATACTGGTTTTCAATTACGTTCTGTTAAATAATGCTTAGGAAGATTACAAGTACTTAGCTAAGTTAATATGAGCAATCGTTTACAATCTGTTATGTTTTGCTTATGGTAATTTTTAAGTGATTCCTTTAGATGCACACATTAGCTAACTGAACCTGATGAAATGAAAGTACATGTGGTTAATTCTCTTTTTTATTTTAATAGACCTCAATCAGATCTGAAAAAATTATTCTTCTATGTAGAGTGTTCAAGAGAAAGTAAGTGAATTGCTTGGCCACTGTGGCCTCTTCCCATTTCTGTTTCTTTTCTCTCTTCTTCTTGTTCCGCTTCCTCTCCTCCCTTCTCCTCCCACTCTTCTTCTTTCTTGTTCTTCTTTTTTTTCTTTTTATTCCTCTTTCTCCTTTTCTTCTCCTTCCTGTTCATCCTTATCCCTCTCTTTTATCCTCTTGTTATATCTTCTCTTTCTTACCCTGTCTTCTTTCTTCCTCTTCTTTTTTCTTTTCCCCCTGTGTTTGTAGGGGAGTTTCCATCATTAAGAAACATTTTAATTAGCTCTGTCTAAGACTAAGAAAGATGAAGCTAAGCTAAATGAATGGTGAAGTGCCACAGTAATTTACCACATCAAGACAACTTTTCTGGCATTTTTTAAATGAACTGAAATAAAGTTAGGGCTCAAGACTTCAAGGAATATCCCTTAAAAGGCAATGTGTTCTATTTCAAGTAGAATGACAAAGGCCATCCTACTGCTCTT
Source organism: Notamacropus eugenii (assembly GCF_028372415.1). Lineage (NCBI taxonomy): Eukaryota > Metazoa > Chordata > Mammalia > Diprotodontia > Macropodidae > Notamacropus > Notamacropus eugenii. The sequence goes on from NC_092874.1 coordinate 252,886,470, forward strand.
TCCTTAGAGTGATTTGACTTTACAACAACACTGTGAGGTAGCTGATATTATTATCCACACTTTCTAGATGAGAAAACTGTGACTAGGGTCACATAGTTAGTAAATGTCAAAGGTGAAATTTGATCTAATATCTTCTTGACTGAAGTTCCAAACTCTATATACTGTATCATTACTTTTCTAAAGAAATGACACTTCACTGAAATAAATTTCATTGCTACTCTTTCAGTAATGGCATTTTGGAATTATCATCTTTAGGTCTTTGACAAATGGCATACATGTCATACATAAACACAAATATATACATATATATGTATTATATGTACATATACATCAACACATATGTATATATGTGCACATATGCATGCATTTGTTTATGTATATATACCTATACACACATATCATCTATCTATCTATCTATCTATCTAATCTATTTATCTATCCATCATCTGTACATACACATACATAATGCTGGATGCTGACTAGTGATTCATGTGAACATGGGGCTGAAAAAACAAGTCCATATTCTGAAAATGATAAATCTAAAAAAGTACTTCCTACTTAGCAGTTGTGGTTACTATCTGCAAATCTCATCATTATGGATAGTTCAGCCTCTTTGACTCATGAGCTCTATTATATTTTTTCTCAAAAATGGAATCCTCCACCTCACTGATTCCTCCCTGCCAGCTGTTTGCTGTTGTAGTCACTTTCTAGAAATCATTTATTCTTTTATTCTATTTCAAGCTAATGAACGTAGCCAGAGGGTCTCAGTCGCCCTAACTGACAGTTCACATACTGCTGAATGGGACAGCGAGGTGGTTCAGTGGATTGAGTACTGACTCTGGGGTCAGAAAGACCTAAATTAAAATCTAGCATCAGATACTAACTGTGTGAACCTGGGCAAGTCACTTAGCCCTCTTTGCCTTAGTTTTCTCATCTGTAAAATGAGCTAGAGAAGGAAATGTCAAACCACTCCAGTATCTTTGCCAAGAAAATCCCAAATGGATCATGAAGAGTTGGACATGACTGAAATGACTAAAAAGCAAAAAAAAAAAACAAAAAACAAAAAACAAAACATACTGCTGCATGATTTGCTGATGGATTCAGTCAGGACGTTGAACTTAGTAAATCATAGTCTTGAATAGAAGACTTCCCATGTTCTTTTGCTTAGCCTGAAGTCTGATGCTATGTTGATTTTTGGTTTCTGTTTGGTAAGAAACACTGGCTTTATTCTTCCGTCTTTTTCCTCTCTATTTATTTCACAGTGCTTTGAAGTTTTTCCCATCCTCATCACTCAACTCTACCTGATTTTCCAAGTTAACCAGTGACATTCTTCTTGACTTCCATGGAATATTTGGCATTGATAATCATTCTCTTCTCTCTAATAGTTTCTCTTTTCTGGGATTTCATGACAGCATTCTTTCTTGGTACTTTTCCTATATGTCTAACCATTTCTCTCCCATCTCCTTTTCCAGATCATCTTACAAATTATTAACCCTACCCATGATTTTGCCCCATAACTCTTTCATGAGTCCTTTTGTTTTCATTCTCAATACTGTTTTTCAATTACCTTACCTTTTATGTCTTTAACATCTCTATGCAGATGAGGCTTTTATCCATATATTCAGATCTACTTTTCTGAGTTTCACTATATTGATTCGCATCACATACTGGATGTCTCTTAAGTATTTCAAACTCATGTAGATCAAAAATGGAAGTTATTTTCCTCTGCCCACACCCATCCTTCCTGGTTTGTTGGTCCACAATCTTGGTGTCACATTTGACTCATGTCCCTTTAAGACTTTTCTTTTATAATAATTTGTCAAATCATGTAGATTTTATTATGTTAACAACTAACAAATCTGGCCATATCTTGGATCAAACAGTCACCATTCTAGGTCAGATTGTCATTACCATTTATCTGAACTATTCCAATAACTTCCTAACTGAATTCTTTTTTCTACTAGCTCCCTTATTCCACAAATAACTTTTCTTAAGCATCTTGTATCGTGCTATTCCTCTGCCCAAATAATTTCAATGCTTTACGTTTGCATCAAAGGAAAAAATGCAAACTCTTCCAACTGGCTTGTAAATTCTTTTATAATCTTATTCCATCTTATTTTTCTAGGCTTAGTGAACATTGCTCTTCTTTAGGCGCTCAATATTCTAGACTAACTTTCTTGCCATTTTCCAAACTCATCATTCCATTTACTTCACACTTTTGCTTAGATTGTTCTCATGCCTAGAAAACTCTCTTATGTCATCTGACTCTGAATCCCTGGATTCTTTGTAGGCTTGGCTATTGTGTCACCATTTATAAATTTTTATGATTCCTCTTGGTTATTAGTGTTCACTTTCTATGCTGCTAAAATATCAGAGTATCATGAGTGTCTGTGTGCGTGTGTGTGGGTGCAATTCTTTGACCACAGGAGTTGCTTTTTGTTTTGTTATTGTATCCCCAAGACCAAGCATAACATATTGTACATAGCGAGTACTTAATAAATATTTGTTGGGACTAGATTGTATTGATGTGTTTAAAATCTGTAAGGAGAAAATAATAACTCCAGTAACCTGATATTATGCTAAGGAAAATGTCCTAGTGATACTTTTTTGTACTCAGTGTCTCCCAGTAGCAATGCTGAGTCTTTCTATATATAATACATACCAATAGTCCATTTAGGTTTGCTATATATTTGTATCTAAAGTTGATAATTCTTAAATTTTTCTTTCCTCTAGGAATATCTCTTTTAGTTTAGACCTCTTGTTTCCCTAGCTGTTTTGTTGGTTTCATGGCATAATGCACAATTTTATTCATTTATTTAACAAAGGGATCTCCTTCACTGGAAAACTTCTCTACAAATAAAATCCTTGGTAGATTTGAGGATGATAGGTTGCTTAAGCAACAGAACACAAATGTACTACCCTCTACAGAAAAAAAAAAAGATTTGTGGATTTTGTATGATTTTAGTTTTCAAGGAGATTGAAATTTCTGTATACTACACAAAATTTCCAGGCAATTCATAATATATTATGTCTTCTCTGTTGGCTTCCAGAATATGCTTAATAATGTATAGGAAACTCCAAATCTCTTCATCAAAGGATTTTGTGGATGCTTTTGATCTTCAGTCTCTGGACTCTAGGCATTTTCATCGACTTTGTCCCATACCTGGATTTCTCCTTCCTCAAGTCTGCCTCCTGTCTTCCTACAATGTCCCAGATGAAGCCCTTCTACCAGAAACCTTTCCCAATCTTTCTTACTCTTGATAGCGTCCTCCTGAAATTATATCCCATTTATCTTTTTAAAAATTTTGTAATTTTTGACCATGTACAATTACCCTTGAATAAATCAATACTCTTCTGTGAAAAAAAAAATCTTGATTCCTTTAGAAGCTTTTCTTCAATTTCTTGAATCCTGAATCCCAGCTGTTATTGCCATTATCTGAACTGTCCTGAGTTTGTATTAAGGGGATCCTACCCCCCAAATACTCCACATTCAAGGTTTTTTAAGGCAAACAGGTATGCCCTTTCCTACTAGCCTGCAAAGACCACAAATTTTGCTCATCCTTGGGGCAATTTTGGTTTGTCCAACTAGTCTCCCCTCCATTTACAGATGCTTCAACAACCTCTCTGCTCTTCTATCACTACCCTCCCTCCTCCAAATGAACTACAAACTTGTTGAAAGTTATTGTAGAGCAAAGGGGCTAAAGAAATTAATTTACAGTTATTTCTCAGAATTCCTGGTACTTTCTGACACGAAAATTTTCTGGACTGAAAAACAAAGAGACCCCTTCAGTTGTTGTCAAATGTTAAATTTATTGCAATATTCTCCTTTGCAGCTTTGAACTTGCTGAGCATTCAACAGTACTACTATTGATGTCATCAATGATATTATGAGGATGTCTGCCATCAATGTTACAGCACACAGACCAGGCTGTTCCAAGTGTGTCTTTAATGGTTCCAGAGATATCTCTTGTCAACGATCCATGCATTATCTGTCGAACAATGCTGATAATTTCCTTGAGAATGATGTTTACATTGTGTTTTATTTTTTTCTGCTTCTTTCTGCCCTGAGGAGTTTCCTTTAGGGCTTTGATGATCAAAGCTGAGGCAGAAGATACAACCTCCATCTGGGTCTATCTGTTCTAAATAGTAAGTTTTACTGTGATCCTTAGTCCTTTCCAGTCACCATTTGCTTTGGCAATGTCATCATCAACTTTTTGGGGAGACAAACCCAAGGGACCAGTTTTGGGGGCCAGAGCTGATGTGGCACCACTAGCATGCCTTAAAAGCATGACTTTAATTTCATTAGGGACAAACTTGGGCAATATGGAGATGACAATGGTGGAGCCCTGGCAAGGACACTGTGGGATGGCTGTCAGTGTTAGATGAATCTGGATTCGGGACAATAGAAAGAAGTTGCACTTTCATCACCACAAGTACGGAGTCAAAAATAAAAAAAAGAAGAAAAAGGTCCCATTTATCTTGCATATGTGTTGTTTGTACATAGTTGTTTGCATATTGTATATTCTAGCACTCTCCACTATACCACCTAGCTGTTCAGAGTCAGAAAGATCTAAGTTCAAATCCAACCTCAGACACTACTAGCTGTGTGACCCTGGACAAGTCACTTAACTATGTTTGTTTCAGTTTTTTCATCTATAAAATGAACTGGAGAAGGAAATGGCAAATCAATCCTGTATCTCTGTCAAGAAAATCTCAAATTGGGTCATGAAAAAAGGTGGACATGATTGAAACAACGGAATAATTTTTTGTTTGTTTGTTTTTGTGGTAAAAGCATTTCTTCCCCTCTCCCCCAGGCTTATAGAGTTATTCTCCTCCTTTGAGTTTCCCATTTGAGTTTCTTTCAGTCCAAGACCATTTTTCTTCTTGTTGTTTTTGTTGTTCTTGTTCTTTTTCATCTTCCCCTCCTCCCCCTCCTTCTTCTTCTTCCTCTTCTTCTTCTTCTTCTCTTCTTCCCCTTCTCCTGCTCTTCCTCCTTCTTCTTGTCTTCTTCTCCACCTCTTCATTCTTCTTCTCCTTCTCCTCCTAATCCTCCTTCTTTTTCTTGGTTTAGTCATATCTGTATAATTAGTTTCCAGATGGGGGTTTGTGTGTGGATCTTATTCTGCTCCCATTGTTATAGATAACGTGAGAAGTTTCCACATGATCTCAGTTTGATGCCTAACATTAAGTCCTACCTTCAGGAGAAATTCCCCAGGTTTGTTCACTGCCATGATTAAGTTTGTCTATGTCTGGTGCTAATTTGGACTGATCTGTCTCAATGCCCATTTGGTAATGTTGAACTGACTCTGAGTTCTGTCAGGTATATAGATTTGATTCAGTTAATCTGTGCTGGTGACTGATCTATCTTTGTCTGTTACTATAGAATATTATGTTCTACATTTCTCCTTACCTCTATCCCAATATGTCTCTCTTTTATGTTTTCGCAGGATACTACAAGTCTTTTGTACCATTTCTAGCCTGGATCGAGGAGTTTATAGCTGATTTTCCTTCTTTTTTTTTTTTTTTTTTTGTCTTGGGAGTAGTGTGTGTTTGGGGAGGGGTTTCTTGAATTCTTTTAGAGTCTGCCTGTCTCTCTCTCTCTCTCTCTCTCTCTCTCTCTCTCTCTCTCTCTCTCTCTCTCTCTCTCTCTCTCTCTCTCTATCTATCTGTCTATCTAAATATATATTTCTCTTCTCTGGAGCCAAAAAGAATATGTTTAACCCTTCTTCCATAAGACTACTTTTCCAAATACATGAATACAGGTATCATATTTTCCTTGGATCTTTTCTTCTTCAAGTTAAACAGTCCCATGTCATTCAATATAATGTTCCCCATTCTGTTTATTGAGGCAAAGTAGAACAAGTACCTTTCTAATATTTAACTTACATGAAATCATTAGGTTAAAATGGAAGCCAATTCCAAAGCCAAGATTTAACATTGTTTTATCACCTAATTTATTTTCTTATTCAAATATTTTATGATCTATCAGTGATATTTCATTAAAAGCCTTAACTGTGATTATCAAATGATTCGTGCACTAACTTTCTTCTTTCCTTTCCCTATATGAACACATGTTTTACTTTTTAGCTATAAGTTCCTTCATGCATGCCCTGAGTGTCCACAAATGTGAACTACTTAGTCATCAGGGAAGAGTAACAAATACCCCTGAGAGAAAAGACAAGTCCAGAGGGATAGAGAGATACTCCTCTGCAGAACACAACACAGTCATAAAATCAGAATACACCTACAGTGATCTATCAAAACAGCCTCAAGGTCACAATTTCCCATTCAGAGAATCACCCCAGAGAGGAATTCCGAATTAGTAAGTGCTTCTGGGACTGCATTGCTGAGAGAAACAACATTTATAAAAGACAAGAAAGCACAGTTAATACCAAAATATTCTTGGTAGTTAATAACAAAATTTTCTTGGTAAAGTAAAATGGAAACCTACCTCACTATTAGAAGCCCCACCAAACAATTAATGAATGCAGGCTTATATGCTAGTTGAGCTTCAGTAACTCAATGTATGTTGAAATGTTGAGGGTAGTCATAAATTAGTTGGAAGATCTGGTTGAAAGAAGAAAAAAGAAAAAAATGATAATGGGAGAAAAAATGTAAAAGGTATATCTAATACTTGGACAGCAGGAATTTAGAGAGAACAAGGTAGAGGAAGGGAGACCAAACACAACCCCAATAAAATCATCCAGTGGCCCAAACATTGGTGTATGCTCTAGGGCATAATATTCAGTTTGAGAATCCTGAGGGAAAGCAAATAAGCCTGCAGGGATGGGGCATTCTTCACACAGTTGTCCTTTATTATGTTCAAGGCTATGAAAGAGCTGAAAGACTTAATAATACTCGTAATCTTGTCTGACAATGGTAGGGAATGGATAGTGACAGAGTAAGGAGCAGCAAAATACAAAGGGGTTTAGGAGAAAGAACAGAGGAAGGATTCCCTATTGAGTGCATGGTGAGATAGAGATAGAGGAAGATTAAAAATTGTGTGTGAAGGAGGGTCTTCATTAAGTTGCAGATGTCTGGAATTCATTCTCAAGTGAATATAAAGAAATGAGATGATTCTGTGTGGTATGAATGAAAGTCAGATAGAAAGTCAGTCTGTTTTGAATTGTAGGTAGAATGAATGAGTTTTCCAGATACAGACAAAGGCATCAGTTCCATCCCCGTGTTCTAACACCTGTGGTCATGGAATATTTTCCACATTTTGGGGCTAACTCCAGAGAAGTTTCTCCAATACTAGATACTTGAATGGTAGTTATATATCCCCTGTAGGTAGGTGGCATGGTGGTTAAAGTGCCTCAGCTGAAGTCAGGAAAACCTGAATTCAAATTTGGTGTTAAATGCTTGGTAGCTCTGTGACTTTGGGAAAGTCCCTTAGTCCTATTTGCCTCAGTTCCTCATCTGTAAAACAAGTTGGAGAAAGACCTGGTGAATAACACTGGTATCTTTGCCAAGAAAATCCCAAAAGGGATCACATAAAAATTGGACACAAATGAACAGGAAACAACAAAAGTAATCACTACACTGGAAAAAGGAACACTTAGGTATATGTCACATACCATATGTATATCACACAGATATGGTAGTAGATCAAGAGAAGTAGTACTAGATCTGTTGGGTCATTCATTAGAATTAATGAGATTGCTGGATGTACAAGGCACAGAAGGGCTAGAGATTTTGTATTCCACCCTCATTTCCAGGAGCAATACAGAAGTTGACCAGGGTTTCTGGACCTTGCTGACTGTGTGATAGTTGCTTATAATTTCTGGGTGAGTGGAAGAACAAGAGGAATGTGAAATATCACTTCATCAGAGAGTATAATGAATGAAATGGATGTGTGTATTTAGTTTTCTTTATTCATGACTGCGAGTAAATTTGTTCTTATGAAGTTTCTGCGGTGAAGGAAAAAATTATAATTTTAAAAATTTATCCCACAGTATATGTTAAATACCTTTGTGAAAGATGTATCCTAGACCACTCTTGGGGCAATCATAGACATAAGCCATGCCTCAATTTTGATTTAGAATATTTGCTGGAAATTTATTCCAAAGATGAGGAAAGAGCCACAGAGTTAACTAAATCTCTCATTTTGGCAAGAGCCCAAGCATGAACCCTGATCCCTGTGAACAAAAAGACCTCTGGTGACAGGGGTAAGCTGTGCATATTAATGATGTCATCTTGCTAGATGGAAAATCCGTAAGTCACTAAAAATCTGTGCATTTTTCTACATTGACGCATCAGCACACATAACCCTATGAATCGATATACTTGTGTATATAAGATCTATCTATCTATGCTTTACAATATATACCTATATATGTTACTTTTTGTGATATAAATTACCAAAAACAAAGTGCCTATGTTGGCAGATGATTGGAAACACAATGAATAAGCTAGAGACAGAAGTGAATGAAAGATAAAAGTAGCAGTTTGGATTACAGAAATTGTTCAGTGCTTTCAATGATCCCAAACTACTCACTATCTCAACAGCTGATTTCCTTAAAGCTAATATCATTTCAGTGTTGCCATATGGCTACAAATTATGTAGCCCCCTTATCCTAGTAGAAGCAAAGCTACAGGGAATCCAAAAGGCAATGGAAAGATGGCTAACGGGGATAAATTGGCTACAAAATATATGTAATGATGACTTGTGAAGAAGAATGATGAAGAAATTATTGAATTTTTGAGATCTTGGAAATTTCAACAAACATGAACATTTTCTAATGTAAGGAATAGTAAAGAAGAAGAAGGAGAAGGAGAAGAAGGAGAAGGAGGAAGTAAAGGAGGAAGAGGAGAAGGAGGAGGAGGAGGAGGAGGAGGAGGAGGAGGAGGAGGAGGAGGAGGAGGAGAAGAAGAAGAAGAAGAAGAAGAAGAAGAAGAAGAAGAAGAAGACGTTGCTTGTGGTTCTTGTTGTCCTTCATTCTTGAAGAGGAGCAAAATGACATCACTATGATAGAGTCAAGTTTTAATGAGTCCCACTGTGGCTTTTCCGACTAATATGAGCTTGGAATGCTTTACAACAGGTAAGGCAAAGAGAGACCTTTTAAACATTTGGAAAGGATACTCTAAATTTGCATATCCTCTGTTTCTTTTTTGTGCTGTTTATTTTGCCCATAGAGCACAGCACCTCCTCTGATGAGGGTATGACATGTTGAGTGGTCCTGGGCCAATGTCTCCCATGTCATGCAATCAATTCCAAAGTTCTCAAGAGAGATTTTGAGAGTGTCGTTGTATCACTTCTTCTGATCACCATGTGAACATTTGCCCCATGTGAGTTCTCCAGAAAAAGTCTTTTTGGCAAGCATACATTTTGCATTTGAACAATATGGGTAACCAGTGTTGCCCTCTCTGAAGCAGTGTTTGAATGTTTGGCAGCTTAGTTCAAGAAGGGGCCTCAGTGACTGGTATCTGATCCTGTAAAGTGATCTTCAAATCCTCTTAAGACAATTCAAATGGAAGCTATTCAGTTTCCTGACATGGAAATGATATACTATCCAGATTTTGTAGTCATACAACGAGGTCGGCTTAATGGCTCTGTAGAACCTCAGTTTGGCAGTAATACCTTTTTTCTTCTATACTTTCTTTTGAAACCTCCCAAACACTGAGCTAGGTCTGGCAATGCATGCATCAACCTCATTATATATGTGTACATCCCTGGAAAGTATACTACAAAAGTAAGTGAACTTATTCACAACATTCAAAACTTTACCATTTGCTGTACTTAATGGTTCCATGTATGGATGATGTGATGCTGGCCGATGGAGCACCTGTGTTTTCTTGGTGTTTATTGTTAGACCAAAATTAGCACAAGTAGCAGATAATTGATCCATAATGTATTGCATTTCAATTTCAAAGGAAGTTTGTATATATGACTCAATGGCATTCAGTTGTATACAGTTTTCTACAAAAGAAAACATTTAATTTAATTTTTTAATTGATTAGAAAGCAACTTATATGAAATTAAAATAAACAAATAATGCATATAGCACTCCTTCCCCCATTTGCTTGGTTATAATAAAGGAAAGAAATTCATGTGAAGATAGAGCATTGATCCAACTGAGTACAGCCTACCCTCTATCTATTATTTCACATGGCAAAACAAGGATCAAATCTCTGGTCTTACATAAACTCCTTGTGAATTTCTTATGCTCAGGTTATGAGGAATCTACATTAATGTACCAAGTGTTTGAGGCCATAAAGTCAAATAATTTCAATAAGTTTTAAGGAAAAAAGAAAACAATAGAAACAAATTGGCCTAGTCCTCATGGCAGGGAATGCTGATAGCTATCTCTCTAAACACAACTCAGTTATTCTAACAATGTACTTTTCTATCACTGTCCCCTTTAGAACCTTCTTCTTTTGAAAGAGAGAAGGAAAGAAAGAGGAAGGAAGGAAGGAAGGAAGGAAGGAAGGAAGGAAGGAAGGAAGGAAGGAAGGAAGGAAGGAAGGAAGAAACAAAGAAGCAAAGAAAGAAGGAAGGAAGGAAGTCAAGAAAGTAAGGAAAAAAGAAACAAAGAAAGAAAAGATCAAGAATGAGAAGAAAAACAGAGTGGTCAGTTCCACCAAAGGAGCCATACATCCTCTGCTGTCAAAGTAAGCTGATAGTAAAATGTCATTGTCTGCAAAATTTAGATTTGTGACAACATACCTTGTACAGTATTATGAGGTTTGCAAAGTGTTTCCTACCCAATAAGTCCATAAGTTAGTGAGAGTATTTTCTCCAATTTACATTCAAGGAAACTGAACCCAAAAGGTTAAATTAATTTTCCATGATCTTTTAGATAGCAAATGACAGAGCCCAGATTTAAACTCAGACCTCCAAAATTTAAGCCCATAATGTTTTGTAAAGCTTTATTTTACTTGAACAATGTGATTCCTGGACAGTTGTAAGATGAATTCTGACAAATGGAAAATAAAACCTATTTGGAAGTTGTGAAGAGCATAAAGTCAGTTCTCCCTATTACACTGAAGCACTCTGTAGGCTATGTAAGCAAGGTAAACAGTATTTTAAAGTATTTCACAAAATATAAAGTGCTTCATAAATGTCACTGTTCACATAGTGGTTGCTTATATATATATATATATATACACATATATATATACACACAAACATATATATACATATTTATATATGTATATGTATATACATATATTTATTTATGTATATGTATATACATATATTTATTTATGTATATGTATATACATATATTCACACATATATGTGTGTATGTATACATACATTCATGCACAAATACAAGCATACATATGTATGTAGTGTATATGTATTTGTGTGTCTATCTTTCTATATCTATCTATATATCTCTCTCCATATATACATATATATGTGTATATATATATATATATATATATATATATATATATATATATATATGTATATATGTATGTATATGTGAAAAGAGGAAACATGGACTGAATAAGGAAATTTACTTTAAAGAAATATACCGGCGGAGCCAAGATGGTGAAGTAGAAAGACGCACATACACATAGCTCCAAACCCACAAACCACAGAACGGCAGAGGGGACTAACCCAGGGCGAATTCTGCACCCAGAGACCATGGAGTATTGGAGCGAGGGAGATTTCTGCTCCAGAGAGACCTGCGGACCTCTCGCGGAGGGTCCTTCGAGCCGCGGACTGGGCGCCGAGATAGGGAGCAGAGTGCGGCCCTGCCACGGCGGCGACACTGAGGGGAGGAGATCCGAGAGGGCTACAGGGACGGGATCTCCAGCGGCCACGAGGGTCCCCCCACCCACAGAGGGACCTGCAAACCTCTCGCAAAAGGTCCGTCGCACTGCAGACGCGGAGCCCAGCCCGGACCTGTGGCGGCGGTGGCGGCGACTGCGGCTCCGAGAAGCACAGATCTGAGAGGGCTCCGGAGGCGGGATCTTCAGTGGCGGCACGGGCCCCCCACCAACAGGTGACTGACGGGGGTGGGTGAGAGAGTCTCTTTGGCGGGTTGAGAGGGGAGTGGGGTGCCCCAAAGGCTCGGGCCCCTCCGGGAGGTGGGGGCTGAGAGGCAGCTGTGGACGGGGGCTCCCCAAATGGGCAGGAGCCTGGATCCATTGTGGAAGGTCTGTGCATAAACCCCGTGAGGGAACTGTGCCTGAGAGGGGGCCCTGCCCCTGACCACCTGAACTTAATTCTCACACTGAATAGCAGCCCTGCCCCCGTCAAAAACCCTGAGGCGGGAAGCAGCATTTGAATCTCAGTCCCCAAATGCTGGCTGGGAAGACCAGGAGGTGAGGTGGGTGTGAGGAGAACATTCAGAGGTCAGGCCACTGGTTGGAGAAAATGCCAAGAAAAGGGAAAAGAAATAAAACTATTGAAGGGTACTTTATTGGAGAAAAGACACTTCCTCCCCTCCTTTCTGATGGGGAGGAACAATGCTTGCCATCAGGCAAAGACACAGAAATCGAGGATTCTGTGTCCCAGCCCACCCAATGGGCTCGGGCCATGGAAGAGCTCAAGAGGAATTTTGAAAATCAAGTTAGAGAGGTGGAGGAAAGACTGGGAAGGGAAATGAGAGGGATGAGGGAGAAGCATGAAAAGCAGATCAGCTCCCTGCTAAAGGAGAACCAAAAAAATCTTGAAGAAATTGGCACCTTGAGAACTAGCCTAACTCAGCTGGCAAGGGAGGTGCAAGGAGCCAATGAGGAGAAGAATGCTTTCAAAAGCAGAATTAACCAAATGGAAAAGGAGATTCAAAAGCTCACTGAAGAAAATAGATCTTTCAAAACTGGAATGGTACGGATGGATGCTAAGGACTTTTCGAGAAAGACAGATATCTCAGAACATACCACGCAGATTCGAAAAATGGAAGATAACATGAAATAGCTTATTGGAAAAACAACTGACCTGGAAAATAGAATCAGGAGAGACAATGTAAAAATTCTGGGACTACCTGAAAACCATGATCAAAAGAAGAGCCTAGACATCATCTTCCATGAAATTATCAAGGAAAACTGCCCTGAGATTCTAGAACCAGAAGGCAAAATAAATATTCAAGGAATCCGCAGAACACCGCATGAAAGAGATCCAAAAAGAGAAACTCCTAGGAACATTGTGGCCAAATTCCAGAATTTCCAGGTGAAAGAGAAAATATTGCAAGCAGCTAGAAAGAAACAATTCAAGTATTGTGGAAATACAGTCAGGATAGCACAAGACCTGGCACCCTCTACATTGAGGGATAGAAGGGAATGGAATAGGATATTCCAGAAGTCAAAGGAACTAGGACTGAAGCCAAGAATCACCTACCCAGCAAAACTGAGTATAATACTTCAGGAGAAAAATGGTCTTTCAATGAAATAGAAGACTTTCAAATTTTCCTGATGAAAAGACCAGAGCTGGAAAGAAAATTTGACTTTCTAACACAAGAATGAAGAGAACCATGAAAAGGCAAACAGCAAAGAGAAATCATAAGGGACTTACTAAAGTTGAACTGTTTACATTCCTGCATGGAAAGACAATATTTATAACTCTTGAAACATTTCAATATCTGGGCACTGGGTGGGAGTACACACACACACATGCACACACACACACATACATAGAGACAGAGTGCACAGAGTGAATTGAAGAGGATGGGATCATATCTTAAAAAAAAAATAAAATCAAGCAGTGAGAGAGAAATATTGGGAGGAGAAAGGAAGAAGTTATATGGCGCAAATTATCTCTCATAAAAGAGGCAAGCAAAAGACTTATTAGTGGTGGGATAAAGAGGGGAGGCAAGAGAAAAACATGAGGTCTACTCTCATCACATTTCACTAAAGGAACGAATATAATGCACACTCATTTTGATAGGAAAACCTATCTCATAATACAGGAGAGTGGGGGACAGGGGCACAAACAGGGTGGGGGGGAGGGTGGAGGGGAGGGCATGGGGAGGAGAATGCAATACGAGGTCGACACTCATGGGGAGGGAAAGGACCATAAGAAAATAGAAATAATGGGGGACAGGATAGGATGGAGGGAAATATAGTTAGTCCTATACAACACAACTAGTATGGAAATCATTTGCAAAACTAAACAGATATGGACTATATTGAATTGCCTGTCTTTCAAGGGGAAGGGGTGGAGAGGGAGGGAGCTAAGGAGGTTGGAACTCAAAGTGTTAGGACCAAATGTAATGTTCTTACCACTGGGTAACAAGAAATACAGGTTAAGGGGTCAAGAAAGCTATCTGGTCCTACAGGACAAAAGAGAAGACGGAGACAAGGGCAGGGAGGGAGGATAGAGGAGAGAGCAGATAGGTCACAGGGGCAATTAGAAAGCTCGGGTTTGGGGGGGGGGAAGGGGAGAAAAGGGGAGAAAATTTGTAACCCAAAATTGTGTGAAAATAAATGTTAAAAATTAAAAAAAAATATTATATAAAATACCTGATACTGGCCAAAAAAAAAGAAATATACCTTTAATGTTTTTATTAGAATCTGACCTCTGAGGAAAAACAAAGTAAAACAAGGCAATCATTCTTTGAAGATGACATGATGATATACTCCAAAGAATCCTATAGAATATTTTTAAAAGACTAGTTGAAATCAATAACAACTTTGGAAATGTTGCAGGATATAAAATAAACCCATATATATCAATAGAATTTCTATCCCTTTACCAACAAAGTGCAGTAAGAAGAAATTCCATTTAAAATAAGTTATACACAATATAAAATGTCTGGGAATTTACCTCACAAGAAAAACCCAGGAACTGTTTGAACCCAATAACAAAACACATTTCAAATAAATAAAGATATATTGAGACAGCTAGATACATATCGATTGTTCATGCATAGGCTAAGATAATATAATAAAAATTACAGTTCTGCCTAAATTCATTTACTTATTCAAGTAACCAAATTCATTTACTTATTCTTTTTTTAAAATTTTATTTATTTATTTTATTTACTTTCAGCGTTCTACAATCACTTAGATTTTTTCCCCTCCCTCCCCGCTATGTTCCCTCACCTTCCCAGAGACAGCATACAATTTTATAGAGGTTTAACACATACATTCCTATTAAATACATTTTCACCGTAGTCGTGCTGTTTAGAAGAATTAAAATGAATGGGAAAAATCGTGGCTGTTGTCCTTCATCTTTAAAGAGGACACAACTACATCAACATTGTAAAGTGAAATTTCAGTGTGTCTGACTTTCACTGATCAAACCAATATGAGCTCGGAATGCTCTACCACAGGTTGGGCACAGATAGTCTATTTGAATATTTGAGGTGGATATCTCAAATTTGCACGTTCTACTTTTCCTTTGTGCTGACTCAATTCTACTTTACTCAAAGAACACAGCACCTTTTCTTATGTGGGCATACCATGCTGAGCAGTCCTGTGCCAGTGTCTTCCATATTGCACAGCCAAATCCAAAGTTCTTGAGAGAGACCTTGAGAGTGTCCTTGTATCGTTTCTTCTGGTCACCATGAGATTGCCTGCCCCATGCAAATTCTCCATAAAATAGTCTTTTTGGCAAGTGTACATTTTGCATTCGAACAATGTGACCAGCCCATTGGAATTGCGTTCTCTGAAGCAGAGTTTGAATACTTGGCAGTTCAGCTCGAGCAAGGACTTCAGCATCTGGTACCTTATCATGCCAGGTGATCCTCAGGATCATCCTAAGACAGTTCAAATGGAAACGATTCAGTTTCTTGGCATGGATCTGGTAGACTGTCCATATTTCACAAGCATATAACAGAGGTCAGCACAACGACTCTGTAGACCTTCGGTTTGGTAGTGTGTCTAATAACTCTTCTCTCCCAAACCTGTCTTTGGAGCCTCCTAAACACTGAGCTACCTCTGACAATGCATTCATCAATCTCATTGTCGATGTGTAGGTCCCTAGAAAGTACACTACCAAGGTAAGTGAACTTATCCACAGCATTCAAAACTTTTCCATTTGTTGTAACAGGTGCTTCCACTTATGAATGTTGTGGTGGTGGCTGATGGAGCACCTGTGTTTTTTTGGTGTTGATTATTAGGCTAAAATTAACACAGTCAGCAGAGAATTGATTCATACTTTGTTGATCTCAGCTTCAGAGGCTGCACTGAGTGTGCAATCATCTGCAAACAGAAAATCATGCACCGACACTCCCTCCACTCTGGTCTTGGCTTGTAACCTTTTCAAATTGAAGAACCTACCATTCGTATGATAGTTGACCTTTATGGCATGTTCATCCTTATTGAAAGCATTTGTCAACATGGCTGAAAACATCATGCTAAAAAACATGGGAGCAAGCACACAGCCCTGTTACATGCCACCGGTGACTGGGAAAGCACAAGAGCGTTGTCCATTACCCAGAACCCAGACAAGCATGCCATCATGAAATTGACATACAGTATTTATGAACTTCTCCAAGTAACAAAATTTAACATAATGGTCCATAAGCACTCATGACTAACAGTGTCAAAGTCCTTGGTCAGACCTGCAAACGTTGTGTACAGATCTCTGTTCTGCTCCTGGCATTTCTCCTGGAGTTGTCAGGCAGCAAACACCAAATTGACTGTTCCTCAACCCTTTCTGAAGCCACACTGGCTCTCAGGTATATGCTCATCTTCAAGGTGAAGGATCAGCCTACTAAGGAGGACTCTAGCAAGAATTTTGCCAGCAATGACTAAGAGAGAGATCCCCCTGTGATTGTCACAGGACAATCTATTCTACTTACCCTTATAGAGATGGACAGTGGAGTCATCCTTGAGCTCCTGGGGGATAACCTCCTCTTGCCATATAACCTGGAAAATTCAGTCAGCTTTTGCATGATCAATTGTGCCCCTACTTTGTAAATCTCAGTTGGAATAGAATCATCACCAGGTGTTTTGCCACATGAAAGGAGCCTAATGGCCCTCAAAACCTCTTTTTCAGTTGGAGGTTCAGCTAGGGAGGGATTGACTTCAACCTGAGGTAAACGGTCAGTGGCCTCAGCATTGATTGATGATGGACTGTTGAGAATACTATGGAGGTGTTGAGCCCATCTCTCTAAGATCATGTCTTTATCACTAATCAATGTGGCTCCATCAGCACTGAGCAGTTGTGATTCACCATAAGTTTTTGGTCCATAAATGGCTTTCAGGGAATCGTAAAAGTGCTTTGGATTGTTATTATCAGCATAAAACTGAATTTCATCTGCCTTCTTACTGAGTCAGGAATCCTGCATTTCTTTAAACTTTGCTTATACTTTGCTTTTGATGCAATTAAATGCTGCCTTCTTAGGGATGGATGGACTATACTCCTAGTAAATCCTGTGGAATTCACATTTTTCATTTAGCAGCTTCTGAATTTCCCCATCATTTTCATCAAACCAGACTTGGTGTTTGCGAATGTTCTGATCCAGATGAGAAATTTCGGTGATGTACACCAAATCTCTGAAAGTTGCCCACTCCTTTTCTGCTCCACTGTTGCCAACTGTGTGTTGGCTCAACTTTCCCTCCAAGTCAGCAGCAAACTGTCCATGCTCAGAGAAGAACTCTAATTTGTTGACATTAAATCTTATGATACCCATTTTGCCTTTGGGGCAATGATTTTGATGAATACAAACATATAGCTTGGAAAGGATAAGTCTGTGATCAGTCCAGTACTCTGCACCACAAATTGCCTTTGTCACTCTTGCATCTTGTCTGTCTCTTCTCCTTGCAATCGCATAATCCATTACATGCCAACCATCTGCTCCTTTCACTCAGCATCAGATCATATAAGTCTTTCTAGGGCTCTCTGAAGACTTCCTGTTCATCATTTCTTATAGTGCAATAGTATTTCATTACATTCATATACCATAATTTACTCAGCCATTCCCCAAATGATGGACATCCCCTTTCTTTCCAGTTTTTGGGCACCACAAAGAGTGCTGCTATAAATATTTTTGCACATGTGGGACCCTTTCCCATCTTTATGGTCATTTGGGGTTACAGTCCCAGAAGCAATATTGCTGGGTCAAAGGGTATGCATATTTTGCAGCCCTTTGGGCATAGTTCCAAATTGCTCTCCAGAATAGTTGGATCAACTCACAGCTCCACCAACAATGAATTAGTGTTCCAACTCTCCCACATCTTCTCCAACACTTATCATCTTCCTCTTCTGCCGTGTTTGCCAATCTGATAGGTGTGATGTGGTATCTCAGAGTTGTTTTGATTTGCATCTATCTAATCAATAGTGACTCAGAGCATTTTTTCATATGACTATAGATAACTTTAATTTCTTCCTCTGAAAACTGCCTGTTCATATCCTTTGACCATTTATAAACTGGGAAATGACTTGTATGTTTGCACATTTGACTCTGTTCTCTATATAGTCTGGAAATTAGGCCTTTATCATGGACACTAGCTGTAAAAATTCTTTCCCAGTTTTCTGCATCCCTTCGAGTCTTGGCTGCATTGGGTTTGGTTGTGCAAGAATTTTCAGCTTAATGTAACCAAAATTATCCATCTTGTACTTCATAATGCTTTCTATCTCTTCTTTACTCAAAAATTCTTCCCTTCTCCAGAAATCTGATAAATACACTATTACTTGCTCCATCAATTTGTCCATAGTATCATGTACCCACTTGGACTTTATTCTTGTGTACAGTTTCAGCATTGGTCTATGTCTAGTTTCTGCCACACTGTTATCAAGTTTTCCCAGTAATTTTTGTCAGAGTGAGTTCTTAGCTCAGAAGTTGAGGTCCTTGAGTTTATCGAAGAGTAGATTACTCTATTCATTGTCTACTGTGTCTTGAGTACCTAGCCCATTCCACTTGCCTACCCTTCTGTTTCTTATTCAATATCATGTGGTTTTGATAATTGCTGCTTTATAATAAAATTTGAGACCTGGTAGGGCTAGGCCACATTCCCTAGTGTTTCTTATCATTAGTTCCATTGATATTCTGGGACTTTTGTTCTTTCAGAGGAATTTTGATATTATTTTTTCCTGCTCTAGAAAATAATTACCTGACAATTTGATTGGTATGGCACTACATAAGTAAATCAATGTAGGAATTGTCATTTTTATTATATTGGCTTGAGCCTACCCATGAACAACTGATATTTTCCCACTTACTTAGATCTGACTTTATTTGTGTGAAAAGTGTCTCCTATTTGTGTTCATGTAGTCCCTGGGTTTGTTTTGGTAGGTAAACATTCAAATATTTTATACTGTCTTCCCAAGCTTTAACCAAGATTTCCCTTTCTATCTCTTGCTGTTGTGCTTTGTTACTAATATATAGAAATGCAGAATATTTTTGTGGATTTATCTTGTAACCTGGAACTTGCCAATTTTTTTTTATTATTTCTATTAGTTTTTTGCTTGAATTTCTGAGCTTCTTTAAATATGTCATCATATCATCTGCAAATAGTGATAACTTTGTTTCTTCTTTGCCTATTCCAATTCCTTCAGTTTCTTTATCTTCTTTAATTGTTACAGGTAACATTTCTAGTACCACACTGAATAACAGTAGTGATAATGAACATCCATCTTTTACCCCTGATCTTACTGGAAATGCATTTAGCTTATCTCCATTGCATATAGTGCTTGCTGAAGGTTTTAGGTAGATACTGCTTATTATTTTATGGAAAACTCCATTTATTCCTATGCTCTTCAGTGTTTTTAATAGGAATGGGTGTTGTATTTTCTCAAAAGATTTTCTGCATCTATTGAGATAATTATGTTGTTTCTACTAGGTTTGTTGTTGATATGATCAATAATGCTAATAGTTTTCCTAGTACTGAACCAGCCCTGCATTCCTGGTATGAATCTTACCTGATCATAATGTATTTTTGTCTTGATAAGTTGCTGTATTCTTTTTGTCACAATCTTATTTAAAATTTTTTCATCTATTTTCATTAGAGGAATTGGTGTTTAATTTTCTTTCTCTGTTTTGTCTCCTCCTGGTTTAAGTATCAAAACCATATTTGTATTATAACAAGAATTTGGGAGGACTCCTTCCCCAATTTTCCCAAATAGTTGATGTAATATTGGAATTAACTGTTTTTAAATGTTTGATAGAATTAACTTGCAAATCTCTCTAGCCCTGGAGATTTTTTCCTAGGGAGTTCATTGATGGCTTGTTCAATTTTGTTTTCTGAGATGGGGTTGTTTAAGTATTGAACTTCCTCTTCTGTTAATCCAGGCAACTTATATTATTTAAAATACTCATCCATCTCATTTAGATTGTCGAATTTATGGGCATAAATTTGGGCAAGGTAATTTCTTATTATTGCTTTAATTTCCTCCTCATTGGAGATGCATTCACTCCTTTCATTTTTGATATTGGTAATTTGGTTTCCTTCTTTCTTTTTTTTAATCAAATTGAACAAAGAGATATAGATATAGAGATAGATAGAGATAGAGATAGAGAAAGATATAGATATATACAGACACAAACACACACGTGCATAAACATATGTACACACATGTACACACATATGCATACACATATGCACACCTATATACACATACACACATACATACATATGTATGCATATACAGAGACACCCATATATACATATACATATGTACATACACACATATATGTATATGTATACAAATATTGAGAGGGGTCTCATGAGTTACATACATCATGTTTTCATGTGATAATATAAGCAGTTCAACTTTAATAAGTCCTTTATGATTTCTCTTTCGAATTTACTTTTTCATGCTTCTCTTGATTCTTGTAGCTGAAAGTCAGATTTTCTATTCAATTCTAGTCTTTTCAATTAGAATGCTTGAAAATCCTCTATCACATTGAAGTTCCATTTTCTCCACTGAACTACGATACTCAGTTATGCTGGGTATCGCTGATTCTTCTTCTTCCTTTTAATCTTATCTCCTTTGACCTTTAGAATGTCATCTTCCAAACCCTCTCATCCCTTAGTATAGAAGCTACTAAATTTTATGTCATCCAGACTGTATTTGCACAATATCTGAACTGTTTCTTTCTGGCTACTTGTAATATTTTCTCCTTGACCTGGCAACTCTGGAATTTGACTATAAATTTCCTAGGAGTCTTCCTTTTCATATCTCTTTCAGGAGGTGATCAGTGGATTATTTTTATTTTACTCTCTCATTCTAAAATATCATAGCAATTTTCCTTGATAATTTCTTTCTAGCTGCTTTCAATATTTTCACCTTGATCTGGGAACTCTAAAATTTGGCCACAGTATTCCTAGGAGTTTTTTCTTTTTGGATCTCTTTCAGGGGGTGATTTGTGGATTCTTTCAATATTTATTTTGCCCTCTTCTTCTAGATAATTTCATGAAAGATAATGTTTAGGCTCTTTTTTTTTTATCATGGCTTTAAGGTAGTCCCATAATTTTTAAACTGTCTCTTCTTGCTCTTTTTTCGAGGTCAGTTGTTTTTCCAATGAGATGTTTCATGTTATCTTCCATTTTTTCAATCTTTTGGTTTTGTTTTGTAACTTCTTCATTTATTATATAGTCATTAGCTTCCCTGTTCTCCACTCTCTCTTTTAAAGTACTATTTTGTTCAGTGAGCTTTTGAACCTCCTTTTCCATTTGGCCAATTCTGCTTTTCAAAGCCTCCTCCTCATTGGCTTTTTGGACCTCTTTTTCCAATTGAGTTAGCCTATTTTTAAAGGTGTTATTTTCCTCCACAATTTTTTGGTTCTCCTTTATCAAGATGCTGATTCACTTTTCAAGTTCTTCTATGGCCTGAGCCCATTTCATATTCATTTTGGAGGTACTGGAGGCAGAAGCCTTGACTTCCTCTGACAGTATTCCTTGTTCTTCCCCATCAGAAATGATGGAAGGAGACACCTGTTCACCAAGAAAGTAACCTTCTATAGTCTTATTTTTTTTTCCCTTTTTTGGGCATTTTCCTAGCCAGTTACTTGACTTCTGAATCCTTTGTCAAGAGGAGGGTCCTAGTGCTCCTCCTCCCCCCAGTACCTGTTCGGGACTGAGATTCAGATGAGCTTCTCAATTCCCCAAGGGACTTTGGGTGGGGGTGGGGCCACCACTCAGTGCTGATGTCAGATCCCCTGTTCAATTCCCCCAGAAGCTTTAAGCTGAGCTGCTCAGACGATGGATCGAGGTTGCTTCCAAGTCCACTGTGGCTACCTGTTGACCACTGTTGCTTTTGCTGCCCCCTCTGTCATCTCCTGAGGTCAGTGCTTGGGAGACCCTGCTTCCCTCTCACCCAGATGGGAAAGCCCTACCACACTTACTTTTGAAGTTTACTTTGTCACTTATGGGTTGAGGGATCTGGGACCCTCCCTGCTGGGGACTTTGTCCTGGAGGCCTGTTCAGGTCTTGTTCTTCCCCATGCCATATCCAGGGCTGGACTCTGGTCTTCTCAGGGTCCCATGGGATATACCTTTCCTGTCAGCCTTCCAGATTACCTTTGGCTGGAAACCTCTTTCATTCCATCGTTCAGTGGCTTCTGCTGCTCTAGAATTTGTTAAGAGCCATTTTTTACATGTATTTTGTGGACTGTGGGAAAGTGCTAGTATGTATGCATCTTTCTACTCCACTATCTTGGCTCTGCTCCTTCCTTGATAATTTCTTGAAAGGTGACACATAGGCTCTTTTATTGATCATAGCTTTTAAGTAGTCAAGTAATTTTAAAATTATTTCTTCTGAATTCCTTTTCCAGGACATTTGTCTTTCCAAGGAGATACTTCATATTGCCTTCTATTTTTTTCATTCTTTTCATTTCGTTTTTTATAATTATTTGATTTCTCATAAAGTCATTAGCTTCCATTTGCTCCTTTGTAATTGTGAAAGAATTATTTTCTTCAGTGAGCTTTTGGACCTCTTTTTCCATTTAGGTCATTATGTTTTTTAAGGCATTCTCCTCATTGGCTTTTTGGCTTTCTTGTGTCATTTGGGTTAGTCTAATTTTAAAGGTCTAATTTTATTCAGCATGTTTTGGGGTTTCCTTTAAAAAGCTGCTGACTTGCTTTTTCATGATTTCTTACATCACTCTCATTTCTCTTCTCAAATCTTCCTCTACTTCTTCTCTTGCTTGCTTTTCAAAATCCTTTTTGAGCTCTTTGTTGGCCTGAGACCAATTCATATTTGTCTTGGAGACTTTGAATGCAGGAACTTTGGCTTTGTTGTCTTCTTCTGACTGTATGTTTTAATCTTCCTCATCATCAGTGATGCAAGAAAATACCCTTTCACTTAGAAAATAAGAACCTATCATCTCTCTCTTTTCCCCTGTTTGTTCATTTACCCAACCAATTGTTTGGCTTTTGCTTTCATTATTGTTTGGAGAGTTCCAGAAGCAGACTCTCCTTCAGTAGTGATTGCCACTGCCGTGGGGACTGGGGCTGAAGATATGTCTGGAGCTACACTATGCTCCCCTCTCAGCCAGATGAGAGACCCTTCCCACTGACCTTTGAAGCTGTCTTTAATGTTCATGGGTTGAGAAGCCTAGAAACCACAGTAACCATCAGCAATTCAGGACCCTATAGCCTGTTCCAGCTGTATCCACCCTAGTGTAGCCAACGCCAGACTGTGCTTTGCTCTGAGCCTGATGCAATAGAATCTTTCTGTTGATCTTCCAGATTGTCTTGGGCTAGAAATTTGCTTCAGCCTGTCATTTTGTGGCTTCTGCTGCTCTAGAATTGGTTTTGAGTCATTTTTTACGGATTTTTTAAGGGGTTGGGGGTGGAGCCCTAGCAGGTCCCTCCTTCTGCTCTGCCATTTTGCTTCCCCCACTTACCAGCAGATCTAATATTCAAAGAATCTCTTGGGCACAAATTAGTTAATGTGAATTTAAATCCATTTTCAGAATGCTTTGCTTTCAGAAATATGGATACAAATATTAGTAACTTTTTTTTAATAGACCTGTTGTTTGACTTGTACAGGGAAAACTTTTGATGAGAAAAACCCATCTACCAATGCAGGTTAGCTTCTGCTCTGCAATTGTAGTCTTAGGAGAAGACTTATGTCCCTGAGATAGTTAGTGACATAATGTGGCTCAATTAACCAGTATCTGTTAAAGGTAAGATTTGAACCAAGGCCCTCATGGATATGAGATTGGTTCTGTTCCCACCATATCATGCTGTCTGCCAACTAGATGTTGAAGAGATCATGTATTTTTGTATTTATATGTACAGAATAGCAAATAATTATCCTGTGATTTTTATTAGCATTGGAATTACTTCTTTCAGTGGTCAGTAACATTCTCTGCATCTTAAGAATTTTAGAGCTGTTTAGGACAGAGGTATCAACTGTAGAGTATGGGGCCTTCTACATTCCTGAGTGTATTAAAACACAAATAGGGAAATATTTAACAAAACAAATGAACATACGTAAATTATATATTTTAAAACTATCTCAATAAATGACCCACAGAGATCTTTCAAATATGCAATAGTAGTGCCTATTTCTCCTTGAATCTGACACCATTTATTTAAACCACTGAGAGGTGTCACACTGACAATTCATGCCAGAGGTAGGAATGAAATCTAGATTTTCCCAGACTTAAGATTTTCTCTCTAGACATTATACTATCTCATCTACATGTGCATAGTGTTACAACTTAGCCCTCACTTAATCACAATTTGTCTGTTTATTGAAGGGATAAAAGTTTGGTTTCTAAAATGTGACATGCTTACATAAAAAGCTGACTAAGAGGTGTCACCTTCAGTTAGAGACTGTGCCAGCAAGGACCCTGACAAAGACAGGAGGGCCTGCTGTACAGGTTCTTAGATCTGCTTTTCCAAAAGAAAAGCAACTTTTTGAGGGTTGACAACCACTTTATTCTAGCATATATTTCATTAATGTAGTTCAGGGGAAAAAGTCAGCACCCTGAATTTCAGAGAAAATACAAACAAAGAAATAAAGATCAAGCAATAAACCGGGCTTCCAACTGTCTGACCTTCAGCAATACATACATCACAGATTCAATTATCTGACCATGTATGTAGTTACCAGAGAGAGAAGCACTAGCACCTGAGTTTTGAAAGCCAGGGGTTCCTTACTGGCTGTCCAGAGTCTCCTCTGGCCAAACAAACTCTTTCAATGAGTAGACACTCAAAATAAAAACCTCACCTCAGAGTATTTATACATTTTTCATAACCAGAGGGCATCACAAACCTTGAGTGCCTCATTAGAAAATTAACAAAAGGTGTAAGCCTTGTCTAATCAAGTTTCCCTTTTTGAAAAGGGCCCATTAATGGGAGGGGAATATCTTTAACTCTCTTAATTACCATTACAGGGACAAACTTTGAAATCAACTTCCTTGATGCTGAAGGAGCAAACACTCTCACTCAAAGGAGACTGCTGAATGCGCTAAGTCAGTGAAGACTTCTCAGGGACCTAAGTATAAAGTAAAGCAAACATAAGGCCTGAGCTTCAATTCATCAAAAATCATATAATATGGGGAAAATTGAAGTTGTGAAACTGTCTGTCACCCTTCTCCCCAGTTTCACTGACTTCCATTTCCTTATTTCTGAAAATAAAGACTGATAGCTCAGGCTTTTGACCAAAAGGGTAAGGGAGGGTGGAGGGAGTTTGTGGTTTTTAGCTTTATAACTCAGCATCTGCTTCTGTAAGGTGCCTCCCTGCTCCAGGAGACTGGTGAAGGGACTGCCTGCTTCTTGCAAGAATCAGATAAAGGACTTTCTGTTTGTACTTTGAGATGCCTCTGATTAGTCAATTTGATCAGAGGTCTTGCCATCCCACACACTGCTAGCACTTGGATTGACAAACTGAATACCATACAGGTGTTGTAGTGAGAGAAGAGAGAGAAGACAAAAAGGAACATTTTTACTTTTAAAAGAATTGAAGCATGTGTATGTAGTTCCTGTCCCCTGTGCTCAATCTTTTTATGGTAAAGTTGTGGCAGAGATGTCCCTGAACTCTGCTGAGATTACTGTCCAGAAACCAATGATCTTTTGTACAAACTGTCTATCATTCCATCATTGCTAACTCAACAGTTCCCAAATTGAGAGTCAGTGGTATACACACACACATACACAGAAACACACACACACACACACACACACACACACACATTCCAGAGTAAGGCACAAAATGAAGGATTTTAGGATAGCAATCTAGCATTCATTGATCATCTAGAAATTTTTATCCTAGCAGGCTACGAAGGATTCTGAGTCTTATTTGTTTCTGCCTAGCAAAGATAACTTGTTGTCATCAAGGGCTCCAAAAGAAACCTCTGAAATCTATGTCAGGGCTGGCTGTTTTTCAGTGATGGGCCTCATGGTGAATTACAAAATGTGCTATGAGGGCTCCATGTGTGACTGTGTGAATGATCTTGCCAAAGACCTCACTGTAAAGGGAAGATTTCCTGATTGGCCATCACACAGCTTAGAACAACACATTGATTTCTTCCCAAGAGCTAACAGAACAGTTGCAAATAAGACACTTCTTTGCGCCCTCAGCTTGTAGTAAACACATTTTATTTTATTTTATTTTATTAGCACACTTGGATTCCATTGAATAGTCAGCTGTTAGGGAACTCAAAGGAAACTTTGAAACAGTCACACTCTCTATCTGTCCAGATTTCTGCCTTACTTAAAATGCTCACACTCTAACAAAAATGAAGCTTACATGAGAGTAAGTGTAGGCATCATGCATGTCATGGCACAGACGACCATGGTGTGTTCAGAGCTGTAAAGATGAATTTTTACACCCTTGCTAAGTAATGCAGAACTGGACTGGGAAAGTAGCATAAAAGCCATATATCAAAAGAACACTCTTTTAGCAATAAATTCAGTTGAGTGGCAAGGGAAACAAAGTCAAGCTGGGCTTGAGAAGATTTTACCCATTGTGTAAACACTAATTATTTTAACAAATTATTCATGCAAACTAGGAGCTAGACTCAGTTGCCTATGAGTTGCTAAAGGAGATCACAAGATCTAATCTCATCTAAGTAGAGATGCCTTGAAGAAGGCTTGGTCTCTCCTTCTTAATGAGACTTCTGGGTCCAGGAGCCTCAAGAACTGAGCTCCAGTTCAGACTGCAGTACACTAGCTTCTCTGTCCTTGAGTAAGTTCATTCTTTCAGCAGGCCTCAGTTGTTTGACCTGAATGACTTCTAACACCTCTGCAACTGAAATGAGAGGGATGGGGAGAAGATGAGAGATTTTTAGCAGCAAAAGGATGTGTGGTCTCCAGGAAGCCTATGCATGAAATAGGGATCACTCAAAGCAAAGTCAACTGCAAGCCATGTCATCATCTTGATGTCATAGTTCCTTTGAGAAAAAAGGACAAATGTAACCTGTGAGTGAGTAGCAGCTTTATTCCTCTTCCTCCTCCTCCTCCTCCTCCTCCTCCCTGTCTCCTATGCTCTGGTGTTCTACCCAGGGGAAAGTACACTTCATGCCCAAAAGCTCCTTTTTTTTTTTCCCTCTGTGTTTACTGGTTGCATTTCTTGCTCAAAGATCAAGCCTTAAACCTAATTCACACTGGAGCTTATAGACTGGACAGCAAGTTCCCACCCACCTAGCACAGAGTGAATGTAATTACTAAATGGTTATTATTTCTCTTTTACTCAGGAACCCTGAGGGTCTTCCCCTCTTAGGTTGATTTTTTTTTTAAAGGGGCCATACCTTGAGTAACTACCTTAAACAAGCCTATTCGTTGAAAGGGTGTAACTCACTCAAAGTGAGAATAGGATAAAACCTTAGCCAGAAAGGGCCAGGGTCTCACTTTGTATCCTGGATCATCTCCAGTCATTCTGATGAATATCAGGCCACTGGACCCAGATGGCTCAGGAGAAGAAAGTAAAGTTGATGACCTTGCACATCCCCCTGTCAGTCAAATCAAAGTCAACTGCAAGTCACATCTTCATGTTAATGTCATGGTCCTCTTCAAGAATGAAGGACAAATACAATAACATGGATTAGGGTTTTAGTGCTTAGTTCATCCTTCCTAAGTGTCAGTGAACTTTGGCTTCTAGTAAGAGGAAAAGGTGGTTATATTAGGACCTTGAGCAGAAAGAGACATTATAGAAACTTAGTTCATAAAAATCAGACAGTTTTAGAGACAAAAGGAACCTTAAAAGTCATCTAGTCCAATTCCTTCATTAAAAACAAGCAAGCAAAACCAACAAAAATACTTTGTTTACTAATGGCTTTATTTCTATTTTACTTTAATTTTCTGATTACATCCCTCCATCCTCTTACCTAGTGAACTATCCCTTGTTACAAAATTTGAAAAAAAAAAAAAAAGAATGAGAAGAAAAGGAAGTCCATCAAAACCAATCAATACATCAATGCTACATGGGCAACATTCACACATATACTCCCCTACTTTTGTAAAAATGCAAGGGAGGTGAATT
The DNA here is from genome assembly GCF_028372415.1 of Notamacropus eugenii. Classification (NCBI taxonomy): domain Eukaryota; kingdom Metazoa; phylum Chordata; class Mammalia; order Diprotodontia; family Macropodidae; genus Notamacropus; species Notamacropus eugenii. Next base: position 252,914,742 of record NC_092874.1, read on the forward strand.
TTTTTTCAGTGCTTTATTATGGTCGAGCTTGGTCATTGCAACTTTGTTCTCTCTCTCTCTCTCTCTCTCTCTCTCTCTCTCTCTCTCTCTCTCTCTCTCTCTCTCTCTCTCTCTTTATCTCTTTCTCTCCTTTCACTCACTATATCCGGTAATATTTTTAAGAATTTCCTGTGAGAGCAATACAAAGTAATAGAGTTCTTATGAAAAAATGAGAATTAGAATGAGAGAGAAAAGCAATGACTGCAATAGAAAACGTTTCTTTGACAGCTTGAGAAATGTCTAGGAGTTGTAGGGAGAAGCAGCCAGAGGTAAAAAGTTTGTTATTTTTCACCTGCTTGTTTGTTATCATCTTGGGGAAGAGGGCAGCAGTAGGGCATCATTTTATGTGGGTAATAAGAAAGATGCCCTTGGGTGATAAATACATATATTGTTCCTCTAAGTGAATTCCACTAGTTCCCTTTCTAATTTGGCCTACCCCTAAGTTCTTTCAGGGTAGAAAAAAACAAAGAAATAATAGCAAAGACTTCTTTGCTTCATTATGGGATGTTTTGTTCTGAAGTCTGGAATAGGACCAGAAATTGAGATAGACAGAAGGAGAGGTGGACTGTTTGAAAATATGAAAGTAGAATTCTTCCTCTACAGCCATAAAATGGTCTTTTTGCCCATTTTTCCTTCATTTCAATTTTCATAAAACATGATTCCAGGTCAGAAAAGTAATGTTTTCTATGACAGAGAGAGAGACAGAGAGAGATCTCCCCTAACTGGTGATCATCCTTTTTCTTTGAATCAGTTTCTGCTTTTATGAAATGAAGAGAAAGACTTCATCTTCTGCAATCTTTCTAAAAATATGGACATATCTCCACTGAGTGAACAGTGAATTCACTTCATCTATAAAATAGTTTGGTTCTTATTGAATGAATTATCTGATGAAGATGAAATAGGCAAATATCCTCTTATTTTTAAAGCTACCTCCACTACATGGGAGGTTTGCTTCATTAGTGAGTCTAGGACTGGTCAGTATTTCTCAGCACGAAAAAAATGATGTACAACCACTAAGGGCTAACACTTTCTCACCCTTGGCTTTTAAGGATGACTAAATTCCCAAACTGCTTAATCTAGGAGCTGTCAGAAGGAAAAAAAAAAACCACTCATTAGCTCAGTCTAACTACAGGATTATGTCAGCAAAGATGTAATGCAATCTTGTTCTTTATGCAAAAGAAGTTGGCTTTTTATAAAACCATCCTTGCATAGAAAATGTATTAAAATAGTTCTGTGTTATATGACTGATGTTTTTGTGTTGTTCAGAAGCCTGGAAGACTGTGTTGTGCATGCAGATTTGCTAGAGATGAGGAAAGATGAAGAGCATTCACCTTACCATCAATAGGGCTGTTAGAAAAAAAAAGGAAAAACTACAACAGTTTAGCAACATCATATTCAAACTAAGAATTTCATGATTAGTATGAAAATGGTAAATGGGTTGCCACCTACTGGATTTTAGATCCTAATGCAAATGAATGTATGTATGTATATATATATATATGTGTATGTATGTATGTATGTATGTAAGTATGTATTTTAAATCATTCCTACCCACCCAACCCTTTGCCCCAAACTCTGAATGGACAAGCATGTCTACATAAAGTTAGAATGGAGGAGGGAAGGAAATATCCATAAACATTTTTACTGTATTAGAAACAGTAGGTACCAACACCTGATCCAAATTACCTACAGATAATAAGCAGTGGTGAAGTCAGATGCTCAGAACAAAAGACTTAATAAAAGAAAATTAAGTTTCAAAAAGTGATCTAGTCCACCGTGACATTCACCACAACACCACTGTAGTAATGTTTAAAGAATTTTAATTATACATATGCTATAGCACAATAGAAAATGATATAATATAACAATATGATACAATATAACATGATATAAATACATTTTGGTTGGGAAATGTATTATGTTGAGTTGGAAAAATAGAAGTAAGGTTCAGGGTTAAGGAGGTCTTGTATTCCCTTTCAAAACAATCATGATCCTCCACCATTTGAAATAGAAAAGTCACTGAGGTCAGGGAAATTCATTTTGGAGGTACTGTAGACAGTTTTGTTGCAGATTGCTTCACAGCCAAGGGAACAAGTATGCCATTTGTTCAATTTGCTTGGGGACTACTCAGGAATAAATTCTATTCACTCTTGATCCTCCTATTTGGGAAAGTGTTCTCCCTCTTCAAATTACCTTCCATTTACTTATTTGTGCCTGTACTTTATTCTTTCAACAGAACATAATCTCTTTGTGGTCAGGGACCATACAAGTTTTTTTTATTTTTGTTTTATTTTTTGCTCTTTACATCCCGCAGTGGCTAGAACAAGGCTTTGTATGGAGTAGTCAATTAATAAAATGCAGCACTCCACTCCACCTCATTTCCTCCCACGTACATTTATTTCCTTTCAAAGCTATCCAAATTCACAACATTCTGTAGGGTAGCAGTCAATGAAAGAAAACCAAGGCTTTGGATGTGTTTATTTTTGCCAGCCAACCAGAGGACACAATAAATCCAAGGGAAAACAAAGCAAAACATATAAGCAATTTAAGCATAATAAAAATTAAGTGGCAAGAAAAAAATCTCCCTATGGATATATGGGGAAGAGTTTCCCATGGGTAATCACACTACTGGTAAAAGAGAAAAGGTATACAACACACACAAACACACAGCTACACACACACACACACACAACATACAAGACCAAGAAATACTTATGCAAGGATGTTTGTGACAAGTACACGTTCATGGCCAGGACAACCAAACACTCTGCTGATAAAGAAAGCATGGTATCCTATCACTTCCTTCAGGTTGTTGCCACTCTATCCATATTTTAGGCGTCATGTCATGGCTTTGGGGTAACATTTTCCATTGGATGTTGCATTGTCTCTACTGTATGTGATATCTGCTCTCCACTCATCGTCTTGCAGGATTAGTGGTCAGTTATTGGCTCACAATCATTTACTAATCTGTAGCCTATTTAGAGTCATCTGCTATTTTCTCCTACCATCTACTCTCCTCTACTGGGGTGTAGCACCGAAAAAGTCTACTTGACCAAGAAGAATTAAAATTATTTAATTGTATAACCTAGGGTGATGAATCACAGCAGAAGCATCCCGTAAATTCCAACAGAATTCCCCAGGTTAAGATTATTTAGTCTTGTACATCCTTATCTCCTGCCACTTATATGACTTAGAAAGAGATAATTCCTTTACCTCTTCTTATCACCTTATAGATATGGACTAAGAAGTGATCCTAAAGGTGATCTAATCCAAGTTACTCATTTTATGGATGATGAAAATGAGTCTCAGAGGGGCCAAATGACTTATTCAAAATTATACTACTGTGTCAGGGACAGGAGTCATACCCAAGTCCACTAACTCTAACATCAGCAATTTATCTACTATGCCAGTCTGCCTCTTGAATATTATGTTATGTTCTCAAAACCAATATCAGAGATACCCTCAGCTGAAGATTTATTCATAAGACTGAGGTAATGAAAATCCTGATACTCCCTGACTGGGATGTAAATTAATCCAGAGATAAGAAAAAAAAAATTAAGGGAAGGCACCAGGGCCCTGTGCCTCTATTTTGCATATGTATCAACAAGGAAATTCCTTAATTTTTTCACTAGGCATCACTAATCTCCCTATGTTATGATTACTACAATGAATGGAGTTAGCAATGCCATGCATTAGAAGGTTAGGATACAACATTCTATAAGGCACATATTCAGTGACCTTCTCTAGATAAAGATTCTTCCCATTGGCTAAATGCTTATGCCAGCATTTTAAAAGCTTTTAAGTTATAAGCAGTATTCATATCCATTCTCTTCTTGCATTTACTGAAAAGTGAAGGTGGGGGTGGGGATGTTGGAACAATTGAAAATACATTAAACCTTACTTTAGCTCAGTTTAGGTATGCATTAAACACCTTGTCTAACCTAGAAAAAAAAATATTGGCACTAAGTCTAGCCTTTTAAATTCTCATAAGACCTCTCAAATGCACAGTGTTGTAAAGCTGCAAATTATTATTCACTGAAAGAGTAGTTTTTAAAATGAGAAGTCTAGAAACCGGTAGGACTGCAGGGCATTGGAGAGAGAGAGAGACAGAGACAGAGAGACAGAGAGAGAGACAGAGAGACAGAGAAACAGAGAAACAGGGAGAGACAGAGAAAGAGAGAGAGACCCATTTAAGGTGTTCTCACAGCAAGCCATTTAGAAGCCATATCACTGATAGATCAGAATGTGAAAAGAAGCTTAACCAGTTGTTATTTTAAAACATACAAATGCACACAAATTCTAGCATATTCATTTAAAATTAGGTCAGATTAGCGACTGACTGACTAATTTATTCCTGAATAATAGATTCTAGTGACAGCTAAATGAAAATGAAATTGCCATATAACCATAAGACCCCTTTCCTATGATACTTGAGTCCAAGGGAATCACTCATTGAGAGAAATATTTTCCAGTAAACTATATTCTATAAAAATGGCAATGGTAGTATTTAAGGACTATGACTAGGAGGGAGCTCTCAGTAAGGCAGATGACATAAGAAAATGGCATCAGGAAGAGGAAAGAGAAAGACAGTTAAAACCTGTACTAGAGGATCAAAGGAGTTACAATGACCTTACATTATAACTCCCATTGAAATACAGGATGTAAGGATCATTTGTGAATGGATGCCACAAATGATTTTTAGTAGTTGAATCCCATTTTTGTTATGTATGTTCCTTCTTTTTTAAATATAATTTATTTAATTTTAGTTTTCAACATTCACTCTCATAAGATTGTCAGTTCCAAATTTTCTCCCCAACTTTCCTCTTCCCCAACCCCAAGAAAGCATGTAATTTGATATTGACTGTACATACACATTAATATTAAACCTAATTTCACATCAGTGATATTGTAAAGAAGAATGAGTACCAATGGGGAAAACCAAAAGAAAGAAGAAACAAAATTAGAAAGAGAGAGAGAGAGAGAGACAGAGAGACAGAGAGAGAGAGAGACAGAGAGAGAGAGAGACAGAGAGAGACAGAGAGAGAGACAGAGAGAGAGAGAGAGACAGAGACAGAGAGACAGAGACAGAGAGAAACAGGGAAAGGGAGAGAGAGAGACAGAGAGAGAGAGGGAAAGAGAGAGAGAGATAGACAGAGAGAGACAGAGAGAGATAGAGAGAGAGAGAATGATATGACTTGATCTGAAATCAGACTATATAACTCTTTTCCTGGATATGGCATTTTTCATCATGAGTCTTTTGGAGTTGTTTTCAATCCTTGCATTGCTGAGATGAGCTAAGTCTGTCAAAGTTAAATGTGATTGTTACTGTGTACAATGTTCTGGTTCTGTTCCCCCACTCAGCATCAGTTAATATAAGTGTTTCTAAGTTATTTCTGAAGTCCATCTGCTCATCATTTCTTATAGCACAATAGTATTCCATTACATTTAAAATACCACAGCTTGGGGGGGGCGGAGACAAGATGGCAAAGTAGAAAGACACACATACACATAGCTCCGAACCCACAAACCACAGAACGGCTAGAGGGGACCAACCCAGGGCGAATTCTGCACCCAGAGACCATGGAATATTGGAGCGAGGGAGATTTCTGTTCCGGAGAGACCTGCAAACTTCTCGTGGGGGGTCTTTCACGCTGTGGACTGGGCGCCCGGACAGGGAGCAGAGGGCAGCCCTGCCGCAGCCACGACACCATGAGGAAAAGATCCGAGAGGGCTACGGGGACGGGATCTCCAGCGGCCATGCGGGTCCCCCCACCCACAGAGGGACCTGCAAACTTCTCGCAAAAGGTCCTTCGCGCTGCAGACGTGGAGCCCAGCCCGGACCTGTGGCGGCCGCGGCTCCGAGAGGCACAGATCTGAGAAGGCTCCAGAGATGGGATCGCCAGCGGCGGCACAAGCCCCCCCACCAACAGGTGACTGACGGGGGTAGGTGAGAGAGTCTCTTTGGCGGGTTGAGAGGGGAGTGGGGTGCCCCCATGGCTTGGGTCCCCCCAGGAGATAGAAGCTGAGAGGCGGCTACAGACAGGGGCTCCCCAAATGGGCGGGAGCCTGGATCCATTGTGAAAGGTCTGTGCATAAACCCCCTGAGGGAACTGAGCCAGAGAGGTGGCCCTGCTCCTGACCACCTGAACTTAATTCTCACACTGAATAGCAGCCCTGCCCCCTCCAAAAACCCTAAGGCAGGAAGCAGCATTTGAATCTCAGTCCCCAAACGCTGGCTGGGAGGACCAGGAGGCGAGGTGGATGTGAGGAACACATTCAGAGGTCAGGTCACTGGTTGGGGAGAATGCCCAAAAAAGGGAAAAGAAATAAAACTATTGAAGGGTACTTCCTCAGAGAAAAGACACTTCCTCCCTTCCTTTCTGATGGGGAGGAACAATGCTTGCCATCAGGCAAAGACACAGAAATCGAGGATTCTGTGTCCCAGCCCACCCAATGGGCTCGGGCCATGGAAGAGCTCAAAAGGAATTTTGAAAATCAAGTTAGAGAGGTGGAGGAAAGACTGGGAAGGGAAATGAGAGGGATGAGGGAGAAGCATGAAAAGCAGATCAGCTCCCTGCTAAAGGAGAACCAAAAAAATCTTGAAGAAATTGGCACCTTGAGAACTAGCCTAACTCAGCTGGCAAGGGAGGCGCAAGGGGCCAATGAGGAGAAGAATGCTTTCAAAAGCAGAATTAACCAAATGGACAAGGAGATTCAAAAGCTCACTGAAGAAAATAGATCTTTCAAAACTGGAATGGTACGGATGGACGCTAAGGACTTTTTGAGAAAGACAGATATCTCAGAACATACCGCGCAGATTCGAAAAATGGAAGATAATGTGAAATATCTTATTGGAAAAACAACTGACCTGGAAAATAGAATCAGGAGAGACAATGTAAAAATTCTGGGACTACCTGAAAACCATGATCAAAAGAAGAGCCTAGACATCATCTTCCATGAAATTATCGAGGAAAACTGCCCTGAGATTCTAGAACCAGAAGGCAAAATAAATATTCAAGGAATCCGCAGAACACCGCATGAAAGAGATCCAAAAAGAGAAACTCCTAGGAGCATTGTGGCCAAATTCCAGAATTCCCAGGTGAAAGAGAAAATATTGCAAGCATCTAGAAAGAAACAATTCAAGTATTGTGGAAATACAATCAGGATAGCACAAGATCTGGCACCCTCTACATTGAGGGATAGAAGGGAATGGAATAGGATATTCCAGAAGTCAAAGGAACTAGGACTGAAGCCAAGAATCACCTACCCAGCAAAACTGAGTATAATACTTCAGCAGAAAAAATGGTCTTTCAATGAAATAGAAGACTTTCAAATTTTCCTGATGAAAAGACCAGAGCTGGAAAGAAAATTTGACTTTCTAACACAAGAATGAAGAGAACCATGAAAAGGTGAACAGCAAAGAGAAGTCATAAGGGACTTACTAAAGTTGAACTGTTTACATTCCTACATGGAAAGAAAATATTTGTAACTCTTGAAACATTTCAATATCTGGGTACTGGGTGGGAGTACACACACACACACACACACACACACACACATGCACACACACACACATACATAGAGACAGAGTGCACAGAGTGAATTGAAGAGGATGGGATCATATCTTAAAAAAAATGAAATCAAGCAGTGAGAGAGAAATATTGGGAGGAGAAAGGAAGAAGTTATATGGCGCAAATTATCTCTCATAAAAGAGGCAAGCAAAAGACTTATTAGTGGTGGGATAAAGAGGGGAGGCAAGAGAAAAACATGAGGTCTACTCTCATCACATTCCACTAAAGGAAAGAATATAATGCACACTCATTTTGATAGGAAAACCTATCTCATAATACAGGAGAGTGGGGAACAGGGGCACAAGCAGGGTTGGGGGGAGGATGGAGGGGAGGACATGGGGAGTTGAATGCAATATGAGGTCGACACTCATGGGGAGGGAAAAGACCATAAGAAAATAGAAGTAAAGGGGGACAGGATAGGATTGAGGGAAATATAGTTAGTTCTATACAACACAACTAGTATGGAAATCATTTGCAAAACTAAACAGATATGGCCTATATTGAATTGCCTGTCTTCCAAGGGGAAGGGGTGGAGAGGGAGGGAGCTAAAGAAGTTGGAACTCAAAGTGTTAGGACCAAATGTAATGTTCTTACCACTGGGTAACAAGAAATACAGGTTAAGGGGTCAACAAAGCTATCTGGCCCTACAGGATAAAAGAGAAGATGGAGACAAGGGCAGAGAGGGAGGATAGAGGAGAGAGCAGATAGGTCACAGGGGCAATTAGAAAGCTTGGGTTTGGGGGGGGGAAGGGGATAAAAGGGGAGAAAATTTGTAACCCAAAATTGTGTGAAAATAAATGTTAAAAGTTAAATTAAAAAAATAAATAAATAAAATAAAATAAAATACCACAGCTTGTTCAGTCTTTGCTGATCCAGAGGTGTTATAGCTCTTTGGGCATAGTTCCAAATTGCTCTCCAGAATGGTTGGATCAGTTCACAACTCCACCAACAATGAATTAGTGTTCCAACTCTCCTACATCTTCTCAAACATTTAGCATTTTCCTGCTTTGTCATGTTAGTCTATTTGATAGGTGTGATGTGGTACTTCAGAGTTCTTTTGATTTGCCTCTCTCTAATCAACAGGGATTAGAGAATTTTTCATATGACTACAGATAGCTTTACTTTCTGTATCTGAAAATTGCCTTTTTATATCCTTTGATCATTTATCAATTGGGGCTTATGTTGCTTCCTAATAAGTGATCTCATCAGTGGATTTCTGTGTCTCTTGTATCTTCTGGCAGTAGGGAATGAGATTTAATGAGGATATGGACCATGAAGCACATACTTGATTACTCATACAAGACATACAAAAGTCCATGAAATAGCAAGGGATGCTTCATACATAAATAAGGACAAGTTTTGTAACCCCTCCTACATCTCACCTTTCTAAAAGTCTTTTCTTACTATGACTGCTATAGATATTAACATCCATCATACATAGCTGTTTGTTGCTTATTCCCTTTTCCAAGTATACTTGTGGGCATACTGTCCTCTAACATGTAAAACTTTCTTGCCCTCTCTGGCCTAGTATCTGGTTCTTCAATTTAGTATTGGATTAGAGATGAGGATTCTAACTAGTATGTCCTTTTTTAGGATTAGCATCCCATTTTAACATGTTACTACCATGATTTCCTCCCCTTCTATTCCACTGCTCCTAAATTACACTTTCTCTGCAGATAATTCCGCAGAGCCTTAGTGCGTGTTCTGATCACATTAGTATACTACTCTATAACTCTATAACATCTCCGATTTCTCCCCATTGTCTTGCAACTAAAAAGACTCTACAGTTTACCTTTCTTTTTTTCAGCTTTTAAGAGAAAACTTTTTTTATTTATTTTAGTTCAAGGAAGTAAAAATACAGTAAACCAAATTTCCTTCTAACTACTTACAATTGTAAAGTTTTCAGGAAAAATTATGTTTGGCAAGAAGGTGTTTCAGTTTTCTTTAAAAATCACTCAGGGAGGGGTGGAGCCAAGATGACAAGGTACAAAGATGCACATACACTAGCTCTTACCCCACAGCCCATAAGATATCTTCAAAGAAGAACTCTCAACAAATTCTAGAGAAGCAGAAGTCAAATAACAACAGAGTGGAGCAGATTTCTAGCCCAGAGTGACCTGAAAGATGGATGGGAGAGGTCTGTCCCACCAGATCAGGAGCAGAGCCCAGCTCAGCCTTGGCACCGAGAGGAGCAGATCCAAGAGGCTTCAGGGACAGAATCTCCAGTGGCAGCACAGATCCCTCAACCCACAGGCGAAAAAGGTCAGTAAGAGGGTGTTTTCGGCTTGCAGAGAAAGGAGCAGGGTGTCCCCATAACTGGAGCCTCCTCAGGTGGCAGCAGTAGAGGCAGCAGCAGACAGGGCTCCCAAAGCAGACACTAGCCCTCATCCATTGTTGAAGGTCTCATGGTAAACCCCCTGAGGGAACTGAGCACTGTGTGGCAGCCCTGTCCCCACTTGAGCAACTGATCTTTATCTCACACTGAATAGCAGCCCTTCCACTGCATAAAGCCCCTGAGGCTCTGGAGCAGCTCATCTGAATCTTAGCCCCCAGTGCTGGCTTAGCTGAACTGGAGGTGAGGTGGTTGTGGAGAGGAAACTCAGAAGTCAAGTAACTGGTTGGGAAAATGTCCAAAAAAGGGGGGAAAAAAAGACCATAGAAGGTTACTTTCTTGGGAAACAAGTGTCTCCCCCTATCCTTTTGGATGAGGAGGAACAAGGAATACTGTCAGAGGAAGTCAAAGCCTCTGCCTTCAGGGCCTCCAAAGTGAACTTAAATTGGCCTCAGGCAAAAGAAGACTTTAAAAAAAAAAAAAACAGTTAGCAGCTTCCTAAAGGAGAGCCAAAAAAATCCTGAGGAAAATAACAGCTTTAAAAAGAACCTAACTCAATTGGGAAAAGAGGTCCAAAAAGACAATGAGGAGAAGGAGGTTTTAACAACCAGAATTAGCCAAATGGAGGAGAAGGTTCAAAAGCTCACTGAACAAAATAATTCATTGAAAGAGAGAATTGAGTTCATGGAAATGAATGACTACAAGTTAAACCAAGCAGTTAGTAAACAAAACCAAAAAATTTGAAAAAATAGAAGATAATGTGAAACATCTCATTGGAAAAACAACTGACCTGGAAAATAGATCCAGGAGAAACAATTTAAAAATTATGGGACTATCTGAAAGCCATGATCAAAAAAAGACCCTACACATTATCTTCCATGAAATTATCAAGGAAAACTGCCTGATATTCTAGAACCAGAGGGCAAAATAAATATTGAAAGAATCCACTGATCACCTCCTAAAAGAGACCTAAACAGAGAAACTCCTAGGAATATTGTGGTCAAATTTCAGAGTTCCCAGAACAAGGAGAAAATACTGCATGCAGCTGGAAAGAAACAATTTGAGTATTGTGGAAATATAATCAGGTTAACACAGGATCTGGCAGCTTCAACATTAAGGGATTGAAGGGCTTGGAATGGGATATTTCAGTGGTCAAAGGAACTGGGATTGAAACCAAGAACATCTACCTAGCAAATCTGAGTATAATACTTCAAGGGAATAAATGGTCATTCAGTGATATAGAGGACTTTCAATCATTCATATTGAGGAAAAAACCAGATCTGTATAGAAAATTTGACTTTACAATACAAGAATCAAGAGAAGCATGAAAAGATAAACAGGAAAGAAAAATCATAAAAGACTCTCTAAAGCTGAACTGTTTACATTACTATATGGAAAGAAAATATTTATAACTCTTGAATCTTTTCTCAGTATTTGCGTAGATGGGGAGAATGTACATACACACACACATACACATATATGGATAGAGACTACAGGATATGTTAAATCAGAACAGATGATATCCTCACACAAAATAAGTAAAATAAAATAAAAATTAAGGGGTAAAGTAGGAAAATACTGGGAAGAGAAAGGGAGAAATGGAATGGAGCAGACTATAACTCATAAAAGAGATAAGAAAAATCTTGTTCAATGGAGGAGAAAATGAAGAAGAGGAGAGGGGAAAAATGAAGCTACTCTCTCCACATGTGGCTGGAGGAGGGAATAACATGCTCACTAAATTTGATATGAAAATTTATATCATACCACAGGACAGTAGGAGAGGAGGCAACAAGTGGGGTGAGGGGAATGTTGGAAGGTTGGGCAAATTGAAGAAGGGAGTCACTAGAAATAAACATTTTCGAGAAGGGACAAGATCAGTTGTGGGGGAAAAGAAATAAGGGGGGATACAGTAGGACAGAGGGCAATATAATTAGTATTACACAACATGATTATTATGGAAGTCTTTTGCAGATCAACACATTAATTCTGTATTGAACTGCTTGTCTTCTCAGTGGGGCTGGGGAGGGAGAGGGGAGAGAAGTTGGAATTCAAAGTATTGGCAGCAAATGCTGAGAATTTTTATAGCATATAATCGGGAAATAAGAAATACAGGGAATGGGGTATAGAAATTTACCTTGCCCTACAAGATAAGAGAGAAGATGGGGATAGGGAAAGGGTGGGGTGTGATAGAAGGGAGGGTACTTTAAGGGAAGGAGTAATAAGAATGTAAGGTATTAGGAAGCAGGGGGAGGGGAGTGATGGCGAAAAAAATTAGACATGTTACAAAGTGAGGTAAAAGCAATTAGTATTAAAATAATTGACTGAATTAATTACTGAGAATAAATAAATGAAATCTTTAGTTTGGGGAAAAAACTTTAGTCTAAATTTCCTAGAGGAAAATAACCTTGGGTAAAATTTGGCATTAATGGAAAAGTTAAGGTTTTAATGGTACATTTGATTTTTTGATCACTATTTAATCAGGAACTAGAACATGTATAGAAAGGTATATAAGCCACTTAAGTCTTACCTCAAAAGATGTTCCTTAGCCAAAGTGAAATTATAGTCATATTTGAAACCCGGTTATTGGAACTTGCCATTTTTAGATGCCATGGAACTATTAAGTGACTGTTCTTCTGAGTCTAACTCCAGGTATGGACAGCAACAAAGATGGTCTGAGCCTCCAATCCATGACACCAGTAAGCCTGTGAGATACTGGTATGAATTTCAAAAGGTGATCTCATAGGAAGCGTGAGAGATCAGCTATTCTGCCTGGGCTGAGGTAGGATTCTCCTGAGTCAATTTCCCCAATGACACCTGGTAGACTTTAAGCCTTACTGAATGCAAGTGGACAATGTAATCCTGCCTGGAACTGACATGAAGTTGGGGAGATGATGTATCCCTGTTATATTCCTACTCTTGGTGGCAATTTCCTATAGTCAAAATGTTTGTAAGGTTAATATCAGATCTATTAAAATATCGATTATTTGTAGGAGAACATCCGAGGTTAAGTCTAAAATTAAGCTATTAGGCATAGGACTTTAGACTAGAAACAGTAAGTTAGGGTCCTTTAATTCTTAGTAATACAGTGGAGATAATTAGGTCAAGAGCTTCTGAAGTTAGCAACATAAATATTATTTATGTCTCAGTTGGTTCACGTTTAAAAAAAAAATTCTTTTATGGTCTATATTTTAAATGCTTTAAAAAGAGGTATCACTTGACCAAAAGCTTGAATAGTTTTATCTGTTATAAACCATGTTAAAAATGAACAATAAAATTAAAAAAATAAAATAAAAATCACTCAGGTAGTTGTTGAGTCCACAATATAATTGAGTTTTCCCTCAGTTGAAATGAATACTTTTCTTGATGTGCTTTTTTCCTGAAATTTATTGTAGTCATGATATGAAAAATGTAACATATTGAAACACAGTCATATCATGTAAATATACTTCTTTATTAGTGGATTTGGGAATGTTGTGCTCCTGTCTCTAATCTTCAGGTTTATTCTACCCCAAAGGGATAGAGATAGTAAGGTACAGTAGTGAAATCTTGGTTCACTTGTAGCAAAGTGACCTCATCAAGACTAATACAAAATTATTTTCATCTCCTTTATACTTCTTTTATTCTTTCAGTAAAGAAAGTAAAATATTTATTCAACTGATTATTTTTTCCATTTGATTATGAACAGGAAGCCTGTCTCAACAGTGTTTCTTTACATTATCTTTAGAAAGTAGACCAATGCTACTGTAAGGTCTGAAAAAATATTAGGCAGGTATGGACGATGGCATTATTGCTAAACGAATCTTATTAACCACCTTGCTTATGGTGAAACAAACATCTGATATGCTTCTGTTTCTTTTCAAGTTTCATTTCATTACTCTTCACCTTGATGGAGTATGCATTCCAATCAAACTCTGCTACTCTCTATTCTTTACTCTAGCCTTTCTTTTTTTCCTCTTTTCTGTACCTTTGCTCCTTGTCACCCTCATCATTGCAATAGTATCACTTCTATCATCTTTTGTCTGTTGAAGTTCCCCTGTTTTAAAAATCCATGTTAGATGCCAATTCCTCGATGAAGTCTTCTCTGACCTCTGCACTACACCAGTCCCAGATAAGAATGATTTCTGCTTAAATTTGTTACAGCATTTTGTTTGCTGCCTCCTTTGCATTCATCTGACTCGATTTTTAGTAATTAAAAAATATATTTGTTTAGTCCATTTTCTATATTAAATTGTAAGTCTCTGGAGAGTACAGTTTATCTCTACCTATGTGTTTCCAGTCCTCTGCACAGCAGCCCTGCTTTCTGTCTCTCCGCATATGTGCACATGCCTATATGTATGTACATATACATATGTGTGTGCATATATATGTATATGTATGTATGTATGCATGTGTGTGTATATCTGTATTCTATCTTTTTCTCTCTGTCTATTTGTTTCTTAGGGTGTTGAATGTAAGAGTACATCTAATTTCTGCTAGACTGTTACCCAGCTTTCCCAGTTTTCTAAGTTCTTACCTAAGTAGTTGGAGGCCTCAGGCTTATGAAATAATCTAATTTTGCTACTTTTGTTTCTCATTTGAGTGATCTGTACAATTGATAAACCAGTATGAAGTTGTTTTTATTATTGCTATTAACAGTATAGTTTGAGGTTTGATACTACCAAGATTCTTTTCATTTTCACTTCTTTCGACATTTTTTTGGCTTGCAACCTGAGCTTTTTTTCCTCTGGATGGACGTTAATGATATATTTCTCGTTATAAGATGCAATTGTTTACTAGTTTGTTTGTTGAAGAACTAAATGTTGTAAATTGAATTTTAATAAAATTTTTATTGTTCAGAAATGTCTGTTTTCAAAAAGAGTGTTTTATAATTGCCAGTCAATTATTATTTATGTTCTGGAGTCACAAATTTATGTAAAAGAAGTTATTGTGAATGCAGCTTCTTTTTCCATATTTTTATTCTGGATTTTTGCAAAAAAAAATCTAGAAAGGCTAATGATTTTTGTGGAATTGCTTTCTACCTGTATTATTTAGTTATTTTACTGAAGTTACTGTTCATTAGATATAAAACTGACTCTTGGTTTAGATATATGCACTTCAAAGAAACTCATTTATTTCTTTACTTTTCTCTCCTACATTTCTTTTTTTTTTCATTTCTACATTTCTAAATAAGGAGAATTCTGTTTTTTTTCTTTTTTTATCTCTCGTTACAATAGTGCAATTTGATTGTTTTAGTTACTGATATAGACGTTTTTTTATTATACTGAACCAATCTTATTTTTTTCTCAGTATATGATTATACATAGATAGAAAAACATAACCTAGTTTCTTTATTAACAGTTTATTCAATGACTTCTTGTTGCTGAGATTCATTGGAGGCATCGTTCAATGAGTTTCTTTCTCTTCTTTCTTCCTTGGTCTTTACATTAGGACAACATTTTTATCTTAGAAGAAATAGATAGATTCCTTTTTTACATACTTTTAAGAACAATGTAAATAAAGAAATTATTCTTTATTGCTTGAATGAACTTAGTTTATAATAACATTTGGTTCTGAGGGGAAGTTTTTCAATACTTTGGGAGTTTATGATTAGTTTATTTTTCCCCCAAATGGGGTTGATGCATCTAAATTCTCTATTTCTTACTCTGTTTATTATGTTATTTTATAAATCTTTTATTTCAATTACTCATATATTTCATTTTAGTTTTTAGTTTTCATTGAATGAAATATATAATTTAATTAGTTTTTTCTTTTTATTTACAGCAAATTTTTTTTAAATTTAATATTTAAATATTTAATAAATTTAAACATTTAAAAATAAATTGATTGTCAGATTAAGTATCATTATATATTTTAGTAAGATTTTTTTGGGTTGATAGAGTAGCTCAGCTTTACTATCTTTTTTTTTAATATTTTTCATCTTTTGTGTGATTTTCAAAATCTCTGTATTTTTTGAGTGGATTCTTTTGATTTCTTAGCTTTCTTATTTATTTTCATATCCAATTCACTGATTTCTTCTTTCTTAGTTTTGTTAATGAAAGTGTTTGAAGACTTTTTGTAACAAACGCTGTTCTGATTATGCCATAAAGATTTTACTATAGAATCTCAAAATAATTGAGTTTAAGGAAATTATATTTATTTTGTTTTATTTTTTGACTCACTAGTTTGTGAGGACTGAGAAATTAAGTTTTCATTAATGATTGATTCCTGTCCTCTAGTGCCCTTTGTTGGTTGCAAATTTATTGTGTTGTGAATAGTAATGAGTATTTAATATTTATCATTTTCTTAATTTGTGAAGTGTGTATATTTCAAACATCTTTGACATCACATACACACACACACACATTCCTTTCAGTAATTATCAAAGAGTGTTCATATCTAATTTTTCAAAATAAAAAAAATCTCCAAGATAATTCCTTCTTACTCATATTTTTTTTGTTAAAATTTTGTGTTAAAATTATGCTAAAGTCCTCAACTGTTATTGTTGTTTATATCTACCTGGAACTCTATTAACTTTTCTTGAAGTATTTGGACATTGTATCATTAAGTCAATGTTATTAACTGCTGGTATTATTTCATTATGTATGGTACCTTACCTTTAAGTATATTATTTTCCCCGTTTATATGTTTTATCTATTTTTGTATTGCTTTATTTGACATCATGATTGCTATTTGCATTTTTAATTGGTTAGAAGCTTAATGTGTTTTGTACTAGCCTCTCATTGAAATTTTGTGAATCTTTGTTTCAAGTGCATTTTTTATTAGCTACATTTTGCTTCATTCTTCTTTGCAAAATATTCTGCCAGTCTCTCTGATATATGGTTGAACATTCTATTCATGTTGATTATTTTGTTTACTGTTTATTGCTCTCCATAATAAACTCTTATTTTCCCTCCTCCCTTTCTCTTGATAACATTGGAAAGACAGAATAAAATACACTTTCCTCTTACCTTTGAAGAAGTAGGGGATTGTGTGTGTATACACACACACACACACACACACACACACATATATGCACACACTGTGGAACGGATATATTGGTTTTGATGAATGGTTCTTTTCTACTTTCTTTTAAAATCTTAGTTACAAATCATGATTAATGGGCAGCAGAGTTAAGGATATATTTAGAAATTAAAGTCTTTCACTTTGGTCATTTCTAGGAAAGGTTACCATTTTTTTCAAGGCATCACATAGCAAGGGGAAAACAACTCAGGACTCTTCCCCTCCTAGGTCATATGGCTCTGTAAAACAAAACCAAACAAACACAAAACATTGCCCCCCTCCCCCAGCCTTTTAAATATTTGGTAGCTTGCTTTTTTTTAAATTTTATTTTCATTTCAGTTTAAAAGACTGGAATCTCTGAACTTCAAGGTTGTATAATGAGTCACATAGATTGGAGAATCAGAATCCAGTTCAAGGGTAGCAGCTAGTCCAGCATCTATGTCCTATTGACAGGTGGTATTTGGAAGCAAACTTTAGAATCCATTCCAGCAAAAACTGGAAGAAGGACTTATGTAACAGTGATGCTGCCTTTGGGGCATGACTTTGTTATGACCAATTCTACATAGGAACTGCAATAAATGTTGAGTCAACTTTCCCAGAGACTGAGATATAGTAGGGAAGAGTATGGCCTGGAGGTCTGGACAAGAAATGATTCTATATTTGTTTTTATTATATCTGAGAAGTAAATTTCCCTTTGTAAAAACTAAAAATAACTTTTAAAAAAGCACTAAGCTGATGTAAAACCGAAACATTTATTTTAATAAAGATGCAAAAATATATTGTGTTATTTGTATGTAGTTTTATACATACATGTTTTTTTATCCCACTAGAATATCAGATCCTTAAGGACAGGTGTTATATTTTCTTTGACTTTGTGTCCTTAGTCTTAATGACCTACCATTTGGCCCTCTAAGTCCTTAAGTGTAGCCCTTTAACTGAATCCAAACTTGAAAGAAAAAATCTCCTTAACAAAAGGATTTGTCCTGTAAAACTTGGACACAGTCCAAAAGTCATACCCAAGGACCTAGAAGGACACCTGCGGATTCCCCACCCTTGTCCTAGATTAACACCTTTTGTGGTTGTTCAGCCATTTCAGTTGGTGACTCCATTTGGAGTTCCTTGTCAAAGGTACTGTAGTGGTTTGTCATTTCTTTCTCTAGTTCACTTTTAGAACTATAGAAGTGAGGAAACAGGATCACACAGCAAGTAAATATTTGAGGCCAGATTTTAACTCAGGAAGAGGAGTTTTCCTGATGATGATGATGAGTTTTCCTGGCACTCTATCCATTATACCACCAGCTGTCCTGGATTAATCCTCATTTCATTAACCAAGAAACTAAGTCCAGAGAGGTGACTGGCTCATGTTAACATGACTAATCAGTAATATTCTAAACTAGGCCCTTGGCCTCAAATTCAGAATGATTTCCATTACAGCATATAGAAGATGCATTAATAAATGCTTGTTCAACTGAGTTGTGTTGACAGGTAAAAAATTCCAAAACTAGAAGTGACATCATAGTAATGACAATAGCATCTGACATTTATATAAAGTGGTGAATTACAATTAAGAAAACACTTCAATACATTGTCTCATTTGATCATGATAATATTCCATGACTTCTGTAAGGACACAGAGCCAGTTAAGTGGCTGAGGCTGTATTCAGGATGTTTTATTCCACAGCAGTTGCCAGATATTCCAATTGTAGCTACCGAACGTAAGCTATGAACACAGGTTCAAATTTGACCTCTATCACTCACTAATTGTGGTACCTTAGGAAAATTATTTTATCTCTCTGATTCTCAGCATCCTCATCTATAAGTGACCTTTGTAAGTCCCTTTCAGACCTAACTGACCTCTGAAAGTCCCTTTCAACCCTAAAGTTATGATTTTATCTTCTCGTGCTCAGAAAGGAAAAAGGAGAATTATAATAAGCATAAATTAGATCCCTTCAGTTAAAATTCATCTCTTTGAAATTAACTCTTAGTCAGTCAACAAGAATTTTTTTCAGCGTTTACTATTTCTCAGGTAATGCACTAAACACGTTCCTTCTCTCCTTTGTACTGACAGGGAACATTGCATATAATATAAGATTTTTTTTTCAACAAAATGAGCAATTCCCTGATTTATTTTATATGTCTCCTCTTGTTTCCCTTTTTATTCTTTCAAAAAAAACTTTGTTATAAGGAGTAGCTTTTATGGCGGAGGGGAACAGGGAGAAATTTAGATGATATTAAAAGATATTCATATAAATTAATTTTTACATTCCTTCATTAAAAGAATGTGTCCTTTTTCTCATAAGAATCAGAACAACATACTATCTCTGGAAGTATCTTTCAAACTCTGAAGTGACATAAAATGTAATCTGTTGTCATTATTATTGTTATAACTTCTTATTTCTGTATCAGCAGCTTTTACAGATGCTTCTAAGGCTGAAACTTTACCTTGAGATTCTGTCCCCATCCTTCTTCTCTATTCCTCTCTTCCTATGCTCTAAATACTGCAGAATCATCCTCTTTTTTTCCCAGCCTAATATCCCTACCTTCCTTCCTTGACACACAATCCATATCTTGGTGACCTTCAGAGGCAATTACTTCAGTGACCTCTACCCACATTTTTGGTGCAATACAAGTAGAATTTTCTGCTGTTCTAATAACCTCCTATTTAAGAGAAATGGGCATGTTGAGTGCATTCCCCCTAGGTTTCACAGATTGTAAAGGCTATTTTTCCCTCTCTAAGAGTAATTCATATGCTGATTTTATTCTCTAAGAAGTCTCATCTAGTTTGGGTGTCTACTTGCCATAGAGATCACTTTATATCCTAATGCACTCTGACAGCAATTAGAGGCAGTAAGAGCCATGCTGCTTGTGATCAGCCCCTTGCCAAGTCAGAATCAAGGGAAGCTGCAAGAAGAATGATTTTTCACAGATTTCTTCCCTTGCCACTTTCCTTTCCCTCCATTCTCTGAAAAACATGGATTGTGTTAACTATCTGGAAATAATGTACTAATAGCAATTGTGCTCCATCTGAAGTCAGAGGAACGGGGTTTGGCACTTATTAACTACATAATCTTGAGCAAGTGACTTAAATCTCTTAGGCCTCAGTTTCTTCATCTGTAAAATGAAGGGAGTTGGATTAGATGAGAACTTTAGATTAGATGACCTCTTTACCTCTAAATCTATGATATGTTGACTTTTTATGTATGTATTTATATATCTATGCATGCATGTATGCATGTATGTATGCATGTATGTATGTATTATGTAAGTATGTATTATTTTAGTCAGGCTAACTGTTGCAAGCCCTACTAGTTATGCTTAAAAACAGCTTTCTTGGAAGAAACACACACTTAACAAGTCCAAGCAATAAATGAATGAATAAATAAAGGGTGGTAGCACCTTATTTTCTACTGTAAGAGGTCAGTTTATTCAGAAAGCACTGAAGTGACTTCTCAGTAAAATCATTATTAAAGCTAATTTAGGTCCCTATTATTCTTCTCCTGGATCATTACAATAGCTTCCAAATCGGTTTCCTTGTCTCCTATAAAGATTTGAAATGGTCTTTGTGACTTGAATTAGAGTCAGGTCTCAGGACATGTTAGCATATTTCTTATTTTTTCTCTTTCTCATTAAAGGGACCATTCCCTAATTACTTCTTAGAGAGACTTGTTCACTGAATGGCCTTACCATGCTCTAAGTGAGTGCTTGAATAGGCCAAGATCTCCCATTGTATCCTGAGCCTTCTCCCGTCATCCTGAAGTATATCTGGTCACTGGATCCAGATGGCTCAGGAGGAGAAAGTAAGACTTGCAACCTTGAAGAGTCCTCCTTCACTCAAAACAAAGTCCAGTGCGAGTGATGTCATTATTTCTCTGATGTCATGGTCTTCTTCGAAAACAGAGGAAAAACACAGTCAGTGACTGCTGAAGATTTCCAGTGACATGCCTTTCTTACAACCTCAGTCAATATGAATTTTTCTTCTGTTCTCAGTAGACCAGACTCCCTTCTCTGTGTCTAGATTTCTATTAATTAACACCACCAAATCTTCTATTTACTCAAGTTCAGACATTTTGATCCATAATAAGTCATCTTGACCTTCGTCTTTCCACTGGACTTCATTGACTCTGGAGAATGAGTGGGATGATTACTATGTACAACTCTGCCTCACTCAAATACAATTCATGCACAAGTCTAGACATCATTCTCATGTCATTTTTCCTCTCTGAGAAGAAAGAATGAATGAATGGACAACAGCAACAACTCCTACAAAATTGTTCCTACAAATGGATACCAAATTAGTCTTCAACATGTCTAAAGCTGAAGTCATCATCCTCCCTCCCAAAATTCTTTCCTATATATTTTGCAGGTATTTCCATCCTTCTAGGCACTCAGGTGTGAAATTTATTCTTATTTTCTATATCTCACTCTCTTTACTCCTACCTACTTGTTGCCAAAGTTTGAGATTTCTGCCTCCACAACTTTTATCTCATCAGTGTCCTCAGTGTCCTCAGAAATCCCTAGTTCAAGCCTTCATTACATTTCTCCTGGACTATTTTGATAGCCATCTATATTGTCTCCTTCCTTCAAACCGCCTTTCTCTCCACTCAGTCCTCTAAACATTTCACCAATGTGATTTTGCCAAAGTGTCAGTCTGACCACGACACTTTCCTACTCAATAAACTTATTATTCCGTATTGTCTCTAAAATTAACTATAAGCTTCTCTGTTTAGCTTTTCAAACCTTTTCTAACCAGAGCTCACCTTGCTTTTCCAATCTTATTATACATTACTCCCCTTCAGAAACTGTTACAGGTAAAGTGACCTTGTTTCTATTTTTAACTTATTTCATTCTGTTATCCATTTCTTTTGGCCAGCACTTTACCTTCCACCATATGTAGAATACACTCCTACCTTCCCTCTGCCTCTTAGAATCCACTGTTTCACTTAATACATGGTTGAAAGTCATACCATCTAGATGAGGATGTTTCTGACCACCTTTCCCCTGGCAATTCCATACTTTATTTCTTTTTTAAAACAAGACAAACACTTACCTGCTATATGACTCTAAACAACTCTTTTAAACTCTGTCAGTTTCAGTTTCCTCACCTGTAAAGTAGGCATGGTAATAGCACCTATCTCTCAAGACTTGTTATGAGGATAAAATGAGATAATACATGTAAAGCACTTTCTTTAGGAGTCTTAGCATACAATACATTTAACCATTATTATTAATTATTTTAATATGTTATATATAAACATATAAAGAGGCCACACATGTCCAAATTACCTAAGATGGAGATAGTCATATGGGAGGCAACAGGAATCTGCTTCTAGAAGAATACATCTAGATCCTCTAAAAGCAGCCTCTTTCCAGTGACTTAATATCTAACCCAAGTTGTGTCTTTAAAATAACCAGATAAGGATACTCTGTTTCTCTTTCTGGAAACATCCAGGAGTGAACGTTGTGATCACCTTAAGCATGTATACCATGCACTGAGTCTACATTACCCTATCTCTCTTTTAGGCTGGTCCCCCAAAACTAGGTTTGAGGTTTTGATCCATTTCATTTGACCTTTTCAATTCTGGAACTGATGGTGGAGATCCTGGATCCTACAACTTGAACCATGGTGACGTTGGTGACCGAGATTCCAAACCAGATATTGCTTTGCAAATCCACTAGGGCAGCCAAGAAGAGTCAGGGTGCTTCTGAGATAAAAGCCCACACCAGTTTTGGTCTTGGAACTTGGTGGGAACACCATGCTATATAAGAACTGAGTTAAGCTACAAATATAATCTTTTCCATTTTCCCAAATATGGAGGTGGCAAATGGAGAGACCTGGGTCACCTGGAGATTGCAGAGGAATGTTTATAAGTTCGTTCTCCCTATCCCTTGAAGTAAATATTCCTTTGTAAGAATGAATCTTGTTATTGGTTAAATGGAACTGGCCAGCAGTGGGATGGGGGTTTAAACTGGGAAAACATTATTGTTTCGCTATTCTCTGACAATTTACCAGTATTACATTGGTAGGGATTTGAGCCAAGAGCAAAGACTAGAAAACCACAGATTGACTTAGGGGTACTGAAGAATCCTGGGGGAGAAGTGACCTGTAACATAACCAACTTTCAGGCAGTGGGGCCAGGAAAGTTATTGTTATACTTATTTAGGGGCATGTTTTATTTTCTAATATAACATGAATTTCTTGAGGTCAGGTACTCAAATTCAACATACCCCCAAGCTGAACATAATACATTTTCCCTAAACTTTTTCTTCTTTCTATATATGTTTTCTTCTTATGTACCAATAGTCACTCACTGTCCATACCAGCAACCTTGTATGTATCTTTGAGTCTTTTTACTCTATACTTCATATATCTAATTATCTGGTTCTGTTCTTTGCACTTCTGTAACATCTCTCAATCTATTTGTTTGTTTCCTTTTCTCTATTCCCCCTTCTACTGTCATATTATAGACCTTTAATAACACCTGACTAGAAAATAATGATAACATTCTTAATAGAACTCACTGCCTCCAAAACTCTTCCTTGCCCAGTCCTCCAGATGACTGACAGAGGCATTTTCTTAGACATAGTTATATAGAGAGATTGTGACATGAAATCAACATCTTCTCCTTTTCCTGTTCTGCCCCTGCTCCTTAGACAACAAGTACCATTGATAAAATATCATTTGAAGCAAAACAGTTTGATTATTAAGTTTCCCATGTGCAAATGAATTGGAAAAACAATAAGATCTTTCCTCCTCAAAATTTCTTCTAAAATGTGATTACCAGGCCCATTTGAAGTAGGTGTCAAACTTCCCTAAATAATAAACTGGATAAGGGACTCAGGATACTTAGTGTAGCAATGTACACATTCCACAAAGGTTTTACAGATTGTATGCAGTGATTTTTCATTCTTTTCATGTTATGCCATGAAATATTCCTCTGCTACCCTGTTGCAGGATTTCTTTCAGAAATGATATGTTTACAAAAACATAGATGAGAGACAGAAGTCAAAAATCACCCTGCCCTGAGCATATTATTCTAATTTGGAAATGAGTTCTTTGTATTTTTGCCTAAACACAAAAGACCTCTCCAAGGAAAACATAACACAGAAACCCCAATACAGAACTTTTCCAAAAATAACAGGGTAAGATTGCTTTAAGGTTTCACTGTAATCATAGTTTTTCATAACTGTCCTCTTTAATCTTTTTTTCAGGTATTCATTCATCCACTGTACTTTTCTTGATCCCCAGTTCAATGCAAAGTGCATGGGAAGATATAAAAGTTTATGATATAATCCTTCTCAACTCCCTTGAGTAGAATTCAGAGATTTCAAACTTTGCTTCCTAGCTAGTACTGATTCCGCTAGCGTTGTGTATGTTTTCAAGAAAGGTGATGGAGGAGGCAGCCAAGAGGTCAAAATCATAGACATTGGTGTGTTACCACTTTGGAACACATGAACTTCTAATTCAAAATGATATTGAAATAATTTCCTTTAGGGGAATTCTTAACTAGCCCTGTTTTGTCTCAAGGGCCCAAAGCAATTAAGCCGAACTTCTGACAAAAGTTCTACAACAAATAAATATGGTAAAATTTTGATCCTTATTTCTACATTGCGTATCCAATGTTGAAGGTTGTCCCAGTTTGTAAGTATACATTTTTTCAATGTGTTAATGACACACAAGAAGAGCCCAAGGCAGTTCAGTAGATCTAAAGTCATCAGATATCAACAATCTGCCACCAACATGGTGAAACTTTAAAAGTGAGTGTGATCTGTGTCTTTTAGTCCTTTGTTATGGAAGACCATGCCATCAGAGAAATAATGACATGACTTGCACTTGACTTTGTTTTGAGTGAGGGAGGGCTGTGCAGGTCACCAGTCTCACTTCTCCTGCAGAGCCATCTGAATCCAGTGACCAGACATTCATCAAGATGACTGGAGATGACTTAGGATGAGGCAATTGGAGTTAAATGACTTGCTCAAGGTCCTACAGCTAGTGAGTTTCAAGTGTCTGAGGTGAGATTTGAACTCAGGTCCTCCCAACTCTTGCACTGGGGCTTTATCTACTGCATCACCTAGATGCCCCCTGTGCATGATATGGTGGAAGTCAGGAGCACCAGGCTGCCAAAGGAGAGAATGAACCAGCTGGGGCTGGAGATGGAACAGCTCAAAAACTTCAGCAGTGGGGCCAGGTCTATGAATGACTATCCAATCTAGACAAGATAGAAAGATCTAGTCTCCAAAAACCAAATTAAATCCTAAAATTTTGCGCCAAACTACACAGAGAACCTCTAATTTTTGTCAGGGCAAGGCAGAGTATAACAGGATATCAATTCCCGTAGATTGGAAACTACATTTCATTTCATACAAGGCAAAATAATGTTAACTTTTGGGACTGCCACATCATATTACTATAACATATTGACTTATAGTTCAATGAAACACTAATATCTTTAATTTCTTTAATTAACTCATATGGGACTTTAGTCTTCTTGATTGTTATTTTTATAGCTTTGTTCTATTCTGTCTGATTCTTTGTGATTCTGCGGACCATGCTGTCAATGGGGTTTTCCTGGCAAAGATACTGGAATGGCTTGCCATTTCATTCTTCAGTGGATTAAGACAAACACAGTTAAGTGACTTGCCAGGGTAATATAGCTAGGAAGTGACTGAGGCAATATTTAAATCTCAGGTCTTCCTAATTCTAGGCCCAGCGCTCTATCCACTACGCCATCTAGATGCTATTTCCATAGGACCTTGACACTATTTAATATTTCACTACTTGACCTTGCTTTGATCTTTAATTGCTATCTTTAAAATACTACTAATAATTTCATGATGAGCTCTTACATTGGCTTTTAGAGAATTTCTTTTCTGTCATTTCACTCCTGAGAGTCTGCTGAGCTAGCTTCCCTTTTGACCTGAAGTCATGGCCTGTCATGTGTCCTATCTATGAACTTCCAAATCTTATTTCTTGAAGTCCAATGTACAGAATGGTTTCCTTTTCATCTACCACAAACTAGAAGATGGCATGGTGACAAACAATGCAATTTTCTTCAGAATTCAGTCTAGAATAAAAATTCCTTGCATCATATTCCAGTATACTTCTCTCTTTCTCTCTCTGTCTCTCTCTGTCTCTTTTTCTCTTTCTCTCTGCCTGTCTCATAGATTTACAAACAATTGAAATCAAATAAGTGAGATCATATTTGCAAAGTGTTTAATAAAATGTCTTGTACATAGTAGGTACTGTAAAAATAAGTGATTTATAATTATTTAAATTGACCTCATAACTATATCTTATTTCTATCTCTCCCCCCCCTCCTCCTCCTCCTCCTCCTCCTTCTCCTCCTCCTCCTCCTCCTTCTTCTTCTTCTTCTTCTTCTTCTTCTTCTTCTTCTTCTTCTTCTTCTTCTTCTTCTTCTTCTTCTTCTTCTTTCTTGTCTTCTTCTTCCTCCTCCTCATTTCTGTTAGAAATTCCTTGTTCATTCCCATCCCTAGTGAACTGTCTGGTAACAGAATTGTCAAATACACAGAGGGCAGCACAGTATCACAACACTCCCCAAAGTATCCTCCAACCAGACTAAAATTAAATTGGGAAATGTTAAACAAAAAAATATGAAATAAAATAAAGCATTAAAAATGTTAATTTTTATGTTAATACATGGTCCTTATATATCCATTTCTATTTGAGTCTGCTACCACTGCATTATAGAAAAATAGTATTACATTGGATCTGCATCCCATAATTTCATAAAACTTTTAATATATACCTACTATGTTCCAGAAACCTTAGTAGATGTTGAGATAAAAAGACAAAAAAAAATGAAATCAGTACCTTCTTTAATGTTTATCCATTCCTGTTTACTCCCAGATCCAAGTTCTAGAAGTTTAAAGTTGATGAATTACTTTATCTGAAAGGTTTGGGGCACTCTAAAATTGAAAGCTCTGTGGCAATTACTGGGCTTAGAGGCTAGTGTGGCTTCTCTGCACCTGAAAACAAAGCCAGGGGAAATCAATTGTGCATATTCTCATTTTCCTGAATGTAATGTTTATGATGAATACTGGCTATAAATGTACTCGAACAGGAATGTTCTCACAAAAGTGATTTGAAAATAACTCAGACTGTTTAATAATGAGTAGAGTTGGCAGTTTGCTTCAGCCTCACTTTCAGAGTGGATTTCTAGTTTGTCTCTGCTCACCAAATAAAATTTGCCCTTGCTGAATGAGGTGGGTTGATGATTATCAAAATCCTGTATTATAAATGAATTATGTGTTAAAGGAGATGATTTACTAGATTTTGCCTTCTTTCTTTCTTGATATATAGGCAATGCTGTTTCTCCCCAATAGTCTCATTACAGTATTTCTGCCATTCATTTTGAGTGGTTCTTCTTATTAAATAAGATTATTTGAAATTAAATTAATTTTATTAATTGTTAGTAATTAAAATTAATAATAATTAAATTGTTAATAATTAATAAATTACTATTGAATAAAATTATTTAAAAATTTTAAAAAAATATTAAATATCATGTTAAACACTTCTATAATTACTTGCAGAACAAAGCAGAAAGGGTACTTTGGGCCAAATTGGTTACTGTGATAACAGAAAAGAGGAGATATCATGATATAGTGGAACAGCAGACCCGGAATCAGGAAGATGTGTATTAATTCTGCTTTTAACACTTTAGAGCTGTATAAGCTTGGATGAGTTACTTATGCCCTGGGACCCTCCATATAGTCATGTAAAATGAAGACAGTGGACTTGATGACTGACCTCTATACCTTCCATTACTAAACTGGTTCTTCTTTGACCTTTGGACTTCAGGATGAGATTCCTCAAAGCCTCTCACCTTGGACAGCATAAAATTTTTCAAAGTGGATGATAACAAGGTATATTGGAGCATCTCATTTGAAAGCCGTATCTCAAACCATTATCACAAGGTGTGCATGCGGAATAGGAACTCATTGATTAAATTCCCAACACACCCTAGTTGTATTTCCTTAGAGAATAAAAATGGAGAAAGTTAACACCAATATGGTTTTACTGAACCAAAAAAATATTAATATTAAATGCAATTTCTTTCCAAATCATAAAATGCTCTTCCATTTTAGCAAATCACTCAGGCTTGACAGCAATGAAATACTTTTAAATTGGAAAAGCCTTTAGTTTTAAAACTTTTCCTCAACCCTTGTTTCCTTTTTACAATCCAAGTACACTAATGTTCCACTCAAATACCCTCTTCACACCTTGTGCACCCCCTTTCCTGTGTGCTCATTTCTCACATCACTGCTGTCAGAAGCCAGTGCTAATGTACTTTTGCTTTCTTGTAATTATTCCTCCCTGATTGATATTAGTTATTATCCAAGGGTTAGAAATGACTTCTTTCTTAGTTTTAGATGAGACAATCACCTGCAATTAACAGCAGGAATTAATTCACAGCTTGGATAGTAAAATGTTATAATAATTCCTAGATTTGAATTTCCACAACCTATCCAACTGGTTGTTAGGTGCTTAAAAGGTCAACTCTCCTCTTCTGCCTTTGAGCATGTTTGCTCTCTTCCATTTCTCTCAATATGGACACCAGTCAATGGAACACATAAGCTGTAGTTAAGAATCACGTCTTCAGCTTGGGAAGGAAAATGCTATTTCTTCTCTAAGGAGCCATCACTATGTCTCAGCAAACTGAACAATGATGGTTTAACAAAGCTTTACTAAACTAGTTTGCTAGTGAAACTCACCATGAGATAGAGGTCTCACACAAAGTCAAAATCTTTCAAGGCTCCTAGTTTCCTGAATGACACCAATATGTGGGTTAGAAATCACACAGTGCATTCATTTCCCTGCCTCATCAGTTTCAATGAATACTCATAAGGCCCTAGGTACTAGCTGTACAGGTACACAAGTTTTAAAAACCCAAATTGAAACAAAATCAAGCAAACAAAACAACCAAAAATTTTCACCTCTGCTTTTATGATCTAAATTTATCATCTATAATCTGTAGTTTTATACTAGAAAATGGTTGAAATGACCAAACTTTCCCATTTACCCAAAGGGTTCTAGTCACCCTAACTGTGGTACAGAGGCTAGGAGGAAGTAGGGTTTAACTCCTCACTAAGAGAAAAGTTTTCTCATACCCTGGCTTCTGAAAGAAAGTTAACTTTGTTTGACCAAACTGACATCCATTATTGAAATGTTTGGGGACCTCATTGTTAATTGTATTACCCATGTAAAATTTGGGTTTACCCTTCACATGAATGCTACTCCAAGTATGAAATCTCTCACTGCCAATGAAATCCATAGCTCAAGAGAACATTGACCTTTCCTTTTCCAGTTTACCAGAATTCACATAAATTAAAAGCAATATTGTTGTTTGGCTTTCATTTTCAAAGACCAAAGATATCTTGACTTGTGCCTGTATTGGATTTAAGTGAGGAAGAATTTCACCATCATAGCCTCACTTTCTCTTTTAGAGTCATTGAAGTGACAAGACAAAAATAAGCATGACTGATGAAGGCTTGGGATGCAGTGGATGACCTTGTCTTCTCCACGTCTGACCGAGCTTTAAATGCTCCACAGTTCCTGCTTCAGCTGTCTTCACGGTTGTTGGAAGAAATTACTCTCATTCCCCAATTCTAGGCAGAGGAAGACTTCACATGCTTGGAGTGGACCCTACCCCACATCCTCAACTCATCAACAGGTTTGAGCATGGTGTCCAGGGGGAACTAGAACCTCTGATGTGAGGGATGGCTGAGCCCTTTTCAGGGATGATCCTTTGGTGTCTATCTGTCGCACAACTCCTAGCTGTGGTTCTAAGAAGATGTAGCATGTGCTGTTAGCCATACCCTGGTGAAACCATCTTTGCTGACAGGCTAAACCAGGTTGAGGATAAGTGACAGGTTTTAAAAGCAATACACATAAACATTACATATACAATTATACAAGCATATTTACACATGTGTAAGTATATGTGCATATATAGATACATGTATGTGCACTATATACAGTGTATAAGTATGGAAATAAATATTTCCATATACATCTGTACCAGACACACACACATACATATCCACATGGCCACATATTCACATACATACATATACATACACACATACATATACATACACATTCATATACACATACAAATACATATGCATACATGTATACTTATACATATACATATGATTGCTACACTATTTGTGGGGGAGCAAAATGTTCCCTAAGAATGTGTACTATGGGGCATGCATGTAATAAGGACATATGCTCCAGGAAATGCATGTAGCTGGTCTCACAAGTGTCTGGGCTCTCTTACCTCCAATGTCGTATAAAATCTGGTGAACTTTGATGAGTCATCAGATGATCTGTTTTCTACACTGAGGTACAGTCATCTGCAGCTGATCTTTCTGCTTCAGTGCTTGCTGCTGGAGGCCTCCATTAAACTCTGTCTCTTTTGGTCTCTCTGTCTATCTCTGTCTCTTGCTATGCCTCTCTGCCTCTCTCTGTCTCTTGCTCTGTCTCTCTGTCTCTGTTTCTCTGTGTGTGTCTCTCCCTTTCTTTTATTAAGCATCTATGTTCCTGTTGCTGCTTCTGCTGCTCCCTATAAAGATCTGCCCCTCCATGTGTTAGACTGGGAAATTTGATCAAATTACATTCTGTATTTTGAAGATTTAGTAAATTTGAATATTTTCTGTAAATGTTTATCATTAGGAAAATTATTGTTATTTTGAGCACAGATTTCATGCCAAAAGAGTCCTTAGAATCCAATAAATTCAACTGCCTCTTTTAAAAGATGTGAAAACTGAGGCACAAAATGCTAAAAAAAGAATTGTCCAACAAAAATAAAGTGTATAAAGCTATCAACTTCACTCTTTCTTCTAATCAATATCCAATGGCAAGACAAAACTCAGGATGACTGGTGATGGCCCAGGGTGTAGTCAGTGTCAGTGACCTCATTGTCTTTGATGCCTGATAAAGTTTCAAGTGCTCTGCTGCATTTCCTGTTTTAGTCACCTTTAAGGTAGTTGGAAATAAGTTTTTTCTCATCTGCCCATTCTACCAGGGGAAGTTTTCACATGCTTGAGGTAGATACCTCCCTAACTCACTGAGGGGCTTGTGGCTTGTCTAGAACATCCTTGAGACAGTTTTACCAGGGATTGGCCACTGTGCATGTTCCAGCTTCTTGGAAACACAGATCAGAGTGACTGCCAGATAAACACTTAAATGGATGAGCAGCCCTAAAAAGGACTTGGATAGAACTTACATCAAAAATGTTCATCCTCCTTAAACATCAATAGACCCCATGCACACACACACAGACAAATAATAAGACACATATAAGTATTTATAAGTGTGTATGTATATGTGTATATATGTGTACATGTATATGCATGTGTGTATATATGTATAGCATAGCATAGCATGATATAGTGTAGCATAGTGTAGTGTAGAGTAGTGTAGTGTAGTTAGTATGGTATGGTATGGTATGGTACGGTATGGTATGGTACAGTATGGCATAGCATGGCATGGCATAGTATGATATAGTGTAGCGTAGTGTAGTTGGTATGGTATAGTATGGTATGGTATGGTATGGTAAGAGTAGAGTAAAGTAGAGTGTAGTATAGTGTAGTGTAGTGTAGTATAGTATAGTATAGTTCAGTATAGTATAGTGTAGTATAGTACAGTATAAAATGTAAGGTAGTGATGGGAACACTAAGAATTTAGAGACTCAAAAAAGGACTCTTGAAGTACCTGACTGCAAAGTCCCATTCCTTACTTTTCCTCCTCCTCCCCACCCCCATACACACAAAGCTAAGTAGATGGCATCATCTTGCTCCCAAAAGCAGTAGAGACTGAGTAGAAAGTCTTCTACATAATAATGCAAAGGTCCCAAAACAATTTTATTTCATCTACTGGAAGCACACAATGCCCGGGAGAGAAAATAAGTAAATATTTCTTTTCTTTTCATAATGACCATTATGGAGAGTTAGGTAAAGCCAGGATAAAGAGGTTAATTGGCTGGGCAAAGGTTACACAGCAAGTCAGCCATAAACCCCGGGCTTCAAATGAGGCAACCCTCTCTTTTGCATTATGTGAGTCCCACAAAGAGTTGATGTGCCAGTAAATTGCCATCCTTTTAATGTTTCTTATTGCATAAGCGTGACTTCTATGCAAAGAGAAAATGAGAGTGGGGAATTTGAAACTCTATGCAAATGATTTGGATTTTCCAGATCTCATTTCTCCACTGACACTAACAAGGAGCTGCGGGTGTCTTGGAGAGTGTCTTCCATGTTCCAAGTGACTCCTGCTCAAGCAGTCTTCATGGTACAGTCATATACTTGAACTAAAAGGTAATATTACGCCAACCATTTCCAAATGCAGATAAAAAAAAAAGAATACTTCATTCTGATTCCTGTTTGGAGGCACAGCACAGAAACATGTTTCTTATTACTTTGCCTGTTTGCTTAAATAGGTGGAGAGGCAGCTGGGGAGCTGTTTCTGAGAGGGCAAATGTGGGAGGGAGGCATGGAGTGACTCGAGCATGGCCCAGACATGTGAGGAATTCTAATATGGGTATTTGGAGAGCCTCCTGAATGCAGAGCCTGTTTAAGGAGCCAAAACAGTAGCTTATTAGGAATGGTGCTTAGAAAGCCAAATGAGAGACTTGGGTTGAGTTCCCAGCATCAGTTACCACCTCTTCAGGCTATTTGGCACAAAATGAATAGGAGTAGAGGTTGCCTGTATGGAATCAGAGGTCCAAAGCCTAGGACATGCTGTTCATCAACAACTCCACTAGCCAAGAAACACCAACAAAAGACTATGAATCAAACCATCACTTACTTGTTCATGGCAGTAAGGATGCAGGCATGAAGCATGGGTGAGGATTTTACTACAGCAAGAAAGGTTGTAGCTATATAATGTGAAGTGGATGTTTGTAGAAATATTGATTTTTTTTTTACTTTTTAAATTTTATTTATTTTTTATTTTCAACACCTGTGATTTCATTGATATAAAGAACTCTCCAACTTGACCTCTGAAAGACCTGCCTTCAGATCTCACCTTGGGAACTACTAAGTATCATAGGCCAGTCATTTCAGTTCCTGAGGTCTCAGTTTCCTTATCTGTAAAGTAGCAGAGTTTGAATTTTTTGACCTCTAAGTTATTTTCTGCTCTAAAATCTATAATCCTGTCATCAACTACTCAGCTAGTTGATGCAGTAGACTTGGAGGTCATAAGATTTGAGTTTGAATGCTGTCTCTGGGCAAGTAAATTAACATCTCTCAGGTTCCATTTTCTCATCTATAAAATAGGGGATTTTAAAAAAAGCATTGAATTCCCAGAGAAGTTGTGAGAATCAAGTGAAATAGCATATACAAAGCAATCTGCAAATTTTAAATTCATATATAAATGCTGTGATGATGATGATGATGATGATGATGATGATGATGATGATGATGATATTATCATGCCCATGCTATATTCCTAAGAAAGTCATTCTATTAGTGTGGTTCAGCAACAGTTCTGCAGCTTATAGTATTAGAAAGTTGTGGGGGAAAACAGGAGCAAATACTGAGAAATTATGTGACATTTGTGGGGGTCACATAGTTTATAAGTACCGGAGACAAAATCTAGAATGTCATGATGCTGGAGTAAGATTTTTGTCCACAACTCTATACAGCCTCCCTTCAAAACATTTCAAATAGAGATGGAAAATGGTACAAATTTACTTAAAGGCAATTTGTTGCTGTTGAATAGTTTCAGTAGTGTCTGACTCTCCATGATTCCATTTGGGGTTTTCTTGAGAAAGCTTCTGGAATGGCTTGCCATTTCTAGCTTCAACTCATTTTACAGATGAAGAATTGAGGTAAACAGGGTAAAGCAACTTGTTCAGGGTCACACAGCTAATAAGTGTAAAAGGCTGGATTTGAATTCAGGTCCTCCTGACTCCAAGCCAAGCACTCTGTCCACTGCACCAACTACTAATTCTGATAATTCATCATGGCATGTAGAACATCTATATCACCAAGAAAATATTCACAGCACTGATGGTGACTATGAATATGTTGGTGTAGTTCTGAATCACAAAGTATAACAGACTCTCCATATAGAAGGAAAAAGAAAAGCATTTATTCAGACACCAGAAAGTTGAATGCCAACACCAGAAAACCAAATTCATCATAGCAACAAAGAAATCTATCAAAGTAATCAAGAAGTCTGTAGATTTTATCAGGACTTCCCACAAACAGGCTCCTCTAAGCAAAATACCCTCCTCTCACTCATACTCAGCTGCCTGCCTCCTCTATCCTTCCCAGCTCTAACTAGTCTAGCCAAACTAGTCTAACCAAACTAGTCTAACGAACTTCCTCTCAGCTCTTCTCCAGCTCTGCCTCTTCTTGTTCTACCCTTACTGCTCCACCCCTTCCTTTTCTATTTGCTCAGCAATGTCCTCCACCATAGGCTTCATGTGACCCAAACTCAAGTGACTTAGGCTTCCATGTGACTTAAACAGGTCTATTAATGGATGGGAAAGATGCTCAAATTAAGCAAAAAAAAAAAACATTATTAATACAGTACTCCATCTTTTCAAAGGTATTGCCAGGGCTGCAAAAGCTCTGACAGTCCATATCAAATTGGAAAGGATGCAAGTATGGGACCAGTGATGGGGTATCATCTGAGGATCAGCCTATCTAAATTCTGAGGAGCTTCCTGCTATTTTGGTTACAGGGTGATGAGGTTTGCAATCACAGAAACTCCTGATTACCAATTACCAAGCCATAAAGTGGTTCAATCTGTGTTGGTGGAGAGAGTATCCATGTGGATAAAAACACAGATCATTGCAGTATTACTCTAACTTTATCTGCAAATGAGGCAACTAACTTTGCCTAAATGTATAGGAGTGTTTAGAGGAATTCAAAATTGTTGTCTCTTATTTCAAATAGTGTCAGTGTAGAAAAGGGTGCATACCCATACTCTTTTGTTTGAAATTCTCCCTTTTCTCTCTTTAAGATCTCTTTCAAAGCTTTTCAAGATCCACCTGTCAAATGGTCTTCATTGAAAATCCTCAGTTGCCGGTAATCCTCCTCAAATTATTTTTCATTTTGTATGAGTTTTATGTTAACTTATCCATGCATGTGGGCAGCTAGGTGGCAAATTATTTTGTATTTTATATGAGTTTTATGTTAAGTTACCCATGTATGTGGACAGACTAGTAGACCTGGAGTCAGCAACACTTATTTTCCTTAGTTCAAATCAGACACAGAGTCAGACACTTAAGGTATGTGACCTTGGACAAGTCACTTAACTCTGTTTGCCTCAGTTTCCTCATCTGTAAAATGAGCTGGAGAAGGAAATGGCAATCTACTCCAATATTTCTGCCAAGAAAACCACAAATTCAGTCACAATGAGTCAGACATGAATATGACTGAAAAATGACTGAACAAAAAATCCATGTGCGTATTCTTTCCCTGCATCCAGTATTTCTTTGATAGGTGGGGGAAGGGGACAAGTGTTTCTCTTTAGAACTAACACATTATCTGGAATATAACAGACATTTATTATGTGCTGATTTGTATAGGATTGAGTTGAACTGAACTGAATCAGCAATAGAACAGATTGGAGGAATGTAGCTGGGGCCAAGCATAGAAATGAGATTTAGATGTTTCCACCCTGCTGCTCTTTCAGAGGAAAGACATTTAAGCTGGCTTCGTGTTGCATTTAGACCATTATTAGATCTGCCAAATCATTTGTGAGTTTCACTGTGTAGGAATGAACAGTAAGGTCAAGCTCAAGGGAAGCTTGTTAAGCCTTCACAACATTTCCTTTTCTGTTTCTCTATCTTTCATATGAGGCCCTGGATGCTGCAGGATCAAGCTAATCCAGGAACTTATGACATTTCTCTCCTCTCTCAAGTTTCTACGTGTTTCCCATGTTTGAGCATCATATTATTTAAACATTAGGATACAATATACTTCAAAGAAGGGGTTCTGAGTGATGATGTGACTTCCATACTTGTTCTAATGGCTATGAGTTTGATTCTTCATAACTGTATTTGATCCCCTATCAATGGGAAAGACTTCCTAGTTGTATGCCTCTTATACGCCAAAAAGGAGAAATGAAACCATGTTCAAAGGGGAACTTATTTTGCATTCTTACTCATTAAAGCCAAATTTTCAAAGCCCATTTCATAAAGCTCTGAAAATACATGCTTTGGGGCTATGGGGAAGTAAACCTTGTTCAAAAGGACCAAATTGGTAGGTGGGGAGTCTAGAGAATATATATCAAGAAAACATTTATTTGTGTGAAAATACATGAGTATGAGCTGGAATGCCTGGTGGAAGGCACTTATGTAAGTACCAAAGGATGGAACAAACTACTCATATAATCAAAATTAAACACTATATGCCAGTGATGTCAAACTCAAATAGAAATGAATCCCTGTCAGCTTCAATACTGATTTATAAAACCAAAAATTCACATTGTCTGTGCTTTCTTGTATTTTTATTTATTTGTTAAATGTTTCACAATTACATTTTTCTCTGATTTGGGCCACATTAGGCAGTACTGAGTTGCATTGGACCTGTAGGCTTCATATGGGACACCTTTGCTCTAGGTCATAGATTACCCAACTAGCTGAAGAGAAGAGATAGAAAATTCTTAATTCAAATAAAAAAACTGACATAGAGACATTATATAATTGTGATACTTCTATTTATGCAGATTATAGATTCTCTGTAATTTATACTCATAGAGAGTTGCCTAGAGCATTGACATTATATGTTTTCCCCAGGATAAGAGTCAGATAGTATCTGTAAGAGACAGGACTCAAACCCAGATGTTCTTGGCTTCAAAGTCAACTCTTTCTATCATGTCAAACTATTTCTCTTTGGAAAATAGAGCAGATACATAATGATTGGATTCTTATATTAATATAAAAATAAATTGCGCATTGTATGTAGGTTAGTGACTGAGTTTTGACAAAAAATGTAGAAAGTATGGTTACAGAACACCTGAAAAAAGAAACAGAAATCTCAAAAAACCAGTATGCCATTATCAACAACAAATCAGAAAATACACACATACACATACATACACATTCATTTTTTGACAAATTTATTAACATGCTGTAGATATAGTTTACCTAAATTTTATCAAAATTATTAGATGAAATCCCATGTCTTATGGAAGCAATAGAGATGTTGGCTAAAAAATAGAAGAGTTAAGAAAATTTGGAAGGGACTTAGTGGTAGAACTAAGAGAATCCATGACAGGGTCCAAACAGTCTTTGAAGCATTGATGAACCATTTCATTAGCAATATCACAGAAAGACACAAAAAGAATGTGAAAAATAAATGCAGAAGATACCACAAATTAATGATTAAGAAAACATCACTATTCCAATTTTCTCTTCTTTATAAAGGCATCTTTCCGTAGCTGACTTCTGCCCACTCTGCATCTTAATCATTTGATCATAAAGATGTAGTCTGGTCTGAAAAAAACTGTTCGTGTATTTCCATTACTTCTTCTAAAGCAATTATGAGAATTTTAGATTTCTTTGGGGAAAAAATTGACATTTAGCCTCACTAAATGGAAACACCATTGCTGTATAAAGTGACCAGTGAAGTTTGGTTAGAATTCTTCTTTTGTGTGTATGTGTGTGTGTGTGTATGTGTTTGCATTCTCTCTCTGTCTCTGTCTCTGTCTCTGTCTCTGTCTCTCTGTCTCTGTCTCTGTCTCTGTCTCTCTCTGTCTCTGTCTCTGTCTCTGTCTCTCTCTCTCTCTCTCTCTCTCTCAGACACACACACATTCACTCTTTCTCTTTCTTTAGTAAAGAATTTAAACCATTTATTTGGAAAATGTAGATTACTGGGCTACGAATTCTATACGTAAGTTCCTCAATACCTTTTTTTTTTTTTTTACTGTGCAGTTTTATAATTTTAATCATGTCAATTTTCTTTGTCCTAGTTTCCGCAACAGAAAACTATTCAGCAAATCAATAATTATGATGGGAGATTTCTTAGCACAAGTTTGAATATCTCATTCCTCTCCTGAAAACCTCTAAATCACACCCCACTGTCTTTTTTGGACTTTAAACTAATCTCTTCTCTCTCTATTGTGATAATAATCTGTCTGTTTATTGAACATCTAGATTATATTAACTTGTCTATTACAGATATGTACTTTTCTTCATATTCAAATGAATTGGTGATCTATATGTAAGGAAGGAAGGATGGATATTTTTCTCGAAAAAGTTGGATGGAAACAAAATGTATATGCAATGAATGGTAGTCTGGTGCATGCCCAGAGTGAAAATTTGCTGTGCTGATGCAAATTATTCATGTGGAGAATTTGAAGAGCTTGCTTCTAGGATAACCATAATGGCAAATAAAGAAAGTGCCTTGATGAGACTATGGAGCATATGTAAACATCCTATCATTGGTTCCAGTCTGATAACTATCTGAGGAAGTTGCATTACCCACAAGACCCAAAATTCTCTGCACATGTGCTACATACCCATTGTATATAAATAAGTAGATATAGTCACATATATGCATATATGTATATCAGAAAAATACTTTTGCATAAACAAGATAAATGCAATTTTAATGAGAAGAGAGACTCTTGATTGGGAAGAATCCTTTGCATGAAATATCTCTAATATAAGTGTGAAATAGAAAAAAAAAAAAAAAATATATATATATATATATATATATATATATATAAAGTTAACACAAACATATGAAACACTGAGAGCCATTGCTTTATGGTTAATAGAAATGAACGAACAATATACAAAAGTAGAATTCAGATTTTCAACAGCCCCAAAGACATGGGACTGGGTGTGTGATATCAATGGTCTAGGAACTCCTAAGAAGAGGAAACACCCTCTACCAATGTAGGTCACCACCTTCTCTGAATATAAGAATATTAAAGAATGGTCTAGATCACTGAGAGTTGTTAAGTGACTTGCCCAGGATTACACAGCAATACATGCCAGAGACGAGACTTGAATGGAAGTTTTTCTGCCCAAATGCCATCTCTTTAGTCACTATTGTACATTAGTTCTTTGACAGACATATGAAATTTTTAAAAATCCAAAACACTAATAATAAGGGAGATAAAAGTAAAATCTGTGCAGATTTTTTATAATACTATCAAATTAGGAAAGGTAAAAGAAATAAGGGAGCCATGTTAAAGAAGTTGCTGGAGGACAGCATATTGTTGTACTATTGGTCTGATCATTCTGGGAGAAGAAAAAAATGTACTATCAAATAAAAGTGATTGAAATGATCATACTATTTCACTTAGCAATGTCGTTGCTGGGAGTTTGTCTCTAGAACAGTCCAGGAAAGAGGAAGAGATTCTATACAAGTCATTTAGAGCAGTAATTCTTGAAACTAATACACATTTTGGGGGGAACATCTGACTAGATGATGTTGTATTAGAATTATTGAATAGTATTGTTCTATTTACCAGTGAAATGGGGAATTCAGAGAAGCTTGAGAAAACTTCTATGAACTAATGCAAAGACAGGAAAGCACAAACAGAACAGGGCAAAAAAAGTTTACACAATAGTATAAAAGAAAATTACCCTAAAAGACATTTCAGATTAGTTCAACCTATTATGGTTACGGAAGATTGAATGAAGATAATACATATTTCCTTCTTATTTCTAGGCTATGTGAGCAGGTTTGGATATGAAATGCTATATTTATTATCAGTTAGGGTTGGTATTTCTTTTGTTTAACCTATTCTCTTTGTCACAAGAAGACTCTTATGGGAGTGGCCCAGTGAAACTTTTAAAGTATCCATTAAAAACAACAGAAATAGGGAGCAGTTCTAATCTAGAGTAGTGCCAGGGTTATTGGAAGAGGAACATATTTGTAGAGACACTGTGGAAGAAGAATTGACAGACTTTGATGATCAGATTTGCCATTTGATGAAATTAGATAGGAAGGAGACCGATATTATTCAGCCACGGTTGGGATGGGGATGACAAAGACAAAAATAAAAGAGTGACTAGTTCATAATTTATGAAAGTTCTTGCAGTTTAACCCTAGTCCTCAATAGCACACATATAAGACAAGTTTCTAACATTACCTGAGTTTTCGTTCCATTGCCATGAAATTCCTTAGCAATAGTTGCCTTTTCCCCTCCCCTTTCATGCTCTACTCATATTTTTGTAGTCCCATGTATGCCATCTGACAGTTTGGGGTTTGGACAATCCATTAAACATTCAACTAGATTTTTGTTTTTGTTTCTTTTATTTTTTTTAATATGTTATGGGCTATCATCTGTGATGTCAATAAACTAATCAAAGGCCTGGCAAATCTGTTCTTGTCACCAAAATATACTGAAGTAGAGAGAGAAGTGCTACTCCCTATGCAGGCCTCAAATCTTTCTCCCATAGTGTTTTAGCTTTGGGCCACCTC
Organism: Notamacropus eugenii; assembly: GCF_028372415.1. Classification (NCBI taxonomy): domain Eukaryota; kingdom Metazoa; phylum Chordata; class Mammalia; order Diprotodontia; family Macropodidae; genus Notamacropus; species Notamacropus eugenii. Next base: position 252,955,101 of record NC_092874.1, read on the forward strand.
CCTCTTTTCTGTGTGTCTGCAAGCTCTGGCCCCATCTCAAGCTGCAAACCCTTTCATCTGGCCTCTGATGCTGACTGGTTCCCTGAATTCACTATAATTCAATTCAATAATTTAGTAAGTGCTTACTATGTTTCCAGGTATGGTGCTAAGTGTTGCAGATGCAAATAAGAAAAACAAGACAGGGGGGCGGAGCCAAGATGGCGGAGTGAAAGCAACGACTCACCTAAGCTCCTGGAAAAACTCCTCTGGATATCTCCGGGGGGAGAGTCTGACCAGACTTTGGAGGTGTAGAATCCAGTGGGTGATGGACTTTGACGGATTCGGAGCCCAGGCTGGACCAGAGGGTCCAAGGGAGGGATCTGTTCCGCGGGGGTAAGACCCCGGCGCACAGCGCAGCGCGGTCGGCGCGGCAGGGCGGAGGGGACCAGAGGAGCCCGAGAGTGGCGGGCGAGACCAGCGGAGCAGGAGATAAGCCAGGCCGAGCCGGTGAGAGCCGCTGAGTGCCAGACATCAGCGCAGCAGCCCTTGAGATCTTCAGCCTGAAGACGGACTTCGGTGGGTCACTACTTGAACTTCCAGGAACTGGGATGGCAGAGTGATCAGTAAGTGCTCTCTCCTCCCCCGTGATGACCCTGAGGGAACCATAAAATTCTTCTCCAGATTAATCCTGGATCAGCGGGAACAGCAGAAGGGGGCGGGTGGTCTCATAACACCAGAGGCTGGAAAAGTGGCAAAGGGGGATTCTTCCTACTGTGGTGGAGGCAATCTGGAGGGACAGACGACCCAGGGCAGGGAAAATTCGCACTGAGACCCAGGCAAGCCTCAGAGCCAGGAGACGAGCCCAAGGAGGGGCGGGAACACGCGTTAGCTTCTAGGCGTGCCCCAGCCCTCCAGGGGAAAAGGGAAGACAATAGGGAAGCTGGGATCACCATCCCCTGACCTTGCCTTTGCCTCAAGTCAGCTGAGGAGACATCCTGAGACCAGACCACACCTCCCAAACTCCTAACAAGCTAACCCCAGGGTTGATCAGGGAAACAAAAAACAAAAGCCTGCTTTTAGCCTAGACACACATCAGCTCAACTTAAAGATCTGTACCTTCTGACTGAAAGAACCAAAAGCTACAACACTCAGCCAACATCATGAATCAGAAAAAGCAGATGAAAAGTGAAAAAACCATAGAATCTTTCTATGGGGATAAGGACCAAAACACAAACACCAAAGAGGTTAGAGCTGAGACTGTACTTCCATCTGAAACCTCAGATGGGACTATGAATTTCTCGCAAGCACAACTAGATTACCTGGAACGTCTGAAGAAGGATATAAAAGAAAAACTGGCCAATGATTTTAAAACTATAAAAAAAGAATTCACTGATGAGAACATCACCCTGAAACAGAAAATTGAAGAAATGGAAAAGGAAGTTCAAAAATTAACTGGAGAGAATAATTCCCTAAAAGGAAGAGCTAAGCAAATGGAAAAGGAAACCCAAAACCTAATTGGGAAAATTGATCAGATGGAAAAGGAAACCCAAAACCTAACTGGGAAAATTGGTCGAATGGAAAAAGAAGTACAAAAATTAAATGGAGAAAATAGCTCCTTAAAGGGAAAAATAGGTCAGATGGAAAAGGAGATGGAAAAGCTAACTGAAGAAAACACTACGATGAAGATTAGAATTAGGCAAGTAGAAACTAATGACTCAATGAGGCAACAAGAATCAGTCAAACAAAATCTAAAGAATGAAAAGACAGAAGAAAATGTAAAATATTTAATTGGAAAAACAACTGACCTGGAAAATAGATCCAGGAGAGAAAATTTAAGAATTATTGGCCTGCCAGAAACCCATGATGAAGAAAAGAGTCTAGACAATATCTTCCAGGAAATCATCAAGGAAAACTGTCCAGAAGTACTAGACTCAGATGGCAAAATAGTCATCGAAAGAATCCACCGTTCCCCTCCCGAAAGGGATCCCAAACTCAAAACCCCAAGAAATATAGTTGCCAAATTCCAGAGCTATCAAGTGAAGGAGAAAATACTACAAGCAGCCAGAAAGAAACAATTCAAATATCAAGGACACACAGTCAGGATCACACAGGACCTTGCAGCATCTACATTAAAAGATTGAAAGAATTGGAACCCAATATTCCGTAAGGCAAAGGAGTTGGGACTTCAACCAAGGATCAACTACCCAGCAAAGTTCAGCATAACATTTCAGGCAAGGAGAAAGTCATTCAATGAAATAAGGGATTTCCAGAGCTTCCTGACCAAAACACCAGAACTCAATAGACAATTTGATCTTCAAATGCAGGTCTCCAGAGAATCATAAAAAGGTAAACAGAGGGGAAAAAACAAAAACAAAAACTTGCTACTCAATTAGGGCAAACTGTTTACCTCCTTATAAGGGAAGATGATACCTGTTAATCTTGAGAACTGTGCAGCTATTATGATAAAAGGGATATATGTAGAGGGAACGGGCATAAAGTAAATGATGTCATGGCAAAAATATGATTTAAGTATGAGAAGGGAATGTAATAGGAGGTGTGGAAAGGGGGAAGCAGAAAATGGCAAATTATATCACAGGAAGAAGTACAAAACTATAGTAGAGGGAAGGAGGGGAGGGAGATGAGCATTGTTTGAGAGGTACTCTCATCTGATTCGTTCAAAGGAGGGAACAATAATCTTAAGTAGATAAGCCTAACTAGCTCTATAGGTAGTAGGAGGGGAAGGGGGAAGAAAGGGGAGGGTGGCTAAAAGGGAGGAAAGAAGCAATAAGAGTAAAGGGGACTAAAAGGGAGGGGGGTCAAAAGAAGGAGGGGAAGGCTGCAGGAGGAGGGGGAGAAAAGTGAATACTATTGAGGAGGGGAAGGGAGACGGGAGAGCTAAAAGCACAAATGGTGGGAAAGAGGTTGGAGGGAAATACACAGATTGTAATCATAACTGTGAATGTCAATGGAATGAACTCTCCCATAAAACGGAGACGGAGAGCAGAATGGATTAAAAGCCATAATCCAACAATATGCTGCTTACAAGAAACAAATTTGAAACGGGGGGATACACATAGGATAAAGGTCAAAGGATGGAGCAGAATATATTGTGCTTCTGCTCATGTAAGAAAGGCAGGAGTAGCAATCTTAATCTCAGACAAAGCAAAAGCAGAAATAGATCTAATCAAAAGGGATAAGGATGGACACTATATCCTGCTAAAAGGCACCATAGACAATGAAGCAATATCATTACTAAACATGTATGCTCCAAGTGGTATAGCATCCAGATTATTAGAGGAGAGGTTGGGGGAGTTGAAGGAAGAAATTGATAGCAAAACTATACTAGTAGGGGACCTCAACCTCCCCCTCTCTGAACTCGATAAATCCAACCTCAAAATAAACAAGAAAGAGGTTAAGGAGGTAAATAAAACTCTGGATAAGGTAGATATGATAGATCTTTGGAGAAAATTAAATGGGAATAGAAAGGAATATACTTTTTTCTCAGCGGTACATGGAACATTTACAAAAATTGACCATGTACTAGGACATAAAAATCTCACAATCCAGTGCAGAAAGGTAGAGATAATCAATGCATCCTTTTCAGATCATAATGCATTAAAAATTACATGTAATAAAAGGCCATGGAAAGAGAAACCAAAAATCAATTGGAAACTAAATAATCTAATTCTAAAGAAGGGTTGGGTTAAAGAAGAAATCATAGAAACAATCAACAATTTCATTCGAGAGAATGACAATAGTGAGACAACATACCAAAACTTATGGGATACTGCAAAAGCAGTTATTAGGGGAAGTTTTATGTCTCTGAATGCTTACATAAATAAAATAGAGAAAGAGGAGATCAATGACTTAGGCTTGCAGTTGAAAAAGCTAGAAAAAGAACAAATTGAAAATCCCCAAGGAAATACCAAATCAGAAATACTGAAAAGCAAAGGAGAGATTAATAAAATTGAAATTAAGAAAACTATTGAATTAATAAATAAAACCAATAGTTGGTTTTATGAAAAAACGAATAAAATTGATAAACCTTTGGTCAATCTGATTAAAAAAAAGAAAGAAGAAAACCAAATTACTAATATTAAAAATGAAAGGGGTGAACTCACCTCCAATGAGGAGGAAATTAAAACAATAATTAGAAACTACTTTGCCCAACTTTATGCCCACAAATTCGATAATCTAAATGAGATGGATGAATATTTTAAAAAATACAAATTGCCCAGATTAACAGAAGAGGAAGTTGAATACTTAAACAACCCCATCTCAGAAAAAGAAATTGAACAAGCCATCAATGAACTCCCTAGGAAAAAATTTCCAGGGCCAGATGGATTCACAAGTGAATTCTATCAAACATTTAAAGAACAGTTAATTCCAATACTACATACACTATTCTTGAAAACTGGTGAAGAAGGAGTCCTCCCAAATTCTTTCTATGATACAAATATGGTTTTGATACCCAAACCAGGAAGAGACAAAACAGAGAAAGAAAATTATAGACCAATTTCCCTAATGAATATAAATGCAAAAATTTTAAATAAGATTCTAGCAAAACGAATACAGCATCTTATCACGAGATTAATACATTATGATCAGGTAGGATTCATAACAGGACTACAGGGCTGGTTCAATATTAGGAAAACTATTAGCATTATCGATCACATCAACAACAAAGCTAACAAAAACCACATGATTATCTCAATAGATGCAGAAAAAGCTTTTGACAAAATACAGCATCCATTCCTACTAAAAACATTGGAGAATGTAGGAATAAAGGGAACTTTCCATAAAATAATAAGCAGTATCTATCTAAAACCTTCAGCAAGCATTATATGCAATGGGGATAAGCTAGATGCATTCCCAATAAGATCAGGGGTGAAACAAGGTTGTCCATTATCACCACTATTATTTAATATGGTACTAGAAATGTTAGCTGTAGCAATTAGACAAGATAAAGATATCCAAGGAATTAAAATAGCCATAGAAGAAACTAAGTTATCACTCTTTGCAGATGATATGATGATTTACCTAGAGAATCCCAGAGATTCAAGTAAAAAATTACTAGAATTAATAAACAACTTTGGCAAAGTTGCAGGGTACAAAATAAACCCACACAAATCTTCTGCATTCCTATATATTAGCAACAAAGTCCAACAGCAAGAGATAGAGAAATCCCATTTAAAGTTAGGGTAGACAGTATAAAATACTTAGGAGTCTACCTGCCAAAACAAACCCAGGGATTATATGAACACAATTACAAGACACTTTTTGCACAAATAAAGTCAGATTTAAGTAAGTGGAAAAACATTAGTTGCTCACGGGTAGGCCGGGCTAATATAATAAAAATGACAATTCTACCCAAATTAATATACTTATTTAGTGCCATACCAATTAAACTATCAGACAATTACTTTCTAGAGCTGGACAAAATAATATCAAAATTCATTTGGAAAAACAAAAGGTCCAGAATATCAAAGGGACTAATGAAAAGAAATGCTTGGGAAGGTGGCCTAGCGCTACCAGACCTCAAACTGTACTATAAAGCAGCAATTATCAAAACCACTTGGTATTGGCTAAGAAACAGAGAGGTAGACAAGTGGAATAGACTTGGCACTCAAGATGCAGTAGGCAAGGAATATAGCAACCTTCTGTTTGATAAACCCAAGGACCCCAGCTTCTGGGATAAGAACTCATTGTTTGACAAAAATTGCTGGGAAAACTGGATAACAGTGTGGCGGAAATTAGGCATAGACCCATACCTGACACCGTACACAAGAATAAAGTCCAAATGGGTACATGATTTAGGTATAAAGATTGATACCATGAATAAACTGGAGAAGCAAGGAATAGTGTATTTATCAGATCTATGGAGAAGGGAAGAATTCTTTACTAAAGGAGAGATAGAATGCATTATGAAATGCAAAATGGATAACTTTGATTACATTAAACTGAGAAGTTTTTGCACAACCAAACCCAATGCAACCAAAATCCGGAGGGATGTAGTAAATTGGGAAAGAATTTTTACAGCTAAGCTCGGGGATAAAGGCCTCATTTCTAGAATATATAGAGAACTGATCCAAATGTATAATCATACAAGTCATTCCCCAATTGATAAATGGTCAAAGGATATGAACAGGCAATTTTCAGAGGAAGAGGTTAAGGCTATATATAATCATATGAAAAAATGCTCTAAATCACTGTTGGTTAGAGAGATGCAAATCAAAACAACTCTGAGGTACCACATCACACCTGTAAGATTGGCAAACATGACAGAACAAGAAAATGATAAATGCTGGAGAGGATGTAGGAAAGTTGGAACACTAATTCATTGTTGGTGGAGCTGTGAGCGCATCCAACCATTCTGGAGAGCAATTTGGAACTATGCCCAAAGGGCTACAAAAATGTACATACCCTTTGACCCAGCAATATCGCTACTAGGACTATATCCCCAAGAGATCATAAAAATGGGAAAGGGTCCCACATGTACAAAAATATTTATAGCAGCACTCTATGTAGTTGCCAAAAACTGGAAGTCAAGGGGATGTACATCAATTGGGGAATGGCTGAATAAATTATGGTATATGAATGTAATGGAGTACTATTGTGCCATAAGAAATGATGAACAAGAAGACTTCAGAGAGGCCTGGAAGGACTTATATGACCTGATGCTGAGTGAAAGGAGCAGAACCAGGAGAACTTTATGCACAGCAACAACCACAGTGTGTGAGAGTTTTTTCTGGTAGACTTAGATTTTTGTAATAACACAAGAACTTCTTACCAAAAAAAAAAAAAAAAAATTCCAATGGAGGATCTCAAGGCAAAATGCCTGCCACACCCAGAGAGAGAAATATGGAAGTCACTCACATATTGTAGCAGATCATGTTTGTGTATGTGTATGTGTTTGTGTATCATGTTCTGATTTGTTATACGATTTCTTTCATTTATCTTAGTCTGACTACATAGCATGACTATAGTGAAAATATACTCAATAGGAAAGTATATGTAGAATCTATACAGAATTGTATGCATTCGTGGGGAGGGAGGGGGGGTAGTGGGGGGTAGGTGGGGGGGATAAAATCACAATTGTATGGCAGTGATTGTTAAACATTACAAAATTAAAGAAAAAATAAAAAAATAAAAAAAACAAAAAAAAAAAAAACAAGACAGTCCCTGCACTTCAAAAGTTATCTAGAGGGGGGAAGATAACACATAAAGGGAATCTAGGAAGGGGAGGACCACCGGGAGACACTCATTCCATTGAGTAGCCTTTTCTGTGACCTTTACACCAAACAGAACTACCACCGGAGAGTGGACTTTGGAGTGCACATTAAATTAATCTCAATGATATAAATTATGATGGTCCAGAATGATTAAACTCTTTCTACCTCACCTCTCATATTCAGGAAGCTGAGAAGCGCACAGATGTAGAAGCAGATGTGACCTTAGGATAATCCAGTCTGGCCCCGTCATTCCATAGATGAAGAACTGAAGGTCTGAGAGTTTAAGAGGTTGATCCAAGATCACAATGATAAAGCAAAATAGTCAGAATTCAAACCCAAGTCCTCTCTCTGATTATGTATTTGTCACTCTATTTTGAAATGACCTTCTCAGGGCTACAACGAGGCATACAATTAATTAGGCATACATATTTAAACAGACGGTAAATACATATATAAATACACATGTGCACATATCTACCTGTATGTGTATGCATGTATATGTGTTATTCCAATAGGGCAAAAAGCAACGAATGGGGTTGTAGTGGTGAGGAGCATCTCATATAAAGGATTCCAAGATCACAAGTGACTAATAAGTGGCCCAGAAGTACCTGCATTGGGTAGCTACACAATCAAGCTTAATACTGCTAAGCACAGTCATGAACCCTTGGGAATGTTTTCTCCATGGATGAGGGGTATGTTCTTGTATGTTGGGACCCTGGGTAAAAGTTCCATTCATTTCATTTTAATTAGAACACTAGTTCCCTTTTCTAGCATGTTTAACCATGCCAATCATTTATAGTATATTTATGGTGAATTTATATTTTCTCCAGTGGGAAAGAGGTACCCTGATTGCTTTATCTTAGGCCTTTCTATAAGTAATTGTAAAGGAAAAGGCTGACTGAGAGTAATAAGTGTGCAGTCTCTTGCTGAGGAGTAGAATAGAAATAGAACTCTTTCTTATCATTAGTCTAGCTTCCGCAGACCACTAGGGTACTGTTTAATAGACTACTAATTTGATGTACTAAATAATACCCAAGAGGCATGAGAGTGCTAATGCACTTTTGAAGTAGCTGATATGTACTGAGGGATTAATTTATTCATGTTGAATCTAACCTACTGTGAAGTATGTGAACCAGCTCTTTTTGTATTGTAACATGTGTGAAATCTGTATACTTTGGTGAAATTTAAGCATCTCTTGAGCAGAATTGACAATCTGATAAAAGATAGAAAAACAGGGATAGAGAAAAATGTGTCAAGCTAATACAGAAATGTAAAGAAGGCCATACTTGTGGCATAAGGGCAGCTAGGTGGAAGAGTAGATAGAGCATCAAGTTTGGAGTTTGGAAGATTATCTTCCTGAGTTCAAATCTGACCTCAGACACTTACTAACTATCTGACCCTCAGCAAGTCACTTAATCCTGTTAACTCAGTTTCCTCATCTGTAAAATGAGTTAGAGAAGGAAATGGCAAACCACTCCAGTATTTTTGCAAAGAAAACCCCAAATGGAGTCATGAAAAGTTGAACATGACTGAAATGACTGAACAAAAATGTGGCATAGTATATATTGTATTAGACTTGAAGTCTGAAAACCTAGATTGGAGTTCCACTAAGTTTGGTCATTTATTAGTCACCAGAAAAACCAATATTAGATCCAGAAGACTCTTCAGTATCATCTTTGACATTCTACAGAGCAGGTTGAATTTGTGCTTCAGTTTTCATGTCATAAAATTAGAGTAGAAATATTGAATTAAATATTTCAAAGGGTAGATTTAAAGATGCAAGAGAATCTCACACATATTTTTAAGCTATAAAGTCTTCTTTTAATAAACACTATTAATTACATTACTCTAATTTTTATGTTCACTTGCATTATTGAATAATTGAAATGTAGATATATACCATTGAAAAAATACAATTTTATAATATCTGAAAGTCCAAAGAAGCAAGAAAAACAAAACCATCACAATTAATGTGAGTTTTTCCAAAAGGTAAGAAATGTCCTCTTAGTTAACTTGATGATATAGTTCAATAAATCCTTTTTTTGTTGTCTATAGATCAGTTTGACTCAAATCTAGTGGTGGTTCTGGTGTGCTTCCAACAGGGAGTATAGTAGAAGGTGTTTGACTGAGAAATTAAAGTTATTCCCCTTTGGTTGGACCTCACCCTGTAGTGGTTGGTACCACTATTTTTCAACTCTTCTCTTTAGCCATGATAGTTCTTATTCAATATCTTCAGCTAGGATGCTTTTTAAAATTGTCATTGGGAGAGAGAAAAATGCCTGAGGCACCACCTTGCATAAAGTACCAAATGTATCTTCCACTTGGTTTCTGAGCTCATTTTATGTCAAAGATGTCAGAATACATTTGTTCTTCTCTGTTTTTGCAAAGCTATGAAAATACAAGTCAAAAAGATCTCTTTTCTCTCTGGCTCAGAGCCCCCATGCTAAGAATGTTCCCAGCTGTTCTGAAGACAATTATATATCTTGGTTTTGAAATCTAGTCTTTCTCCCTCATGTGTATTTTGTTGACCATAGACTCTCATCCCTTATCTCTCTGTCTCTGTCTCTCTGTCCACCTGTCTCTGTGTCTGTTTGTCTCTGTCTGTCTGTCTCTCTGTCTTTCTCCCCTTTGGGAAAATGAAACATATAAGAAACAAATCAATAGTGGCAGTTTTTTCCCCCATAAAACTGGCTCTTAGAGACTAGGTGAATAGAAATGTAAAATAGCTGATAAACAGCTAAACTTTGGGACCATAAATTCTAAATCTTGAAACACTGCAATCTCTCAGAAATTAAAATTATGGACAATGGAGACAAAGGACAATGGGGAGATGAACAGTATACAAGATTGAGCTGTGTTTACTCTTTGTTGTTCAGTTGTTTTTAGTCATGATTCTGTATGACTCCATTTTGTGTTTTTTTTTCTTTTTGATATAGATACTGCTAGAGTGTTTTTCTATTTCCTTCAGTTCATTTTACAGATGAGAAAACTGAGGAAAAGATGATTAAGAGATTTGCCAAGAGTTGCACAGTTAGTAAGTGTTGGATGCCAGATGTTACCTCAGGAAGATGAGTCCAAAACCAGCACTCATTGTACCACCTAACTGCTCTAGTATGGTATAGAATGTTCCTGATAATGACAATGACTTGAGTTCAACAACTGCTAGGGATAGGGATAGGGGTAGGGATTGAGCTTTGATTCATATAGGAGAGTCATACAGGAAGAAGACTTCCACCAGTACTTTCATAATTTATCTATTATAACTCAATAGCATGAGAGAGTTATGCAGAGAACTGAGAGATTAAGGAGCAAGGTGTGATGGCAAGCAAAGTAGGAGCTTTTGCTGTTTTTGTTTTGGTATAATCTAGGGGTTGTGTTTGAATTTTACTTTATCAAGCAAGAGTCTTTACTAGGAGTAAAATACAGAAACAAGAGTTTCTTCAACTAGAAACAGTATTTGTATTGTTAGTTATTTTAATGTGATTAAGGATCTTCCCCACCCATTAATGGGCCTGGGAAGATTTGTAGAAATCTTTTGTTAATGAGACACTGATTCTCAAGGGTTGTGATACCCTCTGGTTCAAAAAAAATTGTAAATATTCTGAGGGTGAGGTTTTACTTTTAGGTTTACTGATTGGAAGTGTTTGGCCAGACAAGACTCTGGGAAGTCACTAAGTAACCCCCCCCTCAATTTTGAAAACCAGATGTTGGTGCTTCCCTCTCTGATAATTATGTATATATGGTTAGGCAGTTGCATCTGTCTGTTGATTTGTGAATATGTATTGCTTAATGTCAGACAATTTGGAAGCCCTGTCTGTTGATTTAGATTTCTCTGTATTTTCTCTAAAATTCAGGGCACTAACTTTTTCTGCTCAAATAAGTGAATGATACATGTGCTTGATTAAAGTGATTTTTTGACCCCTCCTTTCCTTTTATAAATGCAGATCTAAAAATCTGTGATAGCCGTCTCCCCTATTTGAGTCAAGATACTTTCTGTTACAAAAGGTCACATGATCAGCTTGTACAAGGAAAGATATCACTGAGGAAATGTATGATAGAAATATGGCATGGATCAGTTAGGTCATTTAAGTAATAAATAGCAGATAGAAAGTCAAAATGCCTCTCTGGTTTCCTTGGGGTAGAATAATTGCATGTGGATTTTTAAGACACGAAATGAAAACAAACAAAAAAAAAACCAATCAAGCATTTTTGTCCTGCAGAAAAATATAGTTTTGTGAATCAAGTGGCAGAGGAAAGATAAAATAACTCCATGTTGAAGCAAGACGAAAAAAAAACAACAGCGGGGCAGGGGTACCTAAGAAAAGGATATTCTTTGTTGGCTAGTATCTCTAGATGAAGAATGTGCTATGTGGGGGAAGAAAAAAATAAGCTTTCCCATTTGAATTTACTTGAACTTCTACAATTCACAATGCTGTTCCATGAATCCAGGATGAAATACTCATAACTCCCATCTAAGCATCAGCCAGTTGTCCTTTCCAAAGCTGTAACATCATTTCCAGAGGCACCACCTCTGAGGGTAGATGAAAGTACAATTACTAAGTATCATTATGATTGGAGAAACTTGTGGCTTAATGGAGTATAAGACAGGAACACACCTACTTATCTATTGCTACGTATCATTTCTTTCAAATTATAAATATGCAATTTAAGTCTTGTCTTGGTAATATCCTATATTCAAAATGGGAGCCATTACAAAATCCATTATATGAAAATGTGGCTTAGCCTCATGTAACAGTGGCTCAGTGGGTAGTATTCACTCTTATGGATCAATAGACTATGAGTTCAGTCCCATGATGCTATTCAATTAAGGTACTGCATTCGGACAGCATTTATATTTCTAAATTAACACACATCACAGACTAACCAGCACTAATGCAAATCCAAACACCTAGGTAAGACATGGCTGAGCACATAATGACTGAGATGTTCCCTCTCTCACTTACAATCACTTTGAAGCAATTGAGCAATTTACTTTTGTAAGAAAGAGCTTAGATATTGTTCAGAACAAGAAGTGTAGGGTCTCAAATCAGTACATACTTGTTGAAGTTGGACAGCTAATCTTGATATAGCATGGAACAGCAACCAGAGAAGCAAGCAAAACTGTAACACACATCTCAATAAAAATGCCACACCTGTCTTGGCATCAACCAGAAATATTTTGCAATAAGTAAAGGGGGAAAGAAAGATTTATTATGTCCAGGCCAAGCAGAAAATATTTCTGCAGAATGAATTGAAAAATACTTGGTTCCCCCAAAGTGTATCATATATACCAGACATTTTAAAACCTGTATTTTAAAAAAAATATTAGGTAACAAAAGTTTTATAAAGCAAAATGGACATATTTTAGAGTTCCAAGATGCTTTCTAAATAGTTTTAACTACTCAGTTCCAAAGAAGGCAAAGTCCTTGTTTAACCTTCTTTCTACTACTTAGAAGTTGAATGTTACAGTACTGAATTCCTGTTTATTTCAGACATTAACACACATCCCATTGAGATGATATGTTCTGAAGTCATACTATCTCAAGTGAGAAGGCATAGTTAATGTTCTATTACTTACATTATGTGGCCCCATTTATTTCAGTTTATGGGTCTCTGTAAAAAAAATCTTTTTAATTGACATTTGAAAACCAGTGGAGTTCAAGATATAGAAGAATTTCTCTTGAAATTTGAAAACAAGGAGAATAATAGAATTTTTCAGAGCGGCAACAATTGCATCACTTATAAAGAACAAAGTTTGGAGTCAAGAACATTCAATTACATATGTAGTTCATGTGAAACTGGTTAAGTTACTTCACTCTCAATGTCCAAGCTGCCTATATCAATTGGTAGAGTTTATCATCAGAAGTTTCCTACATAGAGCAATGAAAGCACAAATGTATACAACTGTGTGTGTATATGTATATATATACACATATACATATATATGTATACACACATACAGACACATACATGTGTATGAAATATATATATATATATTTATATATTTTTCTTTTGAATTTGAACAAAAGAACAAAAACATAAAAAAAAATTCCAAAGATATTTGCTACATTTTATTGTTGTTGTTGCTCCCATGATGAATTTTAAACTTATCAGAAAGTGGTTCTTATCTGCATGGGTAATGCTTTGATTTAAAAAAACATATGTAGCTTAAAGTTTGAGGAAAATAGATTTCCTTTGAAAGGGAATTCATTTGAAAGTGAACCAATCCCTTTTTCACAAGGAACAAGACTAAGTTTTAGAGTTTAGTTTAAAAGGACAATGAAAAGAAAAGATCAATTAACTTGTAGTCAGGGGATAATAACCTTGTTGTAGTTAAAGTTATCTTTCCATAGAAGCAAAACTTGTTGATTTAACTGACTTAATTTTTTTTTTAAATCAAAACAGCTACACAAACAAAACCTTTACTTCAAAAGATACATCTCAAAAGACTGTAAGGTCCTTGAGGGGAAGCAATGTCTTATTTTTTGTCTTTTGTAAATCTTTACCTAGCACATAGTAAGTGTTAAATAAAATCTTGTTGAATTGAATCCTAGTCTGGTTTTGCTTGCAATTCATAGAAATCACATTTTGTCCACATATAGAACCTCAAAAATCATCTAGACTAATGCACATTTGATTTATGAATTCTCATAGCATCTCCAAAATAAATAGGTTGCTCCTTTCGTTCTCTCATCCCTGCTGTATATGATAGTATAGGAAAAAAATATGTTCACAGAATTGTTTTCTCTGATTTGTATCTCATACCTATTTATGCCATTGGTTTAAAGTTCATCTCAAAGGCAAAATAACCATATTTTCATCTGAATGTCAATAAAGACCTAATACATAAGTCTTGAACTGAAAGGGACCTCAGAAACCATCTAGTACAACTCCATCATTTTACAATAAGAACATCACACCCCAGAGAAATTGACTAGTTAATAAAAAAGACCAAAGATCACTCTGAGTGTATTCTGGGCTGGACGAGATTCAGGCCAATCCAATCCAATTTAATACTTATATTGGAATAAAACAAAACACTCAGATCATTTAAGTATTAATAGTATATATCTATCAACATATACACATATATGCATATTTATATATATATATATATCCATATCCATATCCATATATGTATATAGTCACACCAAGAGATAGATATTCAACAAAGGTATCCATTGAATATTTGACAGATTTATTCTGCTAGGTGAAACTCCTTTGACTAAGTTAATCATTCTTGGTCTACTTTTGGTCATTTCTCCTAATCCCAACAGTTAAACTTCAAGAAGATTGTGCAGAGACAAGCTGGTGGATTATGGGAAGCCACTCTGCTGAACTCTCCCAAAATACACTTCCAAACAACTTTAAAATAATAATGAACCCACATTCTGCAGTGGTAACATCAATACATGGTCAGGGAAAGACTTTTTTGACCTAGAAAAACATAAGAGGATGATAGGAGAAGTCTGTGGCTTCAGAGGCAGCTGAAGCAATAGAAGCCACAATAGCAGCAGCAACAGCAGCTTCAGGAGCTCTCAACCCAGATAAAGGCGTTAGACCACTGGTAAAAAAGAAATTAGAGGGACCCTTTGCTTCTACAGGTTACAAATGGTGCTGATTAGCAACTCTGTTGCGCACACACATGTCTAAGTCTTTTTTTTCTCATATTTATAATTATTATTCATTTATTTGTTTTCAGTTTTCTACAATCACTTCCATATAACTTAGATTTTTTCCTACTCCACCTCCCTCTTTCTTTCCCTCCTCCCTCCTGAAGTTGGCATACAATTTTATATAGGTTTTAAACACACATTCCTATTAAATACATTTTCACCTTAGTCATGTTGCATAGAAGAATTAAAATGAATGGGAGAAATCATAAAACAAACCAAAATGTAATACAAAGGAAAATGATCTGCTACAATCTGCTATCGAATTCCATAGTACTTTCTTTGGATGTGGAAGGCATTTTGCCTTAAAAGACCCTTGGGAATATTTTAAGTCCTTGCATTGTAATAAAGTTCTAAGTGTACCAGAAAAAAATCCTTACACACTGTGATTGTTGCTGTGTATAAAGTTCTCCTGGTTCTGCTCCTTTCGCTCAGCATCAGTTCATGTAAGTCTTTCCAGGCCTCTCTGAAGTTCTTCTGTTCATCATTTCTTACAGCACAATAGTATTCCATTACATTCACATACCACAATTTATTTAGCCATTCCCCAATTAATTTCCAGTTTTTGACCACCAAAAAGAGTGTTGCTATAAATATTTTTGTACATTTAGGACCCTTTCCCATTTTAACGGTCTCTTGGGGAATAGAGTTCTTAAACAGCATTGCTGGGTCAGAGGGTATGAACATTTTCGTAGGCCTTTGGGTATAGTCATACATGTCTAAGTCACAGGAGAAAAGGAGTGCTGGGGCATCCATGACAAAAAGAACAGGGGCCCTGGTCACTGTACCAAGGCAAAAAGAGCACTACAGCTTGTGAGAGCAGGGGTTCTTCATGGATAAAGACCAGAGTTCAGTTTAGGAAAGGAGTGACCATACCTTTCCCAAGATCATACCACTTTGAAAGCATAAAAAAACTTAACAGATTCCCAGAACTAGCTCTGAAAATCACAGTGTGAAAAACAAAGCAAAACATGAATCTTTGAACCTTTTGGAAAAGAATCTCCCTCCCATCTAGGGATTACAGCCTATAAAAATAAGCAAAACAAAAGAGAGAGAGAGAGAGAGAGAGAGAGAGAGAGAGAGAGAGAGAGAGAGAGAGAGAGAGAGAGAGAGAGAGAGAGAGGGAGGGAGAGGTAATTTGATCATAAAAATCCTACTATGGTGATAGTGAAGACCAAGTTGTAAAACAAGTCGTAAGCTCAGAAGAAACTTTGTGAAAATAGCTACCAAAAAAAAAATCAAAGTAAAAAGTTAATTTGACTCGAACCCAATAAGAATTTTTGGAATATTTAAGGAATGAAATAAAAATGACTGAGGAAAAATGAGGAAAGAAATGAGATTGAAGAAAGACAAGTAAGAAAAGAAAATGATGTTTAGTTTAAAAAAAAGGCACAAAAATGTTGTAGAAAATAATAACTAAAAGAGCAGAACGTGCAAATGGTAAAAGAGGCACAAAAATCTATAATAGGGAAGAACTTGTTACAAGATAGAATAAGGCTTTCCCTTTTCTCCTCAGCTCAGTGCCAAGTTCTGGTGCTTCAGTCCCATTTGTGAAACAAAATATTGAAGGTTGGAGTCAACAGATTTGGCCGTATTGAGTGCCTGGTGACCAGGGCTGCTTATACTGAAGGTGGAATAGACATATGGCCAGCAATGACCCCTTCATTGATCTCAACTATACAGTTTATATGTTTCAATAAGACTCCACCCATGGCAAATTCAAGGGCACTATCAAAGCTGAAAATGGAAAGCTGGTGTTCAATGGAAAAGCCATTACTTTCTTCTAGGAGCAGAATCCCACCAATATCAAAGTGGGAGATGTTGGAACTGAGTATGTTGTAGAGTCTGCTCGAGTCTTTACCACCATAGAAAAGGCTGGGGCTGACTTGAAGGGTGGAGCCAAGAGAGTCATCATGTCTGATGCCCCAATATTCATGATGGGAGGGAACCATGAGAAATATGATAATTCCCTTAAGATTTCCAGTTATGTTTCTTGCACTACCAACTGCTTGGCCCTCCTGGTCAAGGTAATTCTTGACAACTTTGGCATTGTGGAAGGACTCATGACTACAGACATGCCATTACTGCTACTCAGAAGACAGTAGATGATAAGACTAGTAAGCTGTAACAGTAAGCACCCCAACATACATGGGGGGCCTGCTTAGATCTGCATTCATAAAAGGAAAGGAAATTTTTGAAGGGTTAACAATCATTTTAATTATCACATGTATCATTCCTTTAATCAAGCACATATATCATTCACCTAGTTGAGGGGAGTCAGCACCCTGAACTTCAAAGAAAAAAGATACAGAGAAATCAAAAGTCAACAGATGTGGCTTCCTCTGCCTGACCATCAACAGACAGGTCTAACTGTCTGACCATAGTTACCAGAGAGGGAAGCCCTGAAATCTGGATTTTCCAAGCCTGGGGACTCCTTACCAGGTTGTCAGAGTCCTCCTGGTCAAACAAACACTTCCCACATGTAATCCCCAAAGCAAAGCCTCATCCTCAGAGTATTTATACACTTTTCAGAGCCAGATGGCATAACCCTCTGATCCAGTGCCTCAATGGAAAAACAAGGTACTTGGAACTCTCCTACAAAACAGCACCCTTAATCAAGCTTCCCTCAGTGGGTAGGGCCATCAATGAGTGAGGAAGATCTTCTTTAATCACATTATTCATTCAGAGGCACTTTTAGAAAAACAAAAATATCAACTAATTCTAATTTGATTGTCATCACATGAGCTGTGGTATGATGGGCATAGTGCTGCCCAAAACATCATCCCTGCTTCCACTGGTACTGCTAAGGGTGTAGGCAAGGTCATACCTGAGCTGAATGGGAAGCTCACAGGGATGGCCTTTTATGTTGCTACTCTCAATGTATCTGTTGTGGATTTGACCTGCTTCCTGGAGAAATCCACCAAATATGATAATATTAAGAAAGTGGTGAGGCAGGCATCAAAGAGATCATTGGAAAGCATCTTGGGCTACACAGAGGACCAGGTTGTATCTTGTGATTTTAATAGCAACACCTACTCTTCTACCTTTGATGCTGGCTCTGCCATTGCCCTTAATGACTATTTTATCAAGCTCATTTCTTGGTACAACAATGAGTATGGTTATAGTAATTGTGTAGTAGACCTCATGGTCTACATGCCCTCCAAGGAGTAAAATGGAAAGCCGTACCTAGACAAAACAACAGAAAAAGAGATCCACTACTGGGGAGCCTACATTCCTATTCTAAGGATCCCATATCTCATTCACATCCTTGTCTCAAGCACCCTGTAGTAAGGGAGAGAAACCTAGAGTCCTGTATTGTGTACCATCAAAAAGTCACTACACTGAGTGAAAAAAAGTTAGAATCAGTAAAATGGAAAAAGTAGTACAAAAATTCATTGAAGAATAAAATTAAAATCGGGCAAGTGGAACCTAATAACTCCATGAGATATCAAGAAACAATAAAAGAAAGTTAAAAAAATGAAAACAAAGAAGAAAATTTGAAATATTTTACCAGAAAGAACAATTGATTTAGACAACAGATTGAGCAAAGATAATTTAAGAATCATTGTATTAACTGAAAATCTGGATTAAAGAAGAATTTAGACATCATATTTCAAGAATTTTTCAGGGAAAATTTCCACAATAGCTTAGATTCAGAGGATAAAATGGAAATTGGAAGAATCTACTAAATTATCTTCTGAAAGAAATCCCAAAATGAAAGCTCCCAGGAATAGAATAGTGAAATTCCAGAGCTTCAATATTAAAATGAAAATATTTCATGAAAGAAATTATTCCAATATAGTGGAACCACAGTAAGGATTGCATAAGATTCAGTGGCTTCCATGATAAAGGAGCACAGAGTGTGGGATATTATATTAAAGAAGGATAATGAGGTAGGATTACAACCAAAATTATGTTTCCCAGCAAAGCTGAGTGTAATCCTTAGGAGGGGAAATGATATTTAATGAAACAGAAGACTTTCAAGCATTCCTAATGAAAAGACCAGAGTTGAATAGACAATTTGACGTTCAAACACAATACTCAAGAGAAACATAAAAAAGGTTAAACATGAAAGAGAAATCATAAGGAATAATGTTAAACTGTTTACTATGTGAGAAAATGATGCACGTAATGCCTAAGAAATGTATCATTATTAGGTCAGTTAATAAAAAGTTTACTTAGAGGGTAAGGGTGATGTAGAAGAGGGAAACTTTTCTCACATAAAAGAGGCATGCAAGGAAGAGCTTTTACTCTTTCACGGGAGGAGAACATTAAATGAAATGGGGGACTTCCAAACTTTCCTGATGAAAAGACCAGAACTCAATGGAAATTTTGATCTTCAGATACAGTACACGAGAGGCCTAAAGAGATAACTAGGAAAGGCAAAAAATAAAGGCAAACTGTGTACATCCCTACATGGGAAAATGATACTTGTAACTCTTGAGAACTGTATGTTTGTTACGGCATTTGGAAGGGATACATAAATACATGGACAGAGGGTGTGGGTATGTAATGTGATGATTAAAAAAATCTAATTAACTGGCGAAAAGAGACTGCAATGGGAGAAGAAGAAAGGAGTAGGCAGAAAGGGGTAAATTACATCACATGAAGATGTGCAAAGACCTATTATAGGGGAAGGAAAGATAGGAGGGAGATGAGCATTGTTTGAACCTTACTCTAATCAGATTTGACTCAACTAGGAAATAGCATAATCAATTAAGTATGGGAACCTAACTTACCTCATAGGAAGTGGGAGTGGAAAAGGGAGAGATGGTTGGAAAGAATAGAGGGAAGAAGTTGTGGACCTGCCTTTTGCCATTGCAAATGTCAAGACCAACTCTCAAGATATAAAGATCTTAATGCTTCTAGAAGCTGCTTCTCTGCTGCTATGATTAACTAATATTAAACTTTACTGGGACACATAGGTCTGTCAACTTCCTGACCCATCCATTGACACTTAAATCAGTATCCCAGCTTGCTTCTCCCTCCTCTTCTCCACTTTCCCACTGATCTAAATCTTCTGATTTTTTTTTCCTTTTAATGTGTTTTTCTTCATTTACTTGAAAACCTCTTTCTGTCCATGCTCTACCACTCCTCCAGGTGCTATCTTGCCTCTGGGGGGATTCAACTCCCACCTCTCAGGACAAGTAGACTTTTGAGAGACTAAACCCTCCAGGCCTTACCCAGCATAAAATTCTCATCTCCCTTTACCCAAAGGAGCATCCGTTCATCAGTGGGACACTTTTGAAGTTGTCCGCCTAACTTTTCCACCACTTTTCAATCACATCCCTGCCTCCACTTTCATCCCTTCTAGGCTTTTGCTTTCTGAGACCACAGAGGTCATCATTCTTCTAGTGCTATTCTGATTTGTCATCCACTCCTTTCTATCTCGTTACTTCTCCCCCCTGCCCCACTCCTTTCATATTCCTTCCCATGTTGTAATGTAGGTCTATAAAAGAAGCATTCACCTATAAGCAGAGTTTCATCAGGTTTTGTATGTAATTCTCCCTGCTGCCTCCAACTTCACTCCTGTTTCCTTGTATCCCTTTAGAAGGAAATCTCTTACTGGTTTTTCTGTTCTCCCCCTGTTGCTGTTGCTGACTGAATTTATATATCCCTCCTAAATTCTATTCTTTAAAGTGTTTGAAAAAGCCTATAATGTCTTCTGCTTTTCTTTTATACACACACAAACATATATATGTATAATACACATGTATGTATGTATATATGTATATATAATTATGCATATGTGTATTATGCACATTCATATTTAGGTGCATACATATATGTATTCATGTGTGTGGGTGTGTGTATATATGCATGTACACATATATACATACATATACACACATATACACACATTACCTCACCCTAAGTGAGTACCTCAATAGGCCTTGGTCTTAAGGGAACCAAGGTCTCCCAATGCATTCTGGGCCTTCTCCAGTCATCCTGATGAATACCTGATCATTGTATCCAGATTGTTCAGGAGGAGAAAATGATGCTGGTGACCTTGAACAGCCCTCCTTCACTCAAAACAAAGTCAAAGGCAAGTCATCATTTCTCTGATGTCATGGTCTTCTTTGGCAACAAATGATGAACAAAACAACCGCAGAACATATACATGTACATAATACACACATACACATGTATGAATATACATACTTGCACATATATACATGTGTATACATATATGCACACATACATATACATATATATATATATATATATGCACACATACACACACATACACATACACCTATACCTATACATAGACTAGGTCAACCTGGGCTGTATCCTGAGCTCCAATTTTCTTCAGAATATAGTTTACCATTTCTTCCTCCTTTTTCTATTATTCAGGCTCTTTTTTTTTCATCATGGCTTTCTGGTAGACCAATAATTCTTAGATTTTTCTCTCCTGGATTTATTTTCCAGGTCAGTTGTTTTTCCAATCAGATATTTTACATTTTCTTCTATCTTTTCATTCTTTAGATTCTGTTTGACTGATTCTTGATGTCTCATAGATTCATTAGTTTCTACTTGCCCAATTCTATTTCTTATCAAATTGTTTTCTTCAGTTAACTTTTGCATCTCCTTTTCTATCTGTCCAATTGTTCCTTTTAAGGAGTTATTTTCACCAGTTAGGTTTTGTTACTTCCATTTCCATTTGCCCAATTTTCCTTTTTTAAGGAGCTGTTCTCATCAGTGAATGTTTTTTTCCTATTTTTAAAATCATTGGTCAATTTTTCTTCTATTTCTCTAATTTGGGTTTTAAAATCCTTCCACAGCTCTTCCAAGAAGGCTCTTTGTGCTTCCAACCAGTTCATATTCCCTTCTGAGGTTTCAGATGGGAGTGCAGTCTCAATGCTGACCTCTTTGGTATTTGTGTTTTGGTCCTTATCTCCATAGAAAGATTCTATGGTCTTTTCTTTTCTACTTTGCTTTTTACTCATGATAATAACCCTTTTCCTGGCTTTTAAGGTAGATCTCTGCATGTGTGGCACAGGGAGCTCTGTTCCACAGTTCTTGTGCCTAAAACTTGAGGCTTTATGTGTTGTGGCCTCTGGTTCTTTCTGATAGAAATCAAATGCTGCAGCTTACCTGTTTCTGAACTGGCTGGTGTTTGAAAGCAGAGGCTGGTTAGGTGTTTTTGGATTTCCCTGCAATTACCCTGAAGGTAACTTGTTAAGTTCGGGGGAAGGGTGGTCTGGATGCCAGGAGGCGCCTCTGCTGAGCTACAGCATGGGCAAGTTCAGCTTTCTGTGCTAGTGTCTTCCAGATTCCATTGGGGTGCTGAGGCATGCCTGGGGTCCCGGTATTGGCAGTTACTTTCTTCACCCCCTGGGGTTCAAGATCTTCTCTCAGTTTGTTGAGGTGGGACTGTCTGGGACAGCTCTCATCCTGCACTGTCCCCTTTAGTCTCAGCAAGAGGAACCCTTCTTAGGGATCCTTCTAGCCTCCTGGGCTCAGAGTCTGTTTACTCCTCCTGCTGCTCCCACTGTTTCAGGCTTTTTTTCTGGGGAGGTAATCTCTGGGCTGGTCAAGGACAACAGGGAGAGAGAGATAACACTTACCTATCACTCGCCATCTTGGATCCCAGAACTGGAAATCCCTTTTCCTCCTTTCTCTCCAAGGTGCAGAATAATTTTGGATTATTTTAATACCTTTTCCTTTGTATTTGAGAACCTTTCTCCTGATGGCTTGCAGAATACTTTTTTCCCTGACTGAATTGCTGAATTTTGTCATTTAGTATTTTGTATTTTGTGGCCCCGCATTTTTTTTTTCTGAAATTTATGATTGCTGCCAGGGTCCAGAGTATCAAATGAATTCTATTCAATTCATACATATCCAACACTGCATTTATGTAATTTTGATGTTCTAATTACAATTCATGTCATGAATTACAATAACTAATAAACTTTGTGTCAGAATTTGAAACTCTTTTCATGAATATGAATTTTTCATTCCAAAAAAACATTACCTTACATTTGTTGGTTACTTCAATTAGATAAGTGCTAATGTAAGCTTAAATACTAAATTCAGTACTGCAGAGAATGATACTGCATGGATACACAAAGCTGTTTTACAAGTTTTATATAATATAAACTAAATTTTGGAAGGAAAATTATAATGGGTTGAAATTTAATTTGAAATTTAAACTTTGTTATTCAGAAATAAAGATAATGGAAGTTTACAGTTGAAACAGACCTTAAAGTTTGTCTTTTCCAAATTTCCACCTGTTGCAAGAATTTCTATTTGGAGACCTTGAGTATGGGAAACATAGTACTTAATGTAAGAGCATACTTAATTTTGTTGTACCCCTAATAGTTAGAAAGCTTTTTCTTATACTTATTTAAATTGTTTCCCTATGGCTTCTGCTCGTGAATTGCAAGAATAAATTTTACCATTATATAGGTCAATCAATCAATCAATAGGAACTTGTTAAGTTTCTACTATGTACCCATGCACTGTACTAAACCTTAAGGATAGGAAAACAAACAAAAAACACAAAAAGAACATTAAAAAGTCTTTGCAATCAAGAGATTGATATTCTAATAAGATAACATGTGAATATATGTTTTTTAAAATTGGATACAAGCTAGTTTTGGAGAGTAAGGAATTAGTAAGATTTAGTTAATAGGACACTAATGTGGTTGGAGCTATACTTAAGGAAAAATCACTTTTTTGCTAAAGGGAAGATAGATTTGAGTTGGAAGAGATCTGAGTCAGGAAGATTAATTAGAAGGATTTTAGGGAAGTCTGGACAAGAAAATTGCAGGATTGCAAAAGGATACTGCCTTTGTGAGTTGAGAGGAAGGAGTTTGATATGAGAAATGTTGTGGACATAAAATTAACCAGATTTGGTGCCCTATTAGATTTTGTTTTTCAGCCTTTTAGCTGTATCTGTCTCTTTGTGATCCAACTTGGGCTTTTTTGGCAAATGTACTGGAGTGATTTTGCCCTCTCCTTCTGAGCTAATTCATTCAGATGATGAAACTAAGAGAGAAAAGGTTAAATAACCTGTCCAGGGTCATTCATCTAATTAGTGTCTGAGGTCAGATTTGAACTCAGGCTATAACCACTTCAGGCCCTGCCCTCTATCTACAGTACCACCTAGCTTCCTTTTTGAATCCATGGGGTTAAAATGTGTGTAGTAGAAGATGACATCCAGTTTATGATTCTGGAGAACTAATAGAGAATGGTATACCTAACAATAATAGAAGATATCAAAGAAGGAGTAAATTTTTTATGTGTGGGGGAGGTGGATGGATGAGACAGATAACACATTTTGTTTTGGATATGTTAAGTTTTCATGCTTAAAAGACATGCTTAAAAGTCCTGCATTCAGCTGTTGGTATGAGACTAGAGTTCAGGATAGAGAATAGTACTAGATGTATCTCTTCCAGATAATATCTGTTTTGGTCAATGATTAAATGTCAAATATATGAATGGCAGTGGAAGTATTTAGTCAATACCACCTTTTGCCACAAATCTCAGGATCAAAGAACGATCATGATGCTTCTTCTATGGTGTGTATGTGGGATGGGGAAGACTGTATAATCACTCAAACCACCTATAACTGGGGCTTGCTTCACTTACTGCCACCAATGACAATCTATGAATTCTTAGATTTTTTCCTCTTTCTGTCTTTCTTCTATTTTCTCCAAGGATGAAATAGATACAAATGGAAGAACATGGGGGAACTATAGAAACAGTTCTTAGAGAATAGTCACCCCCTGTATTGAATTCCTCAATAGGCTCTCTTTCGCAACAGCCTTCCCTGCTCAGGGATATACTTTCTTCTAAAACTTTTTGTTCTTGGTTTCTATAGCCTTTTCTTTCTTTTATTGTTTATTCAAGTCAGACTTTTTGTTATTTCATGGACCACAGCATATGAGGCATTTTTATCCTCCATTATCTCTTTAAGCCTGTCCAAGTTCATGTCAATTATTTTCATGGTATTATTTATCCATTTCCAACACTGCCATTCCCACCTCCTTTTGTCATCAATCTTTCCCAACATTAGTCTTTTCCAATGAGTCCCACCTTCTTTCTCATGATGTAACCAAATAATTTAAGCTTCATTTCCAGCATTTGACCTTCTAGTGGCTACCCTACATTAGTTTCTTTAAGTATTCACTGATTTGATCTCCTTGCTGTCCAAGAGACTCATAAAAGTCTACTCTAGCACCACAACTCAAAAATGTTGATTCTGCAGCACTCAGCTTTCCTTATAGTACAATTCTAAAAGCCATATATTACTACTGAGAAAAAAAAAAAAAAACAAAACCATAGCTGTGATTATACAGACCTTTGTTGGCAAGGTGATATCTCTGCTTTTTTAGTATGCTGGTTGACATATTTGGACAGATTTGTCACGGGCTCTTCACGGTATTACTTTTGGAGCTTATGACAATCACACTCAGTTTCATTTCAGTCCATGCCTTGAATATATTTGCCTCCTGATGTTTAACAGATCCTTCTCCACAACCCTTTCCCTTACCCCTAGCGTGGACAAAGTGTAAATCTTTTTTTTTCCATAACCATGATCACAGCTGAGTTAAATATCTTGGCAATCCACAGTGGAGACAATGACAAAACCAACACACAGTGGCTTTTCTCTGACCTTGAGACTATGATCCACTCTTTCTTGACCTTCTCCAATGTTTTCATTTTGGAACATCCAGGACTCATGTCCAAACACATGTATATTCTAATCATCCTATGAATAGTACAATAGGAGCACTGAACATTTCTAACCACTGTCTATTGAAATATGACCCTATTTTAAACTCCCTGACCCCATAACCCACTGTAGTTTCTACTTCTCCCAGAACATGAACAGGGACACAGGCATCCTGTGCTCAGATAGGTGGGCTGCCTGCAAAGCTCCCAAATGAGCTGCTACTGAATTTATTACTGCTTATCAAACATTCTAGCCTTTCAAGTCAATGTCCCCAGAGTTTCATGGTGAGGAAAAACTGGCTCCCTTATGTTGCTGCTATTCTTGGTCTGAAGAAATAAAACACACCATATGCATGCCCAGTCTTTCCTATATTTATTTCCTCATATCATCAGTTTCTCCATTGGCTTTTATTTTCCTTCTACTATCTATGGAATATTGAAAAAAAATCCTAGAAAGCTTTTAAGAACTAAACTCCTTAAAAAAATTAACTGAATTGTCTGGAAATTAGAATCAGACTTTGAAGCTACCTTACAGATCATTGGTTCAAACCTATGATTAACCAAAAACTTTTTCTGAGTTTTTTCACTTTTCTTTCACTCATTTCTTTCACTTTATTTTCATTCATTTATTTCACTTATTTCCCAAGCCTTTGCAAAATGGCTTCTGATCTCATTGTTCAGATGAAATTAATCTCTCCAAATTTATGAATGCTAAGTCTGATGCCTTTTGTTCATTACTCATTCTTTTTGACTTCTTCAAAGTATTTGGCTCTGCTAACCAACCTCTCATATTATCTTCTTTCTCCCTTTGAATTTCCATGACTTTGGTTCCCATTTTTCTACTTACTTGTTCAATAGCTCCTTCTCAATTTTCTCTGATCACTCAATATTTTTGTCACAACCTTAACCATGGATTTCCCTGAAAGCTTTGACCTGGACCACCTTTATGAATGAGAAAATATTTGTAAAGTGCTTAGGAAAAAGACTGACACATAGTAGGATCTTGATAAATACTGATTCTTTATCTCTAATTTCTCTGTATAATATCTCGTTTAGCCCCCAAGGGTTTAATTAACCTGTCTATGCTGATGATTCCTAAATATGTATATCCAGCATTAATTTCTCCTCTGTGCTCCAGTTGAATGTTTCCAACTGAATACTTCAAGCTCTACTGTAGGCATAAAAAAAACAAAAAACAAACAAAAAAACCAGCCTGTCCAAAACTGAACTTTAAATCTTTCCCCTAAAACACACCTTTCTTATGAATTTCCTTATTTCTGTTTTGAGAATCACCATTCTTACAGGCACACAGGTTTTTAAACTCTTTTTAGTATCTTCTAATAGCTTACTCTCCTTCCACATATCCTATCAGTTGGCAAATCTTGGAATTTCTATTTATGAATACCTCTCATATCCCTCCTCTTCTCTCTACTCACATAGGCATTAGTCTTTTCGAGGTCCTTATAAACTCTTGCATTGGACTATATCCTTCTAAATGATCTTGCCTCAAGTCTTTGTACTTTTTGATACAGCTTCTATAGAGCCAAAGTGATTTAACTATAACATATGTCTGACCATACCCTACTCCCTACTCAATAAACTCCATTTTTTCCCTACTACTTCTAATATAAAATGAAAAATCTTATCTTTGGCATTTAGATCCTCTTTGACATTATATAAGGAACTCCTGGTGTCAGAAATCCCTTCACCAAAACCAATTGTAGCCCACACGTGACCAGTCCTAGAAAAATTTCTCCCAAATCCTCCTGAAGCTAATTGTCATGGTTAATACTATTAGCTCCAGGGGTGGGATTTGATGTCTGATCTTCTTAACTTCCAATTTCTCATTCTAGCTTCTCTAGTTACATATGCCCTGGGTGATAAGGTTTCAAAGACAAAAATTCAAAGAGTCTTTGACCAAATGGATTTTGTATTCCACTATGTTCTTCTCTTAGTGCTGCTATGTGACTTAGACAGAGAGCACCATTATTTCCTATGAATCAAAATTTCAAGTATATCAAAGGGCATTGGAAAGGTCAGTTGCAGGTATTACTAGGCCTACATATTGTTTTTCCAGAAATGACAAATGGACACCAGAAGGGACATTAAAAATATTATCAAGGAATTATTTGATAAGAAAAGAGTTGGAAATACTACCTGAGACATGCAAACATGTAATAAACATTGACTATCTGTTAGTGAGAGCAGGAGTTAAACAAATAGGCAAATTAAATAACACTGCCACTCACAATATCAATGTGCTATTTATTACATACCTATAGAGCTGGTATATTAATATGTTTTATTGATTACAATTATTACTAACTGATATGGAGGTATTATGAGTGGGAAGTAGAATCAGGTAATCAAGAAATTTGTAGAGAAGGGACAATAAGGAGCTGTCACAGTGTTTTCCCAATAGGGGATACTTTAAAATATCTGTTTAATGGGAAGAGAAAGAAAAAGAGGGGGATAAGTATTTATATAGTGCCTACAATGTGGCAAGTACTGTACCACGTTATTTTTGCAAATATCTTATTTGATTCTCAAAATAACTCTGTGAGATTAGTGTTTTTATTATTCTCATTTTACAGATGAGGAAACTGAGGGAAGCAGTGAATTTTTTTTTTTTAATTCTTTCCCAGGATTACTCAGACAATAACTGTCTGAACTCAAATTTCAACTCAGGTCTTCCTGACTCTAGGCTCAGAGCAATATCTGTAGTGTCTCTCAGTTTCTTAATAGAATTATATTTAAAAAGGATTAAAGGAAATAAATCATAATGTGAGTGTGTTACTCAAAGACAGTATTAGGATAGGAAGGGTGGTAATAATAATATCTCACACTTGATTATCACTGCTCTTATAGTCACTCAGTTAGGAGATAATACTATTGTTATCTCCATTTTATAGATGAGAAAACTGAGGCTCTTAGAGTTTTAGTAACTTTTCTGTGATAATAGAAAATACTAAGTAACAGAGGAGAGACTGAAGCCTAGGTCTCCTTACTATCCGCTAGGCAAGTGGTTTAAACTTTCTGGTTGCAGGATCTCTTTATAGTTGTAAATATTCTTGGCATATTCTTTTCAGTCTCACACTTTCTCAAATGACTCAATGATGGAAATATTTTTTTTAATTTTTTCCCAAATTTATTAATTTATTTGTTCTTAGTTTTCCACAATCACTTCCGTAAGTTCCGAATTTTCTTCCCTTCTCTCCCCAAGATGGCATGCAATCTTGTATGGGATCTACACATGCACTACTATTAATCACATTTTCACATTAGTCATGTTGCATAGAAGAATTAAAACAAATGGGAGAAACCATGAGAAAAATAAAATGTAACAAAGGAGAATACATTGTTTTTCATTCTGTATTTTGATTCTATAGTTCTTTCTCAGCATGTGGATGGCATTTAGCATCATGAGTCTTTCAGAAATATTTTAGGTCCTTACATTGCTGTGAAGGTCTGAGTCTATCAAAACAGTCCTCGTACACTGTGACTGTTACTATGTACAATGTTCTCCTGGCTCTGCTCACTTCAGTCAGGATCAGTTCAAATGAGTCTTTCCAGTTTCTCCAAAACCATCTGTTTGTCATTCCTTAAAGTACAATAGTATTCTATCACATTCACAAACCACATTCACATATCAGAACTTGCTCAGCCATTCCCCAATTGATCTGCATCCCCTCAATTTCCAGTTCTTGATCACCATCAAAAGATCTGCTAAAAATATTTTTGTACATGTGTGTCATTTTTCCCATTTCTAGGATCTCTTTGGGATACAGCCCTGGAAGTGGTATTACTGGGTCAAAGGATATGTATGTTTTTATAGCCCTTTGGGTATAGCTCCAAATTGATCTCCAGAATGGTTGGATCAGCTCACAGCTCTACTAACAATGAATTAGTGTCCCAACTCTACCGTATATTCTTCAACATTTATCATTTTCTTCTTTTGTCATGTTAGATGTGATTTGGTACCTCAGAGTTGTTTTGATTTGCCTTTCTCTAACCAATAGTGACTTAGAGCAATTTTTCATATGACTGTAGATAGTTTTAATTTGTTCCTCTGAAAACTGTTTGTTCATATCCTTTGACCATTTATCAATTGCTAATGGTTTGTATTCTTGTAAAATTGCTTCAGTTCTCTATATATTTTAGAAATAGGGCGTTAATCACAGACATTAGTTGTAAAAATTCTTTCCCAGCTTTCTGTTTCCCTACTAATCTTGGTTGCACTGGTGTTGTTTGTGGGAAAAAAACTTTTTTAGTTTGTTGTAATCAAAGTTATCTTTTTTGTGTTTCATAATATTCTCTATCTCTTGTTTGGTCATAAGTTCCTCCATTCTCCATAAATTTGAAAAATAAACTATTCCTTGCTCCCCTAGTTTGTTTATAGTATCAGTCTTTATACCTAGATCATATACCCATTTGGACTTCATTTTGGTTTATGGTACCAGACATTGGTCTTTGCCCAGTGTTCACCACACCACTTTCAGTTTTCCAAGCATTTTATTTTTTACAGACAGTGAGCTCTTATCCCAGAAGCTGGGGTCCTTGGGTTTATAAAACAGTAGACTGCTGTAGTCATAGACTACTGTGTCTTGTGTACCTAACTTATTCCACTTATCTATCCCTCTTTCTTAGCCAGTACCAAGTGGGTTGATGATTGCTGCTTTATAATACAATTTAAGATTCTCCTTTATGATACAATTTAAGGTATGGCTAGACGATCTCCCTTGGAATTTATTTTCATTAATTCCCTAGATATTATAGACCTATTGTCTTTCCAGATGAATTTTGATATTATTTTTTCTAGCTCTATAAAACAATTTTTGATAGTTTAATTAGTATGGAACTGAATAACTAAATTAATTTAGGTATGTAATGTTAATTAAATCTTCCTCATCCATTAATAGGTCTCAAGTACCATTTGTTAATTTTTTTAATGGGGCTTTGGTTCTCAAAGGTTGTGATGCCCTCTGGCTCTGAAAA
Organism: Notamacropus eugenii; assembly: GCF_028372415.1. NCBI lineage: Eukaryota > Metazoa > Chordata > Mammalia > Diprotodontia > Macropodidae > Notamacropus > Notamacropus eugenii. Next base: position 252,985,663 of record NC_092874.1, read on the forward strand.
ATGTATGAATATTCTGATATGAGATTTTATGTTGGGACTTACTCATTGGAAGTCTTTATTTGACCAGACAAGACTCTGGGCAGTCACTACAAGGCCCCTGGGTTTGAAAAACAAAATGTTGTTGCTTGTTTCTCTGGTAATTATTTATGTATGGTCAGACAGTTGGATCTGTCTGTTGATATGTGATGTAGGCGTTGTTCATGGTCAGATAGTCGCAAGCCCTGTCTGTTGGTCTTTATTTCTCTGTTTTTATTTTCTCTGAAGTTCAGGGTGCTAACTTTTTCCCCTGAATTAATTGAATGAGATACACACACACACACACACACACACACACACACACACACACACACACACACATATATATATATGTACACTTGATTGAAGTGGTTTTTGACCACTCAAAATCCCTTTCCTTGTAGAAAAACAGATCTAAGAACCTGTACCACAGGCTCCCTTGTGTATACCAAGGTCATGGTTGATAAATGATACAATTGTAGTGTTTATTATGTTAACTCAGCCTACAGACCAGCAACTGATTTTTTTTCTCATTTATTTAGATCTCACTTAATTTGTGTGAAAATCATTTTGTAATTTTGTTTATATAGTCTCTGGGTTTGTTTTGACAAGTAGACTTCCAAATATTGGGTTTGTTTTGACAGGTAGACTCCCAAATATTTCATAGTGTCTACAGGAGCTTTAGATGGGATTTCTCTTTCTATCTTTTACTCATAGGATTTGTGAGTAATATGTAGAAATGCAGATTATTTATGTGGGTTTCCATTATATCCTGTAATTTTGCTAAAGTTGTTTATTATCTCAAATAGTTTTTTATTTGATTCTCTGGGATTCTTTCTTTTTGCAGATGATTGTGCACTCAATGCAGCCTCTGAAGCTGAGACGCAACACAGTATGGATCAATTCTCTGCTGCTTGTGCTAATTTTGGCCTAATAATTAACATTAAAAAAACCCCAAAACACAGGTGCTCCATCAGCCACCACCACAACATCCATATGTGGAACCATCAATTACAACAAATGGAGAAATTTTCGATGTTGTGGATAAGTTCACTTACCTTGGTAGTGTACTTTACAGGGAGTACACATTGACAATGTGGTTGATGCACGCATTGCCAGAGCTAACTCGGTGTTTGGGAGGCTCCAAAGAAAAGTTTGAGAGAGAAGAGGTATTAGACTTACTACCAAATTGAAGGTCTACAGAGCCGTTGTTCTGACCTCATTGTTATATGCTTGTGAAACATGGACAGTCTATCAGCACTGTGTCAGAAAACTGAATTGCTTCTATTTGAACTCTCTTAGGAAGATTCTGAGGATCACCCAGCAGGATAAGGTACCAGACATTGAAGTCCTTGCTCCAGCTGAACTGTCAAGTATTCAAACTGTCCTTCAGAGAGCGCAACTCTGATGGGCTGGCCTTGCTGTTTGAATGCCAAATATATGCTTGCCAAAAAGACTATTTTAAGGATAACTTACATGGGACAAGCGATCACATGGTGGCCAGAAGAAATGATACAAGGACACTCTCAAGGTCTCTCTCAAGAACTTTGGATTTGACTGTGCAACATGGGAGACACTGGCACAGAATCGCTCAGCATGGTGTGCCCACATAAGAAAAGGTGCTGTGCTCTTTGAGCAAAGCAGAACTGAGTCAGCACAAAGTAAAACAGAATGTGCAAATTTGGGATATTCACCCCTAATATTCACACGGACTATCTGTGCCCAACCTGTGGTAGGGTGCTCTGAGCTTGTATTGGTCTGGTCAGCCACAGTCGGGCCCACTGAAACTTCACTTTACAATGGTGATGTCATTTTGGTCCTCTTTGAAGATGGACAACCACCACCAAGTATATTATTATACCATCTGGAAAGAATGATACATTTCTTATTTCCCTGTTCTAAGTCCTTCAATTTCCTCATTGTCTCTTATTGCTAAAGCTAACATTTCTTGTACCATTTCGAATAACAGTGGTGATGATGGACATCCTTTTTTTTTTATCCCAAATCTTATTAGAAATGTATGTAGTTTATCACCATTACGTATAATTATTGCTGAGAAATGCTACTTTTGATTTTAAGGAAGGCTTCACTTATTCACGTGGTTTCCAGTGTTTTCAACAGCAATGGGTCTTGTATTTTTTCAAAAGCTTTTCCTCCATCTATTGATGTAATTATATGGTTTCTGTTAGTTTTGATGTTGATATGATAAATTTTGCTGATAATTTTCCTAATATGGAACCAGCCCTGCATTCCTGGCATAAACCCTACCTGATCAAAGTGTATTATTCTTGTGATTAATTGCTTTAATTTTTGCTAATATCTTATCTAAAACTCTTGCATCTACAGTCATTATGAAAATTGTTCTATAATTGGCTTTCTCTGTTTTATCTCTTCCCAGTTTGGATATCACTACCATAACTGTATCTCAAAAACAATTTGGTAGAACTTCTTCTTTGCCAGTTTTCCCAGATAGTCTGTACAGTATTGGAATCAACTGTTCTTTAAATGCTTAATAGAATTCATTTGCAAATCCATCTGGCCCTGGGATTTTTTTCCTGAGAAGTTCATTAACCACTTGCTCAATTTGTTTTCATGAGGTGGAGTTCAGTATTTTACTTTCTCTTCTGTCAATCTTACATTTTTTGTAAATATTCATTCACTTCACTAATATTGTTAAATTTGTGGGCATAGATTTGGGCAAAATGATTTCTAATTATTGTTTTGATTTCCCCTTCACTGAAGGTGAATTGACCCCTTTCATTTTTGATGTTGGTAATTTGGTTTTCTTCTTCCATTTTTTAAATCAAATTGACCAAAGATTTAGCAATTTTATTGTTTTTTTCCCATAAAATTAACTCTTAGTTTTATTTATTAGTTAAATAGTTTTCTTCATTTCAATTTTATTAAAGTCTCTTTTGTTTTTCAGTATTTCTAATTTGGTATTTACTTGGAGATTTTCAATTTGTACTTTTTCTAGCTTTTTCAGTTGCATGCCCAATTGATTGAACTCTCTTTGTCCATTTTATTCACAAAAGCATTCAGAGATATAAATCTTTCCCTAAGAACTTCTTTTGCTGAATCCCATAAGTTTTGGTAGGTTGTTTTATTATTGTCATTCTCTTGAATGAAATTATTGATTATTTCTATGATTTGTTGCTGACCCACTCATTCTATAGATTAGATTATTTAGTTACCAATTAATTTTTGTTCTCTCTTTCCATGGCCCTTTATTAAATATAATTGTTATTGACTCATAATCTGAAAAGGATGCCTTTACTCTCTCTGTCTTGCTGCACTGTGTTGTAAGGTTTTTATGTGCTAGTACATGGTCTATTTTTTGTATGTGCCATTTATTACTGGGAGAAAGATGTATTCCTTTCTATACTCATTCAGTTTTCTCCAGAGGTCTATTTTATCTACCTTTTCCAGAATTGAATTCACCTCCTTAACTTCTTTCTTTTATTTTTGAGGTTAGATTTGTCAAGTTCAGAGATGGGGAGATTGAGGTCCCCCACTAGGATAGATTTGCTGTTTCATTCTTCCTTTAACTGCTTTAACTTCACCTCTAAGAATTTGGATATTATACCACCGGGTATACACACACACACACACACACACACACACACACACACACACACATTATATATATATATATATATATGTATGTATATATATATACATACACATATATGTATGTATATATATATATACATATATGCATATATATCCTTAGAAATGATATTACTTCATTGTCTATGGTGCCCTTTAGCAGGATATTGTTGCCTTCCTTATCTCTTTTCATTATGATTTTTTTTTTGCTTTTGCTTTTTCTGAGATTAGGATTGCTACCCCTGATTTTTTTTTTTTTTGTACTTCAAATGAGGCATAATGTATTCAGCTCCAACTTTTTACTTTTACTTTATGTGTAATCCCCTCTTTGAAATGTGTTTCTTGTACACAACATATTGTAGGATTTTGTTTTTTAATCCACTCTGCTTTTCTGCTGTTTTATGGGAGAGTTCATCCCATTCTCATTCAATTATAATTACTATCTGCATCTTTCTTTCCCTCCTATTCCCCCTTTTGTGCTTTTATTTTTCTTTTCTAACTTCGTTCATCAATAAAGTTTTACATTTGATCAGTGCGTCCTTCAATCTTCCCTTCCTTCTTTCAGCCCAGTTCCCTTTCTTTCCCCTTTTCCTTCCCACAGACTCTGGGAAAGTTAGATTTCTATACTTAAATGAGAATGTTATTCCCGCCTTAAACACAATCTGATGAAAGTAAAGTTCAAACAATTCTCATCTCCCTCCTTTCATTGCTTCTAAGAGAATATATTTTGTACCTCTTCATGCATTGAAATTTACCTTTTTCCACCCCTTCTATTCCTCTTCTCCCTTCACACCCCTTAAATAGGTTTTTCATCATCACATCATAGTTAATTCATACCCGTACCCTATATATATAGTATATGTATATTTCATTTTTAAATATCAGAATAAATATACCATTCTTAAGATTAATAAGTATCCTCCTCCCTATTGCATGTAAAGAGTTTCCCTTATTAAATACTGATATATTTTTTTTATTTTTAATTTGCTATGCATGTCTTGAGTCTTGTATTTGAATGTCCAATTTTTTTGTTGAGCTCTGGCCTTTTCATCAGGAAAATGTGGTAATGCCTTATTTCATTGAATGTCCATCTCCTTCACTGAAAGATTATGCTCAATTTTGCTGAGTAATAGATCCTTGGTTGTAGTCCAAGCTCCTTTGCCTTGTGGAATATCATAGTCCAACCTTCCAGTCTTTTAATGTAGGAATTGAAAGGTCCTGTGTGATCCCGAGTGTAGTTCTTCAATATCTGAATTGTTTCTTTCTGGGTGCTTACAGCATTTTCTCCTTGACTTTATAATTGTGGCATTTGGCAACAATATTCCTTGATGTTTTCAATTTGAGATCTCTTTCAGGATGTGATTGGTGGATTTTTTCCAATGACTATTTTGCCTTCTAGAACTAGGACCTCAGGGCAGTTTTCCTTGATGATTTCTTGAAAAATACTGTTCAGGCTCTTTTTTCTTTCATCGTGGCTTTCCAGCAGACCAATAATTCTTCGATTTTCTTTTCTGGATCTATTTTCCATGTCATTTTTCTTTCCAATAAGACATTTTACATTTTCTTCTCTTTTGTTTTTGTTCTTTAGATTTTGTTTGACCCAATCTTGATGCCTCATATAGTCATTAGCTTCTATTTGCCCAATCTAATTTTGAACAAATTGTTTTCTTCAGTAAGCTTTTCTAACTCCTTTTCCCTTTGTCCAATTGTTCTTTTTAAAGTATTACTTTCTCCAGTAATTTTTTGTACCTCCTTATCAATTTGGCCAATTTTATTGAATTTCAGCTGTTCTTTTCAGTGAGTGCTATTTTTTTTTCATTTTTTTCAATTGTATTTTTAAAATCATTGGTCAATTTTTCTTCTATCTCTTTAATTTGACCTTTAAAACTCTTCTTGAGTTCTTCCAAGAGTATAATATAGTGTCAATCCTGTCATCTTCTGAATTTGTGTTTTGATCTTCCATGTCCCCACAATACAATTCTATGGCCTTTGTTTTTCTAATTTGCTTCTTGCTCATGGTGATAGCCATTTTCCTGGCTTTTAAAGTGGATCTCTGCCTTTGGAGCACAGGTAGCTCTTTTCCATGTTTCTTGTACTGGGAGCTGGAGGTCTGCTTACTGACTTTGTGTGCTGTGACTTTTGGTTCTTTCAGCTAGAAGTTCAGCTTATCTGATGCTGAGCAGGGTTGGTATGTGTCAAGACTGAGGCCAGGTAAATTCTGTGTTTCTCTGAAGTTACATTGAAGTTCATGGTGTGAGTTGTAGATGAGGGGTTGTCTGACCTCTGAAGGTCTCCTCCTTCCTAGGCTTGTGCTAGAGGACAGTAAGCTCAGAGGCTGGTGGGATCCCATCTATGCTGGTATCTGCCCAATTCCCCTTGCTGTGTTAAGACACATCTGGGGTGCTGGTTTGGGCATTTACAGCCTCCATCCCCCTGGGCCTCAGGATCTGCTGAGATCACCATGCTTGTTGGGACATCTCCAGTCCTGCACTGGTCCCCTTCAACCACAGCAAGAAGGATGCTTCCAATTGATTTCACTAGCCTCTTAAGCTAAATGATTGCTGTACTCCTTCTGCAATATTCTCTAGATTTTTCAAGGTCAATAAGTGAGGGTAAGAGCACTTACAGTTTATTCAACCACCTTGGCTCCAGGAAGTTCAAGTAGGTGACTTGCAAACATTCAGTCTGTGGGCTGAAAACATCAAGAACAACCTCTGTTATGGCCATGGACACACTCTTCTCTTTCACGCAGCTCTGCATGAGTCCTGTCCTGTGCTGAGAGATTTGGGAATCTCAGTTGGTTACTCAGACTGGCCGGGGCTGTTCCCACTCTGCTATGACCTAGTCTGTGCTGCTGCAATCAGAGGACTCTGAGCTCCCCCAACCTGACATAAGAGATCCTTTCTGTTTAACTTTTGGGCTGTGCTGGGCTGGAAATCTGCCATTCTCCATACACTAGTGTATTTTGCCACTCTAAATTTTATTCACATTCACTTTTTAGAAGTATCTGAAGGAATTTGTGGAAGAGCTCAGGTGAATCCCTTCTTTCACTCCATCGTCTTGGCTCTACCTCTGGGAAAATAATTTTAAAAAATCAAATTCCATTTAAAGTTCTACAAATGTAAGCAAATTATAGGAGTATAGCTAAGCATTTCTTTAAATTTCTTCAAAATATGCATCTTCTTAACAGAGAATGAGTAAAACTAAGACATACCAAGATTAAAACATTCTTATTGTACATATGAATGGTAAAAGTCTAAACTCCAAGTAATACTTGCAGTGGAGGAGAGCACATGGTCAACAAGCAATTGCAATTCTGTTTAGACTTTTGTTCTTAAAACTAATGGCCTATTTACTTAAGCAAAGGCTTCTGTCCTAGTGATTGTCCTAAATATAGGAAGCTGAAATTTACTTTCACAGTAGGAAGTTGCTTTCTATCCAGAGGTGGCTCAATAAACCCTTTTTCACTTTAGGTGGAAATGAAGAAAACACAAAATTCAAACATGACTTCATCCGGCATGCTATAAATATTCAGAAGCTATATAGAGAAGAAAAAAATGGTTAAGTTTTTAGGAAGCTGTGAGAGCCAAGAAGAATCTCATTAGAACTTGGTTTCAAAATAATTTTCTATTGCCTCTCCTGTGTAAACCTGCTGGTAGCTGCTGCTTCTAATACATAGAATATTTTTTGACTGAAATTTGAAAATAACTAATGCCAGGTAGCAATCCACTGACTCAGTTTTCAAGGTGAAGATGATTTACTATAGAATTTTCAAAAGTAATGAAGACTGAACAATTAAATGTTGTTTCTGATTGTTTTTAACTTGGTTTTAAAGGAGATTTAATGTATAATTATGCTGATCATGTTGTTGTACACACACAATTTTTATCATAATTATATTTAATCTTTATCTGAAAGAGTTTTTCTTCTTTGGATTACATTGATTTACTTAACCCTTGAAAATTTTAAGTATGATCTCCTTAAAGGCCTCAAATTAAGTCAATATCAATTAACAAATATCAGTTGTCTCATAGCATTTTCTACTTACACATTGTGCATGGAATTTTACCCACGAGGTTACTGAAGAAATATAGGTGATAGACAGACAGATAAGTGCATAGATAGACAGACAGACAGACAGATAGACAGATAGGTAGGTAGGTAGATAGACAGAGGCTTTTTCTCTCTCTGAGAAAAATTCATATTGACCAGCTTTAATTCTAGTCCCAATGAAAAATCAATCTGTTCTCATATTCTTTAGCTTATTTTGTCTTTACTCCAGAATAGAACTCTGGATAATATCTTAAAAGAAATAAATTAAAAAAAAACAACAAAAGCTACATGTTCCATGGGATTACCTTATATCTGCTCAATGGGGTGGGCTCATAAAGAAGCTCATTAATTCATTATGTGATTAAATAGGATCCAATTTACCATGGCTAATAATATCTTTATTTACAATGTTAAAATTAATGCACGTAAGTGAAAATACGTTTGATTTTCATAGTCATGTTTGAATTCTGATAGCAAAGAATGCAATTTCAATTCAACATTTTCATAATTTAACAAAATCCTTTCTTCTTGCTACTCGGTGTTTACTCCATGATACAAACACAGCTAAAAATAAGGATTTCTTAATAAATTGTCATTCATATCTTATATTCACCATGACCTTTCTTACAGCATATTTCTTTTCTTTATATATGTTTGTTTCTTAGTAGGATTTCATAGCTTACATTCACGTCATCTTGCATGACCCTGTTGTTTTAGTGGAGAATATAAGTTGGAATATATGGAATGCTGACAAGATGATTTGGTTGGGGGAGGGTGGTATTTTTGATTGTTTGGTTGGTTGCTTTGCTTGCTTTTTTTTTTTTTTTGAGTCCATTTTTGTTACTGCCTGCTTGTCACACAACTACTTAAATAGATGTAAAATCAATATTCGGACACCACAGACACATAATTATTTTGCATTTCATGTGTGCTCTTGGCACAAAATGCAGACACCAACACCCACCTTTCAAGAAACGCTTGCCAGGATGCTTTTTGGAAAATGATAATCCAAAGTCCTCTGAACCCTTCCATACATAAAAACGTCTTCCTCCAACCAAGATTTTTGATATTGTGTTTTAACGTTGACAGTGTTTGTCCTTCATTCTTAAAGAGGACAGTGACATCAAGATGATGATATGACTTGAATTTGACTTTAATTTCAGTGAGGGAGGGCTGTGCAAGGTCACCACCCTCACTTGCTCCTCTCCAATCAAGAAAAGAAGAGGCCAAGGCTGAATCATTTCCCACCTTCCCAAATGGATTACTTCATAGAAATATGTGTGTAAAGTCCCTCAAGTTATTCAAAAAGACTTCCTGTTATTTCAGAATAATCAGCTAGACAATTTTCATAGCTAGCTCCACACATATGAGTATTCTCTTCAGATAGAGTCTTATTGCTTACTACAGGTGGAATGTGGTAATTTTATAAGCAATGGCCACAACCTCTACTAGTCATTAATAAATGTCAGATTAGATTGGATTAGGTTGGATTAGAATAAATTGAACTAAAGTGCAGAGGATTTGTGTGAGGTGGCAGAAAAAAACATGTTTGGGGAATTTTAAAAATAGAAATGAAGTTTACATTGTTGGGTGGAAGCTTGAGACAGGAAAGTGTAGTTTTGAGATTAATTAGGCAAACTGTTGACTTGATTCATTTAGGTCCATTTTAAAACCATTCTAGTGGATTTGTGTGTGTTTTTTGTGTTTGTGTTGTCCAATTAGACACAGCTATTCAGATGCAATGATTTATTACTTTGGAATAACTTCCCTATGAAATATAGATCAAGCCAAATCTGATATTTCATTTTAAAATTATCTCTGTAACCAAATAAATATTGTATGTGACAATTCTCTATAATTTATTTAGAGGAAACATTTTTTTTCTAAATGATAAAAACCTCTCAGAAAAAGAATATATAAAGGTAGAAATATGAAAAAGGCACATAAATATCTTCATTTTTCAAAGTAGATAATCACTTTTAATAGAAAGAAGACTATGAACAAGCAAAAAGTTAGTGTCAGAAAATGCATAATGTTGTCTTGACCTTAGGCAACCAGTTATGAGAATAGTAGAGTAGCATAATTATGAGAAACCACTTAAATATGGGTCAAAGGGGCAGAGGTACCTTGCCTTCATTGTTAATAAGTGACTAGGGATGTTATAACGGAGGTCATGAATGTTAAAGGTGAGGAAGGGGGCATGGGATAATCATGGCTAGCCACATGCTTGAACTAAAAGCCAGTTCATTATTCTCAGTGAATTTTAAAATGGAAGCAGGAGGAGGGAGGATTTTATACAAATGTATTTCAAAATACCAACTACTCTAATATTACCCTTTTATTTTTATTTTGATACTCAAGATCCTTCTATACTTATCTTCTTTTTATCCATGGGCTATATTCAAGTGCTGAAAAAATGCTTTTGTCTTTTTTCTTTTTTTTTTACAAAAAAGAAATAATTTTAAAAAATCAAAATTATAATGAGAATGAGGCTTTGATTAATGAAACAATGATAGTATTCAGATCACTCTGTGTGACTAATATTAATGTCAAATATTTCTTTATCAAATTTTACCAAAAAAAAATGTGAAGACAAGGAAAAGATTGTAAATGATGAAATCAGTTCTATAAACGTGATCATTATTGGATGAGAAATGGGAAACCTTGCCTCAGGCAGAAATTGCTACTGATTTATTTAATTTTTTAAATTTATTTTCAGTTTTCAACATTCACTTACACAATATTTTGAATTTCAAATTTTCTCTACATCTCCCTGCTCCCCCCTACTTCAGGACAGCATGCACTCTAATTACCCTTTCCTCCAATCTGTCCTCCCTTCTATCACCACTCTTATCCCTCTTATTCCTTTCCCTTCTATATTCCAGTGGAGAAAGATAGATTTCTATACACCATTGCCTATATATCTTACTTCCTAGTTGCATGTAAGAACAACTTTTAACATTCATTTTTAAAGCTTTGAGTTCCACATTCTCTCCCTTCAACCCTCCTCACCCACCCTCATTGGAAAGGCAAGCAGTTCAGTACAGGTTATACATGTGTAGTCATGTGAAACACTTCCATAAAAATCATGTTGAGAAAGACTGATTATGTTTCCCTCTAGCCTGTCCTATCCACCATATATTCTGTTTTCTCCTTTGACCTCCCCTTCTACAAAAGTGTTCTCATCTGATTACTTCTCCTAATCTGTAATCTCTTTTAATATCCCTCCTCTTTTATCCCCTCACCTCCTGCTTTCCTGAAGGGTAAGATAAACTTCCATATCCAATTGAGTGTGTATGTTATTCCCTCCTGAATCCAAAATCTGAAGAATGGAAGGCTCACTTATTCCCTCTCACCTTCCTCCTTTTCCCCCTCTATAAAAGCTCTTTCTTACCTCTTTTATGTGAGATGATTTGCTACATTCTACCTCTCCCTTTCCCTTTCTCCTTGTACATTGCTCTTAACACTGAGTTTTCTTTTTTAGACATCATCCCTTCATAGTCAGCTTACCCTGTACCCTCTCTTTTATCATACACATACAAACAGGTACATATACATGGCCATGTATGTGTGTATATGGACACACATATACATAAATGCACATAAGTATATATCTAAATACATGTATATGTACATGTATACATGCATACTCATATCTACACATGCATACACACACACACACAAGTATTCCCTCCAACTATTCTAATGCTGAGAAAATTCTCCAGAGTTACAAACATGACCTTTCCATACAGGACTCTTTATAAGAACTCTTTATAAGAGTTCAATTTTAGTTAAGTCCCTTATGATTTCTCTTTCCTGTTTTATCTTTTCGTGCTTCTTTTGATTCTAGTATTTGAAAGTCAAATTTTCTGTTCAGCTCTGGTCTTTTCATCAAGAATGCTTGAAAGTCCTCTCTTTCTTTGAATGACCATTTGCTCCCCCCCCCCCCCCCCCGGCAAAGTATTACACTGTTTTGTTGGATAGATGAATTTTTTTTTTTAATCCTACCTCCTTTGACTTCTGGAATATCATCTTCCAAGACCTCTGATCCCTTAGTGTAATAACTGTTAAATCTTGTATTGTCCTGTTTCTGTTCACACAATACTTGAATTATTTCCTTCTGACTGCTTGTAATATTTTCTACTTGACATGGGAACTCAAAATTTGGCTACAATATTCCGATGAGTTTTCTTTTTGGTATGTCTTTCAGGAGGTGATTGGTGAAATTTTTCCATTTCTATTTTACCCTGTGGTTCTAGAATATCAGGGCAGGTTTCCTTGATAATTTCTTGAAAGATGTTATCTTACCTCATTTTTAAATCATGGCTTTTAGGTAGTCCAGTACTTTAAAAATCATCTCTCTGGGATACATTTTCCAGGTCAGCTGTATTTCCAATGCAATACTTCACATTATCTTCTATTTTTTGATTTTGTTTTTAAAATTTCTTGATTTCTGATAAAGTCACTAATTTTCATTTGCTCCATTCTAATTTTTGAGGAGTTATTTATTTTTTTAGTGAGCTTTTGGACCTTTTTCACGTGGCCCATTCTGCATTTAAGGCATGCTTCTCTTCGTTAGCTTTTTGGACCTTTTTTGCCATTTAAGTACGTTTAACTTTAAAGCTATTCTTTTCTTTTTTAAAATCTTTTTTAAAAATTAATTTATTTATTTTTAGTTTTCAACATTCACATTCACAAGATTTTGAGTTCCAAATTTTCTCCCCATCTCAATCCTCCACCCATCTCAACACATAGTGTGTTCCAATTACCCCTTCCCCTAACCTTCCTTCCTTTCTATCACACCCCTCGCTTCTCTCATCCCCTTCTCCTCTATTCCCTTGTAGGGCAAGATAGGTGTCTATACCCCATTACCTGTATGTCTTACTTCCCACTTTCATATAAAAACAAATTTTAACATTCGTTTTTAAAACCTTCAGTTCCAGTATCTCTTCCTTTCTCCCTGCCTTCCCATCCCCACTGAGAAGGCAAACAGTTTGACATAAATTATACATGGATGGTTATGCAAAATGCTTCCGTAACAGTTATTATGTCAAAGAGTAACTATATTTGCCTCCATCCTATCCAGCCCCCCCTTTATTCTATTCTCTCTTTTGACCCTGGTCCTACTCAAAAGTATTTATTTATAATTGCTCCTTGCTTCTATTTGCCTGCCCTTCTACCACCCTACCTCATCCCTCACTTATCCCATTCTGGCCTACTTTCCTGTAGTGTAAGATAGATTTTCAAAGCAAATTGAATGTACATGTTATTCCCTCTTTAAACCAAATTCACTAAGAGAAAGATTCTCTCTTTCCTTCTCACTCCCTCCTTCCTCCTCACTGAAAAGCTTTTTCTTGCCTCTTTAATGTGACAGATAATTTACCCCATTCTGTTTTTTCCTTTCTCCTTTTCCCAACATATTTTTCTCTCAAGCCTTAAATTATTTTTATTTAGATATCAACCCTTCATATTCAACTCACCCTGTCCCCTCTGTCTATATGTATATAATCCCTCCACCTACGAAAGGTCTCAAGAGTTAAATATTACCTCTTCATGTGGAAATGTAAACAGTTCAACTTTAGTAAGTCCTCTTTCCTGTTTACCTTTTCATCTTTCTCTTGATTATTGTGTTTGAAAGTCAAATTTCTATTTAGCTCTGGTATTTTAATCAGAAGTGCTTGAATGTCCTTTACTTCACTGAATCATCACTTTTTCACCTGCAGTATCATACTCATTTTTTCTGGGTAGATGATTCCTGGTTTTAATGCTACCTGCTTTGTCTTCTGAGTATCATATTCTAAGCCCTTCAATCACTTAATATAGAACCTGCTAGATATTTTATTATACTGATTGTGTTTCCACAATACTCAAACAGTTTCTTTTTGGCTACTTGTCATATTTTCTCTTTAACCTGGAAACTTGGAATTTGACTACAATGTTCCTAGGAGTGCTTTTCTTTGGGGGGGAGGGTAGGGGGTTCTTTCAGGTGATGAGTGGTGGATTCTTACAATATCTATTTTTCCTTCTGGTTCCAGTATCAGGTCAGTCTTTCTTGATAATTTATTGAAAGATGATATCTAGGCTCTTTTTTTGATCATGGTTTTCAGGTAGTCCAATCATTTTTAAATTGTCTCTACTGGATCTCTTTTCCATGCCAGGTTTTTTTTCAACTGTATGAATTTATTTGTTTTCTGTGTTCCACAATCACTTCCATAAGTCTTAGATGTTTTCTCCCTCTCTCCCACCTCTCTCCCCAAGATGGCATGCAATCTGATATGGGTTTTACACAAACACTCTAATTAAACACATTTTCACATTAGTTATGTTGTATTGAAGAATTAAGTTGTTTTTCTCACAAGATATTTCACATTGTCTGCTACTTTTCATTTCTTCGATTTTGCTGTAAAATTTCTTCTTCTTTTATAAATCCATTAGCTTCCATCTATTCCATTCTATTCTTTAAGGATTTATTCTCTTCATTGAGCTTTTGGACCTTTTCCATCTGGCTTTTTAAGGCAGCTTTCTACTCACTGGGGTTTTGGACCTCTTTTGCCATTTGGGTTACTCTATTTTTTAAGGTGTTATTTTCTTCAGTATTTTTGAGTCCTCTTTATCAACCAGTTGACTTATTTTTCATGATTTTCTTAGATCACTCTCATTTCTCTTTCCAATTTTCCTCTACTTCTCTTACTTGATTTTCAAAATTCTTTTTGAGCTCTTCCATGGCCTGAAACCAATTCACATTTTTTTGGAGGTTTTGGATGCAGGAATTTTTATTTTGTTGTCTTCTAGTATATTTTCATCTTCTTAATTACTAGTGATATAAAAAATCTCTTCAGTAAGAAGAAAGCAAGAATCTATAGTCTGTTTGTTTTTCCCCCATTTGCTCATTTTCCCAGCCAATTACTTGACTTTTGAGTTCTTTGTAAAGTGGAGCACTCAAGAAACTGCCTCCTCTTCTACAGTGGCTGTCACTACCCTGGGCCTGGGACCAGGGCTGGTGCTAAGTCTGGGGCAGGACCATGCTCCCCTCTCAGACAGGTGAGACACCCTTCCAATTGACTTTTGAAGGTATCTTTGGCATTTGTAGTTTGAGAAGTCTGGAAACCACAGCAACCTCCAATAATTCCATCCCTTTAAGCCTGCTCCCACTCTGTCTGCACCAGCCCTGCCCATGCCAAACTATGCTCCACTCCAAGCCCAATGCAATAGACCTTTCCTGTCAACCTTCCAGTTTGTCTTACTCTAGAAATTTGCTTCAATTTCCCATTTTGCAGCTGCTGCTGCTCTATAATTTTCTTAGAGTCATTTTTAACAGGTTTTTTGAGGGGCTTGGGGGAAAACCTCCACTAGGTCCCTGTTTCTACTCTGTTATCTTGGCTCTGCCCTGCAATTTAATTTTAAATGAAGCAAAATAGATATTAAATACTTAGGAGAAACTGGACACCTGATGCCTTGGTTTTCTTCCATCTAGTTACGGACAGACAAAAATGGACAACTTTGTGGATGACTGGGGCAGTCCACAAAGTAACTGTAATTAGGATGAACTCACTCCTTTGAGTAAGATGTTAATTTTGAACATCACGTGAGAAAATATTGGATTGAGTTTTGTTAGAGGTTCAGAAGTTGGGTGAGGGAGCAGAGAATGGCATCTGCTTTTCCATGTGAATCAAACTTATAGCCTTATGTAAAGAAGCATTTTGTAAAGAATACATCATCATGATTTCATCTTTCCAAGTCTAAAGTCACTTTTAATATTTAAGGACATTATAGTGTGCTGTATTATATAATCAGTCTCTCAGATTTTGAGCATCTGCATTATGATAGATATTTTTAGTAATGAGAGAATTAGAATTCTGTAGCCATGTCACTGAAGGGACTTGGTGAAACAGTGTTTCTTATTTTCAAAGAACTTATACTTTAGTTCAAAAGACAACAGCAGTGTACATTAGAATTATTATTGGTGCAGTGGTAAGATTAAATTGAAGGTCTGAAGTTATGGATTTGAATTCTGAATACTATTTATTATTTTATGAGCATGTAGGATCACATCTATGAAAAAAAGTTTAGATTAGATCTTTAAAGATCTGTTGACCTTCCTAATATACTATATAATGAATTTTTAAATTCAAAAGAAGTTACTTGTGCAAGGATTTTGAAGCAACTTGATGGTACAGTGGAGAGAGCCTTGAGTCTGGAGTCAGGAAGACATAAATTTAAGTCTGACCTCAGACACCTGATATATGCATGTTCCTGAGCAAGTCACTTGCTATATCTCTGTTTTTTCATCTATAAAGTGGGAATAATAATAGGATCTCCTTCCAAAGTGGTTGTGAGGATCAAATGAGATAATATTTGCAAAGCACTTAGTGTAGTGTCTGGTGCACAGTTGTAGTGTCTCCTTCATTTTCAAAGAGGACCAATGGCATCACATTGTGATGTCCCAATCCTTGCATCGTGATGCACAGTAAAATAAATATAAATGTCGTTCATGTTGTTGTTGTATTGGTAGCACAACTTCATTTTATTCAAACTTTCTCATGTTTCATAGAGTCAATGTAGTTATGTTTATAGCCTTGAATAAGACTCATAGATCTTACTAAGAATTCAGATACTTTAGATAAAAGCCCGTTGTATCAAAGAAACCATATGTAATTGTAAAAGGAAGTGGGTTAGCTTTGTAGAAATAGTTAGAGATAAAAGATGGAGAAACCATATGCTATATACTAGGGCTTCTGGAATGTTGATTTTTAGAAGAAGATGTCTAGGGTGTTGGATGGATCCCCTATGAATATTTGCATGATGACATAAAAAAGAATTTCACAAGACTTCAAGCTGGGGAAAGACTGTGATATGAGAACCCACTAAAATGCTTTTATGAATCTATTGGAGAATTAAGGTAAGATAGGGAAAGAGTAGAGGAATAGTAATAGGATAAGTAGGTGTCCATGAAAGATTTATCCTGCTATCTAGACTGCAAAGAGGATAGAGAAATATTCCAGGGACGAAAGAAAAATAGCATCAGATGTTGTCAACTAAACAGATTTATAATTATATCATTATTTGGGGTGACTTTAAAAATGCAGGCTAAAAGAAATGGATAAAATAAAATTACTATGTTGCAGTCATTCTGCCTGGCAAGAACAAGTAATGATGACTCCCATCAGGGGAAAGCTTAAACTGAGAATTGAGAGATAGAATCAAACTGACATAAAAAAATGGGAAATTCTGTGTTTTTTTAAACAAAAAGTGCTTCCATTAGGGCATCTTATACAGAATTTTCCATTTGTCCATTATTTGCACCTCAATCATTATTACACAGGAAAAGCTAAGTCTTATATCAGTCATATAGTTACTGAAATGGAAAAAAAGAGTACTTAAATCAAATCCTGTGAAAGGAGTAATTTTCCAGTTAGACTAGACCTTGAATGAATCAATATCAGAAGAAAAAGAACTGTGTGAATACAAGAGGGAAAGTACCGAATAAACTCATTAGCCCACAGTGATGGCAAGGAATAGTGGATGGAGCAGGTGCCACATCACTGAGCACAAGCAGGCAAAACATGTCCAAGGTAATGTATATACATGGCAGCAGATGCCCCAAAGCACTAAAAAATCTATAGGAAAGGTCACTGACCAGTCCTGGAGACAGAAGAGACTCAGGGGTCTATTATTCACATTTGGCAGGAATGCCCAAAGATCAGACTTCTGAGCAAACATAAAACAACATATTAAACAAATAACAGATTGTGACCTTTCAATGGATCCATGATTTACTTGCCCTCCCTGTGGAGAGAGTGTAAGAGGAAGGAGAGGATTGATTGCCTACTAGCTGAGAGCATAAAGATGGAGGGTTAGTTACCTCCACATGAAAATCAGCTCTTGGAACAAAAATTCCAGGATAGTGAATACATATTGAGTTGTACTATTTTTAGATTTTGTAGATAAGAGAAGGAATTACAGTTCTTTTATTCAATTAAATTCAAAAAATATTCATTGCATGTCTAATATGTGCCAAGCATTGTGCTAGGTGCTGGGGATACTGAAACAAAACAAAAGAAAAAAAGTTAGATAATACCTGTCCTTGGGGAGCTGATATATTCCACTGAGTGGGCAAGGTGTGAGAAGGAATATATCAGCATAAGATTAAGTTTTAAAATGTATGTAACATTTTATTTTCATAGGATCTGATGAAAAGTTTAGTTTTTCCCAATTAGAAGGAGGGACTGAAGGATTAAGGGATGTGGAAACTTCATAGGATTGAAGGGAAGGTGGGCCATCAGTGCTCTGTAGAAAGATGAGACTCAGGAGTTTGTTTGCTCATAAATCTGTATCATGAGAAAGATGGTTACAAGTGAAAAGTAATGTTAACCTAGAACCCAATATAATCATGAGCAGTAGGAGCTTTGTCTACTTCACTGGCTTGTTTGGGAAATGATCTGTTTGGACAAAATTTAGCTCTTTGCTAAAATATTGCAGCTAGTGTGATCTGATGAGTTCATCCCCTCTTCAATTTCTCCTCACTTCTTGCCTCTTCGCTTACTATGGACAGATTCTTGATGTCTTTAAATTTCCCTTATTTGATCCATCTAGTTGGCAGAGTGGATATATATATCGCTGAACTTGGAATCAGGATGAATTGACCTAAAATTCTGCCTCAGAAACTTACTAGCTCCATAAACCTAGACAAAACTTTTGCCTAGGGAAATGGCTCCTCAGCCTAGGCAAAACCATAATATCCATCTCACAGGGTTGTTGAGAGGAATAAGTGAGATAATATGTGCAAAATGCTTTGGAAAAACTTCAAATGTTATATAAAAGGCAGCAATTATTGTTGTATGCATTTTAGAAGATAAAATGTTAGCTCATTTCCATATATTCAGAGTGTTTGCTACATCACTGTCAATGATGTGATGTGACAAAAGCAAAAGGGAATCCATCAACAAAAATCCCTAGATTTAAATACAATCCTGTGTTTGAAATTCTCTCGGTCTCTCTGTTGCTCTCTGTCTCTCTTTCTCTCTGAATTGGGGCTTCACATACAAAATTATTCCTTATGGGGAAAAGGACTAGCAAGTAGAAGCATGAGGCCTCCTCTGTGTGTGTGTGTGTGTGTGTGTGTGTGTGTGTGTGTGTTTTAAAGACTTGGTATCTGCATTACATCTAAACTGGAAGTATAAAGGATGCCATAGGCCCAATATCATTACTGACAGACACGGATTTTGTCATGTTCCACTTTCAGGTTGGACCAGTTTTCTCCTCCCTCTTTAGAAAAGCTGATAGCCTCCTCCTCTCAGGGGCTCATATTAATACGCAATTCAGTGCAGGCATCTAATTAGTATAGACTGCTATGGCACAGAACTCCAAAGCTCAAGAGATCCAAGAGCCTCAGCATCCCCCAAAAGTGAAATCATAGTCATATACCACCAATACCTGGTGACCCTTGAGATCGTATGTACTAGAGGTGAAGAGAGAATTCATTCCATTCATGGGGAACAGCCTGTAATGAGGCATGGGTGAAACAGACAGCAATGTTTACAAGAAACAGTAAGCAGTCAGGGTTGGCTAAAATGTAGAAAGCATTAAGGAAAATAATACGCTAATAATATGCAAAGGTGAATGGGAGTCAACTAATAAATCATCAAGCATTTCTTAAGTGTATTGTATGTAAAGTACTGAGAAACCAAAGGAAAAGCAAAACAAAACAAAACAAATCATTCCTTCAAAGAGTTTACATTCAACTGATGGAGACAAGATATACATTAATAAGAATATGCAAAATACACAGAATAGATACAAGCAGAAAGGACAATCTGTTGAAAGCAATCAGAGTATGAAAGACTATAAAAGCTAAAGAGATGAACTTTCATTCCATGAGGGGAAAACTCTGTCTCTGCCTCTGTCTATGTCTGTCTCTGTCTCTGTCTGTCTTTGTCTCTCTGTCTCTCTCTCTTTCTCTTTCTCTCTCTCTCTCTGTGTTTGTGTGTCTCTCTTCTCAGTGTGTAGAGGCAAAGTAAGTATGGATGCATGTTCTTGAGTGTCAATACTATTAATAAACCATAGCCGTTTCATACTCTAGATGATTTTGACAGTGTCAGCATCTTTGATAATGAGAATTTCCCTTCCCTCTGTCAAAAATTTTGGCTACTGAAAAGATAAGATGTGTAGCAAATGCAGAAATAGCTCCCAAGTCCTGTCTCCACAATGGTTCCTCCTTTTATTGGTGATTTCAGGGCCAGATTGGAAGTAGATCTTTGGATCTCAAGAGTCTTCTATTTCCAGGGCTCTTGATCTCAGGGTGCTAGGCCATCTCCACAAACATTTGAAGGGAGATGAGGGAGGATTATTGAACCAAGTATAACAAACAAGAGGAAGACACTGGATTTTCTTGAGCAAGAAATGATGTGTTCAGACCTGCACTTTAGGGATATCACTTTGAAAGTCACATCGACATTGGATTAGAGAAAGTAGAGAATGGAGGCAAGGAGACTAGGTTATTATAGCAGTTTAGGTAAGAGGGAATGAGGATCTAAATCTAGGTGGTAGCCCTCTGAGTGGAGAAGAGGGAACAGATGATATACATTTCAGCTATTTCCCAGGAGAAGCACATTTAGAACAATCTTTGGTCAAGCTAAGATGTGTCTACATGCTTGGAACTCATGTTGGTAGCTGAAATCTGTTTTACTAATCTTTATCTGTCTCTGTGGGGTCATTTATCATAGCCAATTGATCACACCTAAAATTGCTGGGTTGATTTCCACTGCATTACAAGTGTAAATATGCGCAAATGAGAGAAATGCATAACACTAGTGAGGTAGGCAGAATATCCAAAAGTTAAGAAGAAAAGAGAAAATAAGGTACAAGATAGCTTTTTTGGCAAAAAATGTTTAGTAAAATACTGTGATAATTCACGAAACAGTTCTCAAAGACAAAGAGATATTTATAATGAGGTATAATTTAAGAATTATCTACACTTTCCATACTGAAAGGCCACTTTGGTCTTGGCACTATTATTTCTTTTCTGAATTTATGTTTATTTCCTTTTTGTCTCTGATTTCAGGTAGAAAGTTCTTTTCTCTTTCCAAATTGTTACTTCATTTCTCCTAAACTCCTAAGAAAACTTAGACTAGAATTATTGCCTCAAGTAATAGGAGTCCAAAGAGGAAAGTGTCTGAATATTTCCATTGGCCTCTGGCATCCTCACACAGACTAACTTCCACAAGTCAGAGAGTCACTGTAACCGATTTCTTTTTCCTTTTTTGTCCTCCCCCACCAGTTAGATCTAAAAACAATTTTGGATGATCATTTTTAAACTTTGAGTTCCAAATTCTCTCCTTCTTTCCCTGTATCCACTCCTTGAGTAGGCAAACAATTTGACATAGGTACACATGTGTACTCATACAAATAACAGTCAGGTTGTAAAAAAAAACAGAAAAAAAATCAAGAAAAATAAAGTAAAACAAAAGTATGCTTCAATCTACATTCAAACTCATCAGTTCTTTATCTGTGGATGGATAGCATTTTCCATCATAAGTACTTAACAGTTGTCTTGCTATTGTTGAGACTAGCTAAGTCATTCACAGCTGATCACCTTACAATATTGTTGTTACTCTGTACACAGTACATTTCACTTTACATTAGCTCATGCAAGTCTCTCCAGACTTTTCTTACAGCATCCTGTTCATCATTTCTCATAGCACAATGATATTCCATCATAATCGTATATCACAATTTGTTCAGCCATTCCCCTATTGATGGGCATGCTCTCAATTTCCAATTCTTTGTCCCCATAAAATAGCTGGTATAAATATTTTAGTACCTATAGATCCTTTTGTTTTGTTTTGGTTGTAATCTCTTTTGGGATACAGACTTAGTAGTGGTATTTCTAGATCAAAGAATGCATAGTTTTATAGCCACAACTCCACCAAACATGTCTCATTTATTTTCCCCACATCCCTTCCACCATTTCTAGTTTTCCTTTTCTATCCTAGTAGCCAATCTAATAAGCATGAGGTAGTATTTCAAAATAGTTTTAATTTGCATTTTCCAATCTATACTGAGTTAGAGAACTTTTCCTCTGACTATAGATAACTTTGATTACTTCATATAAAAACTGCTTATATCATTTTATACTTTATCAACTGAGGAGTACAGTCAAAATATCAGATTAAAAGCATGGACTTGCTTGAGCTCTCCCCCAAACTTCTCCAGAAACCTGTAAAAATGAATCTGAAGAAATTCTAGAGAAGGAGAATCAATAAAATGACAGATAATTTATTAACTGGGAAATGGCTGCTATTTTTACAAATTTGACACTGTTCTCTATATGTTTGAGAAATGAAGTCTTTATCAGAGAAACTTGCTTCAAAAACTTTTTTTTCACATTTATTATTGCTAACTGTATTTCCCTCCACCCTACCCTCCCCATTTATTCTATTTTCTATCTTTCCTTTCACCCTGTCCTTCTTCAAATGTGTTTTGCTTCTGACTACCTGCTCTCCTATTCTGCCCTCCTTTATATCACCTCCCCTTCTCTTATGCCCTTCTCCTTTCTAATCTCCTGTAGGCTGATAGATTTCTATAGCTAATTAGGTGTGTGTGCTATCCCCTTTTTGAGCGAATTCTGATGACAGTGAGGTCCACTTTATATAATTACTCCATTCTACTTTCCTTTTCTTCTAGTACATTCCTGTCCTACCCCTTAATTTTATTTTATTAGATAACACCTCTTTCTGTTCAACTCACACCTATATCCTCTCTCTGTTTCTCTCTGTCTGTCTGTCTGTTTGTCTGTCTCTCTCTATATATATATACATATATGTATGTGTGTGTACATATATATATATATGTGTGTGTGTGTGTGTGTATACATGTATATTTGTGTGTGTATTTGTTTACACACATATTCCTTTTATCTGCCAAAATAATGAAAAAGTTCTTATGAGTTACATCTGTGTAACAGCAAGTACCCTGGCGTACACAGGAGGGCTTGCTGTGCAGGTTTCTTAGATCTGTTTTGCTAAAAGGAAAGCAACTTTTGAGGGGTCAAAAATCCACTTTAATTAAGCACATATATCATTTTCTATTCAGCTCTAGTCTTTTCATAAAGAATGCTTGAAAATCCTCTATCTCATTGAATGTCGATTTCAGGCCTGAAAAAAATATACTCATTGGACTTTTTTTCTGGTAGACCTAGAACTTTATTGCAATGCGAGGACTTAAAAAATTCCCAATAGTATTTTAAGGCAAGATGCCTTCCATGTCCAGAGATAGAATTATGGCTTTCAATTAAAGATAGTAGCAGAATATTTTCTTTTTTATTATGTTTTGGTTTGTTATATGATTTCTCCCATTCATTTTAATTCTTCTATACAACATGATAATGGTGAAAATGTATTTAATAGGAATGTATGTGTACAACCTACATAAAATTGTATGCCATCTCAGGGAGGTAAAGGGGAGGTAAGGGAGAGGGAGGGGGAGGGAGGGAAAGAAAAATTTAGGTTGTTTGAGAATGATTGTGAAACACTGAAATTAAGTAAATTTTAAAAATTAAAAATATAATTATACTCAGCTTTGGTTAGGTGATTCTTGGTTGCAATCTAAACTCATGTGATCTCCATAGCATCATATTCCAAGCCCTCTAATGCCTTATTGTAGAACCTTCTAAATTTTATGTTATCCTGACTGTGGCTCCAGTATACTTGAATTGATTTTTTTCTGGCTGATCGCAATATATTCTCCTTGTCCTGAGAACTCTTGAATTTGACTGTAAACTTTCCTGGCGGTTTTCATTTTTGGATCTCTTTTAGGAGCTTATCCGTGGATGCTTTCAATTTCTATTTTACCCTTGGTTATCAAATATTAAAGAAGTCTTCCTTGATAACTTCTGGAAAGATGATTTGTAGGCTTTTTTTCTTCACTCTGTCTTTTAATTTGTTCAATATATATATTTTTTTTAATTTTCACTCCTGCCTCTGTTTTCCAGGTCAATTGTTGTTCCCAATGATACATTTCACATTTACTTCTATTTTCTTCATTCTTTTGGTTCTGCTTTATTGTTTCTTGGTTTCTCATAAAGTTGTTAGCTTCCATTTGTTCAGTTCTCACTTTTAAGGAATGATTTTCTTCACTGAGTTGTTAATGTGCTTTTCCATTTACCTGATTCTATGTTTTAAAGATTTTTTTTTCTTTTCTTCATTGAATTTTTGTGCCTCTTTCCCAATTGGCTAATTCTCCTTTTTTTAAATAAATTTTTCACCTCATTGCCTTTTTCTACATCTTTCACAATTTTGCCCAGTCAGTTTTTTTTTTTAAGATGTTATTTTCTTGAGTATGTTCTTGTATCTCCTTTACCAAGCTGTTGACTTGTTTTTCATGATTTCTTTTGCATCACTCTCATTGCTCTTCCCAATTTTTCCTCTGTCTCTCTTACTTGATTTTCAAAATCTGTTTTGAGATCTTCCATAGCCTCAGACCAATTGACATTTTTATTGGAGGTTTTGAATGTAGGAGCTTTGACTTTGTTGTATTCTTCTGAGTATATGTTTTGATCTTCCTTGTCACCATTATAACTTTCTATTGTTAGAATTTTTCTGTTATTTCTTCATATTCTCAAGTTATTACTTGACTTTTAACTCTTTGTTAAAGTAGGGCATAGAGCTTTATTCCCAGGGTGAAGGACACACTGTCCCAAGATTTTGTGCCACTGTTTTCAGAGATATTTCTTGGAACCTGTAAGTTTTCAATTCTTCCAAGGTGGTATGATCTAAGGAGAGGTGGTTATTACTATCTTGTCCTGTCCTCTGATCTGTAAAGGACCTCAAGTACTCTTTTCTTGCCTGGAACTGTGAGGAAAGTCCCCTATCCTCTATTGCTGCTAGCTCTGTTATACTAGTGCTTCTCCTCACCCTAGGACTGACACCCAGGACTGTGACCCTAATAGGAGTACAGGCAAAGGAACAGGATCCTACCATGGTGCTACAAAAGAGACTACTTTAATCTTTTTCTTATCAGTTTTTTCACCCCCTTGCTATCTCAGAGCTCCCAAAGCAGCCACTGCTGCCTGATGTTGGTTTGCTAGGACCTCTTGTGCACTGGTATGGCTTGTGCTGTACCATACTGTTCTCTCACCCTGGTATAACACACCTTTCCTGCTGACCTTCTAAGTTGTCTTGGACTGAGAATTTGTTTCACTCCATCTTTTTGTGGATTGTAATGCTGTGGCATTTGGAGGTTTTTTTTTTTTGTTGTTGTTGTTGTTATTTTGGAGGGGTTAGGGGAAAAGTTTAGATGGGTTTTTGCCTTTATTCTACCATTTTGGCTCCACTTCCACCCTGCTAGTTTCTTTCTATTTTTTAATATTATTAAAATATTTTCATAGCTTTTATTTTATTTTTATTTCTTTATTTTCAGTGTTCCACAATCACTACCATACAACCTAGAATTTTTCTTGTCCTCCCTCTCCCTCCCACCTGCACCTCCTCCCTATCTCCTTGAGATGGCATACAATTTTATACACATTCTACACATACATTCCTACTAAATACATTTTCACCATAGCCATGTTGTATAGAAGAATTAAAATGAATGGTCAAAATCATATAACAAACCAAAATGTAACGCAAAAGAAAATGATCTGCTATAATTTGCAATTGAATTCCTTAGTTCTTCCTCTGGTTGTAGAAGGAATTTTGCCTTAAGGGAGAAGGGAGAACTAAAAGCACAAATGGTTGGAAAGAGGTTGAAGGGAAAGACACAGATAGTAATCATAACTGCGAATGGGAATGAGATGAACTCAATCTTAAAATGGAAATGGATAGCAGAATGGATTGAAAGCCATAATCCAACAATATGTTGTTTAGAAGAAACACATTTGAAACGAAGGGATGCACACAAGGTAAAGGCAAAAGGTTGGGGGAAAATATACTGGGCTTCAGCTGTTGTAAGAAAAGCCGGGGTAGCAGTCCTAATATCAAATAAAGCAAAAGCAGAAATAGATCTAATCAAAAGAAAATGAAGCAATATAATTATTAAACATACACGCTCCAAGTTGTATAGTATCCAGATTCTTAGAGGAGAATTTAAGGGAGTTACAGGAAGAAATAGCAAAACTATACTAGTGGGGGACCTCAACCTCCCCCTTTCTGAGACTGATAAATCTAACCTTAAAACAAAGAAGAAAGAAGTTGAGGAGATGAAAAAAATTCTGGATAAGGTAGATATGATAGATCTCTGGAGAAAACTGAAAGGGAATAGAAAGGAATATGCCTTTTTCTCGTAGTACATGGCACATATACAAAAATTGACCATGTAGTAGGGCATAAAAACCTCACAGTCCAGTGCAGAAAGGCAGAGATCTTAACACATTCTTCTCAGATCCTAACGCAATAAAAATTGTATGTAATAACAGGCCATGGAAAGATACCCTAAAAATTAATTGGAAACTAAATAAAAAGAGAGAGTGGGTTAAACAACAAATCATAGAACCAATCAGCAACTTCATTCAAGAGAATGACAATAATGAGACAACCTACCAAATCGTAGGGGATACTGCAAAAGCAGTTCTTAGAGGAAGCTTTATATCTTTGAATGCCTACATGAGTAAAATACAGGAAGATGAGATCAATAAATTGGGCATGTAGCTGAAAAAGCTTGAAAAAGAACACACTGAAAATCTCTATGTAAATACCAAATTAGAAATCCTGAAAACCAAAGGAGAGATTAATAAAATTGAAATTAAGAAAATTATTGAACTAATAAATAAAACAAAGATTTGGTTTTATGAAAAAATCATTAAAATTGATAAACCTTTGATCAATTTGACTAAAAAAAGAAAGAAGAAAATCAAATTACCAGTATCAGAAGTGAAGGGGACAAACTCACATCCAATGAGGAGGAAATTAAGACAATAATTACAAATATTTGCTTAACTTTATGCCCATAAATTCAACAACCTAGTGAGATGGAAGATTATTTTTAAAAATATAAATTGCCCAGATTAATAGAAGAGGAAGTTGAACACCTAAACAAACCCATCTCTCAAAAAGAAATTGAACAAGGAATCAATGAAATCCCTAGGAAAAAAAATCTCCATTACTAGATGGTTTTACAAGTGAATTCTGTCAAGCATTTAAAGAACAGTTAATTCCATTACTATGTAGACTATTTGGGAAAACTGGGGAAGAAGGAGTCCTCTCAAGTTCTTTATATGATACAAATATTGTTTTGATACCTAAACCAGGAAGAGTCCAAACAAAGAAAGAAAATTATAGACCAGTTTCTCTAATGAATATAAACTCAAAAGTTTTAAATAAGATTTTAACAAAAAGAATAGAGCAACTTATCATGAAAATAATGCATTATAGTCAGGTACAATTCATACCAGGAATGCAAGGCTGGTTCAATATTAGGAAAACTATTAACATTATTGATCATATCAACAACAAACCAGACAGAAACCACATGATTATCTCAATAGATGCAGAAAAAGCTTTTGACAAAATACAACACCCATTCCTATTAAAAATACTGAAGAGCGTAGGAATAAGGGGAACTTTTCATAAAATGATAAGCAGTGTCTGCCTAAAACCTTCAGCAAACATTATATGCAATGGAGATAAGCTAGATGCATTTCCAATAAGATCAGGAGTGAAACAAAGATGTCCATTATCACCACTGTTATTCAATATGGTATTAGAAACATTAGCTATAACAACTAGAGAAGATAAAGAAATTGAAGGAATTAGAATAGGCAAAGAAGAAGTTAAGTTATCCCTATTTGCAGATGATATGATGATATATTTAGACAATCCCAGAGATTAAAGTGAAAACCTACTTGGAATAATAAACAACTTTGGCAAAGTTTCAGGTTACAAAATAACCCCCCACAAATCTTCTGTATTTCTTTATATTACTAACAAAGCCCAACAGCAAGAGATAGAAGGAGAAATCCCATTTAAAGTTTGGGTAGACACTATAAAATAGTTGGGAGTCTACCTGCCAAAACAAACCTAGGGACTACATGGATGCAATTACAAGACACTTTTCTCTCAAATAAAATCACATGTACATAAGTGGAAAAACATCAGTTGCTCATGGGTAGGCCTGAGCCAATATAATAAAAATGACAATTCTACCTAAATTAATTTGCTTATTTAGCGCCACACCAATCAAACTATCAGATAATTATTTTCTAGAGTTGAAAAAAATAATATCAAAATTCATCTGGAAGAACAAAAGGTTCAGAATAGGAAGGGAACTAATGAAAAGAAATTCTAGGGAAGGTCACCTAGCTCTATCAGATATCAAATTGTGTTATAAAGCAGCAATTATCAAATCCACTTGGTACTGGCTAAGAAACAGAAGCATAGACAAGTGGAATAAGATAGGTACTCAAGACACAATAGGCAATGAATATAGCAATCTGCTGTTTCATAAACCCAAGGACCCCAGCTTCTGGGGTAAGAACTCAGTGTTTGACAAAAATTGCTGGGAAAACTGGATAAAAGTGTGCTGGAAACTAGGTATAGACCAATGCCTGTCACCATACACAAGAATAAAGTCCAAATGGGTACATGATCTAGGTAAAAAGATTGATACTGTAAACAAATTAGTGAATCAAGGAATAGTTTACTTGTCAGATTTATGGAGAAGGGAACAATTTTTGACTAAACAAGAGATAGAAAGCATTATGAAGTACAAAACTGATAATTTTGATTACATTAAACTGAAAAGTTTTTGCACAATCAAATCCAATGCACGCTGCTCTTCTAATACCTAATTCTGGGGATCTGTCACTTTTTTTCAATTCTTCCAACTGCTCTCCTCCCTAGGATTATGAATTAGAACTAGACGCCCTGCTCCCCTGACATCACAAGCAATCCTCTTTCAACTTTGAACTGGAACCCCAAACTGAATAATGACAATGGAGTTACAATATGATTTCCTGTCCTATGCCAAATGCTAATGCATGGGTCTCTTGGAATCTCTTTCTGATCAGATATTCGATATCTTTCCTAAATCTGGGCATCAAGAATTCTGGTCCTGCTTTTCTTGGGGCTGACTCCAAAACTAACATCTGGCATTTTTGTTGCACTGGGATATTAGTCAACCCCTATCTCAGTTCCACAAACCTCTCCTTTTGACCTACTAAGTTTTCCTAAGCTGGAAAAATATTTCACCCTATCCTTTCATTGAATATGCCACTTTACAATTTGATTCGATGTGTTATTTTAAAGTTGTTTAGGGGAGAATGTTGTCAGAATTTGGCTAGAATGCCCCCTTTACTCCATTACCTCTATAAATGTTTGTAAATTCAATAGAAAATATTGAGATCAAATGTCACTGTCACTGTAGCATCCTTCCTGTCCTTCATTGCTGAGAATTCTCATGTAACTCACTGTAAGAACAGAAATGTTGAAACACTGGTATTCTCATGGTGGATTGGTTCAAAGGTTCTTGGACTATTCGTTATTGCCAATCCATCTGTAATCCAACCTTCAAAATAAATGAACAGAATGTGTACTGCTTTCATTTTCATTGACATTATTGACAAGAAAGATTTATATTTCCTAGTAAATTTGCCCAGGGTTCTGGAGGGGATTTTAAAAAGAGCAATAATAAAATATTGAATGGATTTTTAAGTTTTTCATGGACAGATAAAATAGAATTGGCTACTTATTCATCATTCTGACTTTCCTGAATATTATTTCAAATGTGACAGTATTTTGTATTTTGATTATTCTTGCAGATTTCAGCAGTCACAAAGTGAATGGCATCATCTTCAAACACTAAAATAAATTTGTCTTTCACTCTTTGATTCTAAGTCTCTAATTTGCAATCCATAAAAAAAACCTAATTCTCTAACCCAGCTTACAAAAATGTATGATTTAAAAAACATTAGGTGGCAGAATTAATTCTATATTGCTTTTATTAAGACCAGACATATCTCTCTTTTTCCATTTATTAAGGAGTATGAAGTGATAACTTATAGTGCTGGAGAGGAAATTCTGCCCAATAAAACATGCAGCCAGTAATAGTTATTCTGTAAATACAAAGGAAAACTCACCCTGCAAATTTACTGTGTGTATATATACCCATATATTATCTAAATGCAAATTCATTTTGCATGTATGTCCCCATGAAATTTTTATGATGAATTTGACTTCAGATTTACAGAATAACTTTTTAGTTCCTTATTTTGTTTGGTTTCTATGTATAAATACATCTACCTGAAAATTTGAGTGTGAATATCTCACACACACATACACACCTTTGTGTAGACATATATGTAATTTGAATGTATGTGTATACATGCAAGCTATCTGTGTGAACATTAATACTGAACATTTCAAAATTATATATTAAAATGTATGTTCACATATGTTCTTTATATGTATACGTATACATATTTCCTAAATATTTCAAAATTCCATATATTAATATGTACATATACACAGATACAAGTTCACTGTGTCTATGCACACATAAGCAAACACATTTTACACCTTTTAATAGATAATTTGCATATGTGTATATGTATGTATATACACATGTGTTTGTATACGTATGTGCATGTATATATGTGTGTATAATATATATGCATACATATATACAGAGAGAGAGGGAGGGAGAGAGAATTAATTAATTGTGTAATTAATTACATACATAGTAGGACAGAAACAGAGAGATAAAAGACGAATAAATAAAGGCAGAGAGAGACAGAGAAGGAGAAAGATGAAATCAGACAGATGGGGAGATTTATTTTTTCTCTGTTTTTAATTGCAGGGGATTAGGAAAACAATGAGGAGATAACAATTGTGATATCAAAATCAAAGGGAGCATATTTAAAATTTTAAAATTGACAGAAGAAAACAGAAGGAAGCACAAGTAATTAGAGCAATAGTGAAATGAAGTGTGTACTTCATTACATACTTTTTCCTCTTTTTTTTTTTTCACAAAAGGAAGACAAATGAAATGGAGATTCACAGTTCCATGCACAATCATCTCTTTGTGTACTTCTGTATATATGGAACTGAATTTGTTTTTTAGTGCTAATATTTGGAATAAAAACCTGTAAATAAAGGAGATTAACCTAGTTCTGAGTGGCAGAAAAAAAACTGACAGAGACTATATGTTGTTCAGATTATGAGACAGAGTGGAACAGGTAGCAAATCTAGTTGACCTGTCAGTATATGTAATAACTTGTCTAAATACTAAACATAGGCAATGAGCTGAGTTCAGAAATTAAAAGGAAGAGGGAATAGGTTTGAACCATATTACAAAACATGGCACAGTATGATCTCAGAAGAAATCCAAAAGTACAGAGTGACCCAGAGGACAATGGGAAGATTTATGGTGGATGTGAGTAGGCTGCAGCATATTACCAATGCTGACTTATATATGAAAAGGCCTTTAAAAGGCTTCATGGACCAGAAAAGGTCAGTGGCCTACTGAGAGTAAAGGATAAGAGATGGGGTGGTTCATGTACTGCACCATTGTCCATGAAATCAAAGCCCAGAAGGAATAGAAATCTCTCAAGAATGAGACTTTGAAGACACAGAGGGAAATAATTCTTATGAAACAGAGAATCAGGAGTTGTCTGGAGAATTTACCTTATCTGGAAAATGAGGAATAGATAAAGTGACCTCTAAGTTCACTTCCAGTGTGAAAAGTTTATTATCTCAATATAGTTATTAGAATTTTTTCTTTCTTTCTTTCCTTTTTTTTTTAAGAAAACACTACCAATAACCCTTGTATCTGCTGAGTTTAAACACACATGAATTAGACTCAACCAGGCATTGATCTTTTTCCCAATAGAATAGTGACACATGCATCTGAAAATTTTTAAACTAATTTCACTTGAATACTATATAACACATTTGTCTCTATATACAAAAAGGCTAGAGGCACGTCTTGAGGGGAAGAAGACCTGGGTTCTAAATCTCTCTCTGATACCACAAGCAGCCTATACAAAGACATGGAAATGGATGATGGAAGGTCATGAGTGAAGAAGAAATAGACTTGTTTGGCTAAAACACACAGAGCCTGAAGGGAGGCATTGAGCAATGACCCTAGAAAAGTGTGATGGAATCAGACTGTAAGGCCAACTGTGGGAGGTTTTAATTTTTTTTTTAATTTGTTTGTTCATTTTTTGTTTTTGTTTTTTCATTTGTTTATTTATGGAACACAGAGCCACTATAGCTTTGGGAGGAGGGAAGTAACATGGTCACATTTGAGCTTTAAGGCTATTGATTTGACATTAGCATAAGAAGAATTAGTTACCTGAGGTGATCAGTTGATGTCATCATGCCAAGAGATAATGAGGGCCTGAATTCTAGGGTGTTGGTTATTTGAGTGAAAAGAAAGGGGGAGAACAGATGTATAAGATGTGGAGTCAGAATCAACAAGATAAGGTAACTGATTGTGAGGGTGTGAGGGAGGGTGAAATAGAGGATGCCATGGAATTTGGAAACTTGGGCAACTTGAAAGTGGGTAGTGCCCTGGAGAGGAATAAGCAAGTTAAGGACCATGACCTTAGAGTTTGAAAAGACTATAAAGGCTGTCAAAATCATTGTTCTCAAATCACTTTGCATTTGAGGAAATGAGGCAGAGACATGAAGTGATTTTGAAATGTCACACAGATAGTGTCTGAGCTGAGATGTAAACCTGATTCAAAGCTCAGAATTCTATCCACTATGCTACCTTCCCAAAGAACACAGAAAGAAGTAGAAAGGGGTTGCATTTAGTGTCATTCAAAGAAAAACCAAGGGAAAAAAAATCTATTAAACAACCTTGTAAATATGCATACATATATGTTTATATACACACATACGTATGTTCTCTTAGATACACTAAAATTTGTATGTTCATTGTCCAGGACAACAATAAACATAGTGAGTTTCCTTCTCCTTGTGTCCAGAGAAAGCACAATAATCTAAAAACATCTTGAGCTCCACATCTGTAAAATGGGTTTGTTGCCTGACTCAATTACCAGCCTCTTAGGATGGTTGTGAGGAGGGGCCACCAAAAAGTGTGTCATAGATTTATAAGAGGAAAAAGCACTTTAGGGGTTATGTATCCAACTTCATTTTACAGATAAGGAAACAGAATCAGAATGGTGAAATAACGTGGCCAAAGACACAAAGCTGGTAAATTTCAGAGCCAAGACTTGAATCCAGATTTGCAGATCAGTTATACTTTCTACTGCTCTATAGAGAAATTACATTATAAATAATATAAGCAAATATAGTATAAATGTAAAAAACAATAACATAAATAATAATTTACAATTATATGTAATTATATTTGAATAAGAGAACCTAGACTGAAATCGTATTTCTGTCACTTATTAGGTGTATCAGCCTGGATGAATCACGTTCTCATCCTAATCACTAGAATTTATATAGTACCTAATATGTGCCAAGCACTATGTCAAGCAACTTTTAACTATCATCCCATTTGATCCCCACAATAATGCTGGTAAAATAGTTATTATTATTATTATCCCCATTTTTTCAGTTGAGGAAACTGAGACAAATAGAGGTTAAATGATTTTTTCAGAGTCACATAGCTTGTAAGTATGTGAGGCAAGATTTCAACTCAAGCCTTCTTGTCTCCAAATTCAGCACTCCATCCAGTGTTCCACCTACTTTCCTCTGATCTCTCTGGTCTCTTTTGGCTCTAAATCCTTGGAGCCTATTACCTAAACTTTGTTTCTCATTAAAATTATTTTTTGTTTGTTTGTTTTCCAGAGAGTTTAATGCTGAATTTAAGACAAAAGAAAACACGCAATAGAGATTGTCATACCTTTTAGGGTCTTAAACTTTATGTGGCATTGTATACAATTATTTATTTTCTCCCACTGTAATGGCATTCATTTCCTTCACTGGGGAGTGGATTCCCAGTGGAATCAGAATTATTCGTCTGATAAGCATTATATCAAAGAACTTTTTTACCTTGTAAATCCAAAGCCACCTTGTCCAGCAGGCTCCCTTATGCAAAGGGCAAGTTACCAGTTCTACAGCACACAGCAAATCCTGCTTATCTGCTTCACTTGGTGTCCACCCCAATCAAAAGGTTCAATTCTAATCTAGATCAGGTAGACATTCATCACTGCGGTGTGATCAATGTCCCACCATGTGCGGGTGAATGAGCACAGCAGTAGTTTGACAAGCCACTGCAGAGATATATTCCCAGTCTTGTCCGGTTTGAATGAACCCTAAAATTAAAATTGAAATGTGAAGTAAAGATTGTGTGCCCTAATACTACATGACAGGACTCCATGCCTCACTGTATATAATGAAATGTAAACCAGAGGTCTCATAATAACCCCCAGGCCCTGGTGGTTTCTCTGAATGTACTCATTTATTCTATTTTTACAGGAAAACTAGAAAACATGGAGAATAAAGAACTAAGTAGATCATATAACCTTAACATAAGCTGATTTTGAGGAAAATTTGAGGGAAATTTCCTTTTGTGGGGAGGGGCTTATAAATAGAATTAGATCTCATATCCATCAAGTCCAAATATCATTTTAGAAACCTACCCACAGAGTGGTTAAAAGACTGTACTGGAACCACAGTGCTAAAAACTGTCTGAATAAGCATTTGAACCCAGGTCTTTCGGATGCCAAGTCCAAGTCCAATACACTTTATCAAACTTCCTGGCACAAATGTCTCTGGTTTGAAGATGCTGGTTTGTTATGAGCTTGTCATACTTCTTTTGGCTTTAGTCTACTCCCTACACCTTCCAGAAACCTAAAAAAAAAATCTTTTGATCCAACAAATTGATATGAAGTCCTACTTGAAAATGGGATGTTCACTATGTTTCGGAGGAAAGTTGATATGTGTCCCTGGACCTCTAATCAGGAAAACCTGAGTCCCAACCCAGTCATGGACACTTACTAGGTGTGTGACCCTAAAAATGTCACTCAGCTTCTGTCAGTTTCATTTTTGTCATCCATAAAATAGAAATAAAAACAACATGTACTCCCACAGTTGTGAGGTTTAAGTGAGATAAATTTATAAAGTACTTCACAAATATTAAAGTTCCATATGATTTCTGGCTATTACAATAAAGAAAAAAAACCTTAAAAAGTATCTCAATTTTCACACTGTGTCTTAGTCAATAGTATCTCATAATATTAATAATCATTGTCACTTATATTACCCACTTCTGTCCTAATGCAGTCTTGCCTATGTCCTCTCATAGCTGGTATTCTCAGATCTTCCAAACCCTCCTACATATTGTCATGGTAAGGACTGGGGTAACCTTCCTGTTATAACTAGTGGTAACAGCTCCTCTATCTGAGACAGAGCAGTAGCAATAAGATTATGGATTTGTTTCTCTTAGGAATTGCTTCCTCTTCTGAGAGAACACTGAAGCAGTATGGCAAAGTATAAGATTCCCTGGATATTTCCCTGGATTCCCTGTTGTTGAGTCTTTTAAGTCATATTTCACTCTCTGTGACCCCATTTAAATTTTCTTTGCAGAGATACTAGAGTGATTTGCCACTTCTTTCTCCAGCTCATTTTATAGATGAGGAAACTGAGGCAAACAAATGACTTACAGTGCCTAAGGAATTATTTGAACTCCACTCCTCCTAAACTCCAGACCTGGTGCTCTATCCATTGATTCACCTAGCTGCCCTGGATATAAGGTATTAGAAAACTTATATTTGAAGTCTAGTTATAAGACATATTTAGCTGTTTGATGTTGGGAAAAATCATTTAGCTTCACTGTGTCACAGTTACCTCAGCCATAAAATAGGAATAATATCCACATTATTTTTTTCACAGGGTTATCATCAGAAAAGAATTTGGTGAACATTGAATTATTCTAGAAATGAAATCTATTATTTAATATTGTCTACCTTTTCTTGTACAAACTTACTCAGTGGTAACTAAGCTTGTAGCAAAGTCTCTAACACATAATAGAGTCTTTAAATATGGTTATTGAATTACAGTTGCAGTGGGTATAGAGTGAATGTGAACTCAGGAGATCAAATTCTGCTTTAGATATTTACTAGTTGTGTGACCCTTGAGAAGTCACTTAATAATAATCAACTGTATTTTCTTCATCTATAAAATGAGATGGTTAGACATATCTCCATGACAATTAATGCCTCTTCTAGGGCTAATTTTGTGCTATATGTGTGCATATATATGTAAACACACTTACACATATACACATATACATACTTATACACACCTACACATATATTCATATTTGTATATGTGTGTGAATATACATATGTGTACATATATACATACATATTACACACACAAACAACTCAGCTATTCCCTGCTTTTAGATCTGAGTTAGTCATTTGTTACCAGAGTTAATCTACACCACTGAAAAATAGGGTGATTCATAAAAAGCACCAACACTTACATCCTTCCTACCTCTTGACCAAAAGTGAATTAGATATCTCTTCCTAAAGAGAATAGTTCACACTTATCCACAAGTTGCAGAAATATTTAATTGAGTGGGAGCAAAGAATAGTGTATTTATCAGATTTATGAAGAAGGGAAGAATTTTTGACTAAACAAGAGATAGAAAGTATTATGAAATGCAAAATGGATAATTTCGATTACATTAAACTGAAAAGTTTTTGCAGAACCAAACTCAATGCAACCAAGATTAGGAGGGAAGCAGAAAACTGGGCAAGAATTTTTGCAACTAGTGTCTGTGATAAAGACCTCATTTCTAAAATACATAGAGAACTGAGTCAAATGTACAAGATTACAGCCATACCCCAAGTGATAAGTGGTCAAAGTATATGAACAGGCAGTTTTCAGAGGAAGAAATTAAAGTTATCTATAGTCATAGGAAAAAATTCTCTAAATCACTATTGACTGGAGAAATGCAAATCAAAATAACTCTTAGATACCACATCACATGTATCAGACTGGCTAATATGACAGAATAAGAGGATGATAAATGTTGAAGAAGATGTGGGAGAGTTGGAATACTAATTCACTGTTGGTGGAGCTGAGGGCTGATCCAATCATTCTGGAGAGCAGTTTGGAACTATGCCCAAAGGGCAACAAAAATTTACGTACCCTTTGACCCAACAAGACTGTATAGCCAAGAGATCACAAAAATGGGAAAGGGTCCCACATGTACAAAAATATTATAGCAGCACTCTTTGTGGTGACCAAAAACTGGAAATCAATGGGATGCCCATCAATTGGGGAATGGTTGAATAAATTATGGTGTGTGTATTTGTCCTTCATTGCTGAAAAAGACCATGCCATCAGAGAAATAATGACATGACTTGCACTTGACTTTGTTTTGAGTGAGGGAGGGCTGTGCAGGTCACCAGCCTCACATCTCCTCCAGAGCCATTTGAATCCAGTGACCAGATATTCATCAGGATGACTGGAGATGACCCAGGATGAGGCAACTGAGGTTAAGTGACTTGCCCAAGTTCATACAGAGAGTGAGTGTCAAGTGTCTGAGGTGAGATTTGAATTCATGTCCTTCTGGCTCCTGCACTGGTGCTCTATCCACTGCACCACGTAGCTGCCCCAAATTGTGGTATATGAATGCAATGGAAGACTATTGCACTATAAGAAATGATGAACAGGAAGACTTCAGAGAGAACTAGAAAGACTTATACGATCTGATGCTGAGTGAAAGAAATAGAACCAGGAGAACTTTGTACATAGCAACGAAAACAGTGTGAGAGTATTTCTTCTGGTAGATTTAGATCTTCATTTCAATACAAGGACTAAAAAAAATTCTCAGTGGTCTTTTAAGGAAAAATGCCTTCCACTTCCAGAGAAAGAACCATGGAATTCAATCGCAGAATGTAGCTGATCATTTTCTTTTGTATTACCTTTTGGTTTGTTATATGATTTCTCCCATTCATTTTAATTCTTCTGTGCAACATGATTATTGTGAAAATGTATTTAATAGGAATGTATGTGTAGAACTTATATAAAACTGTATGCCATCTCTGTGAGGGAGGAGAGAGGGAAGGGGAAAGGAGAGGGAGGGAAAAAAAATCTAAGTTATATGGTAGTGATTGTGGATCACCGATAAAAAAAAAAACCAAAAATAAATAAACAAACAAACAAACAAATAAATGCTTAACTGTCCCAAATTATTCACTGAGTGGGAAGGGCAGAGTGGTGGGAAGCAAATTACTTCACTCTCAGTGACCACCCTTACCCACCATGAATAGGATCATTGGATCACTAATATCTTAGATATTATATTCTCTCTAATGAGACAAGTATATTTGTCTTGAGGCAAAAACCTTGCAATTCTCTTGAATCTCTTCTTGGAGAGAGAGGTTGAAAACAAACAAGCAAAACCTAAGACCTTATTTCATCCAAGCAGATATTTAAGTGCATATCACCATTCTCTTTGAAATTGTCATCAAACACAGCCTTTCGTTCTTCTAGTATTATCTTCTCCATCTGTCTCCCAAAATTTTTTTTCAGATCTTGAATATGAAAAAAAACATTGTTCTCACTTATAATAGAACAGCAATAGCTAAATTATTTACAGATATTCAGAAGAATGTCCAGGTTTTTACACGTTTGAAATCATCTACAATCCATTCTCTTCTCGTTTGTGCTGTACATTAACTTAGAATCTAAAGGAGAAACAGGTGTGGTTCTACAGCCCCAGAGCTAATGTAATTTGCCTTTTGGATTCTGAGCTTCCCAATAAAATTTTAGTCCAAGTGTGTGTACACATGAGTGTGTGGGGGGATGGGAAGTAGGTTGGTATGTGGTATGTCTTTCCCTTACGTGGTCTAAGTACTGATAAAACAGAGGCTTCAAGATCTAAATAAGAGAAGAATATTGTTGGAAAACTTGCTCAACCAGACTGTGCTATATATAGAAAGGATAGGCACTAATCATTTTTATAGAACCTACTATGTACTAGGCATTGTGATAAGCACCTTACAAATAACTTTCCATTCGATCCTTGAAAAACTCTTGCAAGCTAGGTTCTATCATTATTCCTATTTTACAGAAGAGGAACGAAAAGCAAATAAAGGTTAAATGATTTAGGAATTTATGGCTTCCTGACTCTAGACCCAGTCCTCTATCCACCAGCTGTCTTGGAATTATAAATGGATAAGCAACCACAACACCACATTAATTTTAGGAACTATATATGTAGACTAATAAAACTTTAATAACTATAGGTTTTATGAATTGATATTTATTTTATGACTATGGTATGCGTATTTGTGAATATAAAGCATAATACTTGTAGCATATATGCCTATATGTTTATTATCTGAGAGAAAAGTTCCTCAGAGGGGCAGGTAGTTGTTTTTGTTTTTTTTTTAATCAGTGACCAGAACATAGTAAGCACTTAATAAACCTTTGTTGATGTCTTAATTTGACTCCTTGTAAAATATCAATTCTGATTTGAAAAAAGAAAGTTCTTCATTCTCAAGAAAATTTAAAAAGTGAATTGCATGAGTTTTCCATTTCCACAAGCCTGAACTTTTATACTTTAAAAAAAAATCAAACCTTGAAATTTTAGCTGTCAGAAATTATGCCCAAATCCACAAGCATCAAAGAAAATCTGGCAACCTATAAAGTCATGGTATTCTCTAAATTCATGAAAATGTTGAGGAGGTCTATTTTAGTTTACCTAAACATGGAACAGTGGTTAGAGAGAAGCAACACAGTACATATGATCTTTTGCCCTATCTAATTCTTAAGTTAGCCTTACATTCAGGGCTAAATTACATATGCCAAACCTAAGATAAAAGGAAACGGGAAAGAAACATAGATTAGAAGAGCTTTACTAATAATAACTCATTTTTATATGCTTCTTTATATGACAAAGGCCTTTCCTCACAACTCTGTGCAAATAGTCATCCTTATCTCCATTTTCCAGATGAGGAAAATGAAGCTGATTTGCCTAAGGTATCACAGCTAAGTAAGCATCAGAATCCAGAATTTAACCCCTAGGCTCCCTGCTGCCATCACTACTGTTCTCTCTTAGAGTTTCTAAGGCCAGCATCTCTAAAGAATGGGCTCTCTTTTCCTGATATGATTACCGTATTCTGTCACCAGCAAACCTGGGGAAAGAGTTACATTTTTTATAGGAGACTTCTGTGAAACTGGAAGAGAAGTTGGTAGGCACCGAGTGAGGTAAGACATGGGGACCTTCTTACTCTCTACCACGGCCTACTCTACCCCACTGCTTCTGAGGCCATCAGCAGTCATCCTAACCTATGTCCTGTCACTGGGCTCCAGTGACTCTGGAGGTAACAGTGAGGCTGGTGACTTTCCACAGCTCTGCCTCACTTAAATCCAATTCATTTGCAACTCAAGACATAGTAGTCCTGATGTCACTGGTCTTCTTTGAGAATGTAAGATAAACAGTAGCAGTAGCAGAAATATGAAGGGCCAAATTGAATTTGTTCCAGATGCCAGAATTCCCAATTCATATCTGATTCACATGGCTAACTGAAGCCCCCAAAGTGACTGTTAGATTCATCTCAAGGTATGGAAATTAGACTGTAACCACAAGTGAGCCCTGGATTTTTAATGAGGTGATGTCATTGATAGAACAGTGAATTTGGAATCAGAAAGACATTAGTTCAGATCCTGCTTCAGATATGCACAAAGTGGGTGGCTTTGAACAATTCACCTAACCCTGGTTTGCCTCAGTTTAATCATCTGTAAAATGGGCATAATTAAAGCACCAATTTTATAGAGTTTTTATGAAGATCAAATATAATAACATATACAAAACACTTTGCAAAACCTAAAATTATTATCATTACTAGTACTATTATTATTGTTATTATTATTATTATTATTATTATTATTATTAAACTCCCTCTTTAGGATTCTTACTTATACTTCAGTAAAACACTCAAATGTACTCAAATCCATATATATATGTGTGTATATATATATATATATATATATATATATATGTGTGTGTGTGTGTGTGTGTGTGTGTCTATGTATGTATATATGAATAAATATGTAGGTGGATAGACCCTTCATTTAGAAATTCCTCATCTCTATGCTGATGATTCTCACATCTATGTATCCAAATCTAATTTCTCTGATGATATCCAGACTATCATTTACCAATGCCTACTAAGCATCCTGAACTAAATATCCCCAAAACATCTTAAACACAAAATATCCAAAAGGATGTGAATTTTTGTGGTATCTACCATTTACTAGCACTTTATAAATATTTAATTTGATCCTCACAAAAAAAAATCTATGCAGTTAGTACTATTATGACCCCCCTTTTACAGTTGAGAAAATTGAAGTAGACAAAGCTAAGTAGCTTGTCATATATCAGAGTCATACATCTAGTAAGTATCTGAGGACAGGTTTGAACTAAAGTCTATCATGAATTTAATGTACCATCAACAGTCTCTGGGTCAAAATCAAACTCTTTATCTTTCCCCTGAAACTGTCCCCTTTTCCTAATACTTTTAAGGCTCTCATCTTGCTCCCAATAACCTAAATTTACAACCTAGGGATCATTCAGAAACCCTTGCTTTTTCTTACCATACATATCCAATTTGTTACCAAGGACAATTTTAGCTTTGTAACATCTCTTGCATATTACCTGTCTTCTCCTCAGGCACTGAAACCACCCTAGTATAGC
Organism: Notamacropus eugenii; assembly: GCF_028372415.1. Lineage (NCBI taxonomy): Eukaryota > Metazoa > Chordata > Mammalia > Diprotodontia > Macropodidae > Notamacropus > Notamacropus eugenii. The sequence continues at coordinate 253,026,964 of NC_092874.1, forward strand.
CCTCACTACCTCATGCCAGATAATTGTATTATTATGCTATTGTAGGTTGTTTTTGATGTCACAAATCTTTCATATGCCAGTCTATATTCCACTCAGCTGTCAATGTAATCTTCCTAAAGTGCAGTTCTGATCATGTAACAACCATGCCCCAACTCCATACATTCCAGGAGCTTCCTCTTACCTCTAGATTCAAATATGGAGCAGCTAGGTGGTGCAGTGAATAGAGCACCAGTGCAGGAGTCAGGAGGACCTGAGTTCAAATATCACCTCAGACACTCGATACTCACTAGTTGTGTGACCTTGGGCAAGTCACTTAACCCCAATTGCCTCATCCCGGATTATCTCCAGTCATCCTGATGAATATGTGGTCATTGGATTCAGATGACTCTGGAGGAGAAGTGAGGCTGGTGACCTGCACAGCTCTCCCTCACTCAAAAAAACAAAGTGAAGTGCAAGTCATGTCTTCTTCAGCAATGAAGTACGAATACACACAGATTCTGTGTGTATTCGTATATAAAATACAGTTTGTTCTTCAAAGCCCTTCTATCATTCCCTACTTTCCCAGTGTCCTTAAACCCTTACTCTTCCCAAACAATTTGTGATCCAGTGATACTAATTTATTTGCTGTTCTTTACACAAGGCACCCTGTGTTCCAAATGTGGGAATTCACTGACTATCCCCCATGCCTGGAATACTTTCTGTCTTCTCCACCTCCTGGCTTCTCTGTCTTCATTCAAATCACAGCTGAAATTCTACCTTCTATAGGAAGCTTTCTATGCCTCTTAATTCTAGTGCCTTTCCTCTGCTGATTACTTCCAAGTGATCCAGTGTATATGACTTGGTCATATATAATTTTTATATGCAGTTTTCCAAATTAAATTATGAGCTCTTTAAGATATGGACTACCTTTTGTCTTTCTGTGTCTCCCTATTACTCAATATAATGCCTGTCATATAGTGGGCCCTTGATAAACTGCCTAATCTCTCAACAAAGTACAGAAATATTTGTGTACGTCTATAATTTGTTTTCAGACATATTACTGATATATTCTTTTACGTTGTTTAATATCTCCATTGATTTCATTAATTACATATAAAATATAGTATTCATTTGAATAAACGAGTTCCAGATTTTTTCCTTTCATTTCTCTTCTCCTTCCTCTTTTAGGAGGAAGCAATTTGATATCAATTATATATATATGAAGTATTATTAAACATATTTATATATTAACTCTCTAACAAAGAAAACACAGGCAAAAAACTCCAAGATTAAAAAAAGTAAAAATTAAAAAAAAATAGTACACTTCAATCTGTACTTGTTCATCAGATTTCATCAGATTTCTCTCTGGAGATTGATAGCATGGGTCCTTTGCAATTATCTTAGATCCTTGTCTTTCACAGTTGATCATCCGTACAGCATTGAAGTTACTGTGTATAATGTTTGTTTAATTCTACCCACTTCACTTTGCATGAGTTCATATAAGCTTTTGAAACTTTTCCTGAAAATATCCTAGTCATCGTATCATATAGCACAATAGTATTCAAATGATCATATACTATAACTTGTTCAGCCATTTCCTAGTGGATAGATTTTCCCTCAATTTCCAGTTCTTTGTCACTACAAAAAAGGAGTCGTTATTAATCTTTTTTGTACACATAGGTCCGTTTCATTTTCTTCTTATTTCTTTGAGAATTAGACTTAGTTATGGTATTACTAAATAAAAAAATATGCCCAGTTTTCTGGTTTTCCAATCTCTCTTGCCCAAAAGTGATCTCTCCAACTTTGAATTATGATGCAGAAGTGGGTATAGGAAACTGGAGTTTCCAAGTAGCATCTGGCTCTATGTCCAGGGATAGCATAGGAGTCCCTTGTAATCTCTTTCTGAGCAGTTGCCAGGTCCCCTTGCCATGTCTGAGTTGAGGGTACTCAAAGATACTGCTGGTTCTCTTGTAACCAACCACCTATTCCCACCATCCGTATGAGATTTGGGCCAGCCTCCACCCCATGTCACATATCTATTTCTATGATTAAAGATGTCTTTGGCTGGAAGAATGTCTCACCCTGATCTTGTGTTTGCTCTGCCACTCCAGAATTTGATTGGAGGCATTATTTTAAAGTTTTTGGAGGGGAATGTTGGGACAGGTTGGAAGAGTGATTCCTCTATTCTGCCATCTTGGCTCCACTGAAATATTGTTTGAAAGCCCTGATCTTGAGCAGTCCCTAGGATATAACAAGTATTTAATTATTGATTGATTACACAAGATATGCAATTTTCCAAGCTATAAAGTCCTACACTATTTGCCAAAGAACAGTCCCAAAGGAAAGCTATGAACCACACCTCTGCTCTCTGAAAGGAAATTATTAAATGAAGAACCAGAAAGAACAAAGGTAAGACTCAAAATTGAGGGTAAGACATAGCTCTCCCTCGATGAGAGTATAAAAATAATGAAGATGGACAAATAGGTCCATGCTGCCTCTGTTCACCAATTCGACCTCAAGTATGGTTGGGGACTATAGAAGAATGATTAATGTAGCCCCTTTGAAGCTGAATTGGGGAATTAAGATGTTAAGGATGGGGCAAGGGTAAAGACAACCATACTTAACCCTTACTATAGTCAGAAAAACAACGTATATTCTTTCTGTCATCACTGAATAAAAATGGAGTGAAAGACATGAAAGTAGATGTGTAGTGTTATTTCTATGATTAAGGAGGAAAACTTTCAACCTGGATCAGGTTGGTCAATTCTGGTAGTTTGACAAAGTGCTTTTTATCAACCAAATGGATTCTCAACATCTCAAGAGAAAAATAAGTTAAGATAAAGCTAATTCCCTATGCACAAGGTAGATACTTTGAAAATAGTAGGGGCATAAAATCTCAACACTTACAATAGTTAGTAAACAAAATCCATAATTAGTGTATCAGAGTTATATAAAATATTATGCATATGTGAACTCTGAATAGGAAGATAATTTAGCACTAATGGACACAGGATGGGAAAGTGAGGACAAAAAATCAAGATACCTCAACAAAAATGGAATTGATGTTAGCTATAAAGGATAAGTAGGGATTCAGTAGAAGGAAAGAAAGATAGGAAACAGGTCTAAGAATCAAACTGATTAAATATACATAGACATGAGAGTGGGGAGGATCTCTAGTTGATTAAAAATAATTTGGCTCAAAAACATTTAGTAGTTGCTTACTATTAGGCAAATTCTATAATATTTGTTAGGAATTTTTTTCAAAAAAGACTATTTCTTCCCTCAGGGAGCTCACATTAGCATCAGAAAAGTTCTAAATATTAAGGATTCAGCATTAAACCTGACAGCAATGCCTGAAGGTCTTGAGCTTACATCAGTGGATAAGTTGTCCATGTCTAAGGTCTAGGAGAAATAGAAGTAGTATTTATTGTCTGACCTGAAAAACTTTAGGAATTATCTGGCAGTTCAGATGGTAAGGCTGGTGGTCCTTCGTTTCACTGAAAAATTAGTGTTGGTAAATTTCATGTTATTGAAGTCATGTGAGGGGTACTGCTGCTCAACTGGTTTTGTCATTGGCTCTGGAAAAAAGGAAGGAATAAAGGATGTTGCTCCTGCTAGTGCCAAGTCTTCTTTCTGTCCAGGGTTCCTCATGCAGTTGATAGAGTTAAAGGCAGAGAATAGCGAGAAGGTGTATGTTCGTCCTTCGTTGCCGAAGAAGACCATGCCATCAAAGAAATAATGACATGACTTGCACATGACTTTGTTTTCAGGGAGGGAGGGCTGTGCAGGTTACCAGCTTCATTTCTCCAGAGCCATCTAAATCCAGTGACCAGATATTTATCAGGATGACTGGAGATGGCCCAGGATGAGGCAATTGGGGTTAAGTGACTTGTTAAGTGACAAGGTTTGGAAAGTGGGGCAAATATAAGCAAAGATTTAGAAGTACCTAGATTATGAACAGAGATAGTGAGTAATCCATTAAAGATAGATCACATGATATATGACGGGGGGAAGAATATAAGATAGCGTACAAATGAAGTCTCAGGTCATAGTTAGACAAAAATGTTAGTCTATGTCTATTCAGAGTTATTATGGGCCCAATGAAATATTTGAGGAAGTTGCCTAAGACTTTTGGACCTCTACATAGAAGCAAATAATACATAAATGAGAATTTTCTTTTTTTTCTGAAAGCAAATAATTCAAATAAGAATTCACAGGTAAAAAAATTTATCCTGTAATCAATTTTCTGAAAAATGCAAATGAGATACATATTTCCATGACCACCCTTTAGCAAAGTTTAACTCAGTAAATGTATGTTTAGAATCTTCTTTATGCAGGAAATTATAGTAAGTAATTGGCATATAAAAGTTAAATTGTTCACAATCGTTGCACTTATGGGGATTACAAGATATCAATGAATTTAAGCCAGGAACAGGAAAAAAAAACTAAACAGAGAAATGAAAAAAATAGAAGGAAATATAAGCTTAATTCTCTTAAGTTTAAATATGAATGTTCTACATAACCCCACAAAATGGAAACGTTAAAAATCAATAAAAAACAAAATCTCAGTGCAAAGACACACTGAGAATACAGAAAAGTATTGCAAAAATAAAAGAACATTATGCTTTTAGTAATTACAAAAAGCAGTCCTAAACAAGCTTTTAGATAAAGCAACTATTTTAAAATCATATGTTATTAAGCCCAGAACGTACATCATTAAATATGACAGGAATCTGACTTATAAGATATGTAGACAGCTAATCATTTCCCAGCTGAAAATTGGTCAAAAATATGAAAGAGCAATTCTTGAAAGATAACTCACAAACCCCTAACAAAGATGTGATAAATTGTTCTGAAGGACTAATAATAAGAAATATACAAATTGAAGTGACTGAAGTTTCTATTTCGTACCAAAAAAATGAACAAATATGACAATGGATGACGCTATTCAGTAATTAGAAGGGTTTTAGGAAGATGGAAACAGTAATACATTGTTGCTGAACAGATTCTAAAGGCTAAACTATGCTGAGAATATATGTGTAGTATCCACCCCAAGAATTCATATGGACTATCTGTGTCCAACCTGTGGTAGAGCATTCCAAGCTCATATTGGTCTGATCATCCACAGTTGGACACACTGAAACTTCACTTTCTCATGGTGATGTCATTTTCATACTCTTCTAAAACAAAAGACAACAATCACAATCAATGACAAAAGAAAGGCCCAAATTACACATATGCATGCACACACACACACACACACATAAACATACACACACTTTTTTTTTCTTTTTTCCTTCCTTTTTTTCATTTGTACAAAGATATAGAAGCAAAGTAAACACCAATATATTAGATAATTGTTAAACAAGTTGCTGGACATGAAAGTAATGAAATAGTGTTGTACCTTAAACACTGTAAATGAAGGGAATTAACATTATATATATATATATATATATATATATATATATATATATATATATATATATACATATATATATATATAGTGAGACAATTTAAAAAAAATACTGGTTCTGTTTATTTAATAGTTTCTTTTTTACTCTTTAAAAGATCTTTGTTAAGGTTGTTTCACTGGTTTAGTGAGAAATATATTAGGAAACACAGATGATGTAAAAGAGATACAAAAAAATTTGATTTAAATTAATAATAAAATGGGGGCATTTTCATCTTTGTAGTTCCTGTGCCATTCACAATTCAGACTTTCAATGAATAAATTTTAATAGAAAATTCAATATTACAACATGATACTCTTGCATCATTTCCAAATTTTGTGCTTTTCTACTATATTATTATGGACTACACTTTTTATGAATCATATGTGGACCTAGGAAAGAAGCACATTTCAGTAGATAGAGCAATTTTGGAGTCAAAAGAATGGGTTTTGATTCCTGCCTTTGACATTTACTAGCTATGTGACATTGACAAGTCATTTGATCCCCTTTTATCTTAAGCGATTTTCTAGTGGTTCAAGTGGGGCAGCAGAAAAAAAGTGATGAACTTGATGATAGAGGAACTAGGTTTGAATTCTGGCTGTTTACCAGTGTAATTTTTGCTAAGTTAGTTTTCTCTTCTGTAGAATGAAGGAAGGAGGGTTGACTAAATGACCTCTCAGATCCCTTTCAACTTTAAATCTATAATTCTATTATTGACTAAGTCACAAGAGGTATGTAGTTTGCATCACAGATCTCTTAAGAAATCACAAGTCATTTGTATAAATTTTCCATTTTATAAGTAGTGAAATTATCTGAAATATTTCTTCCCTATCGTCCTGCTTTTCTGGCATATTAAAAATTTACTTGAAATGTCTCTCAGCATTGCTTGTTCCCACTTTATCCTAGTGATTGTACTGTTTCAAACACTATAGGTGTTTAATTTCAACATGCACACCAAGACAACAGAAGTGGTAAAGATAGATTTTCAAGCTCCACATTTGGTTAATGGCTTGGTTACAAGATGGAACATGATTTTCCAACAATATGCAGTGAGTAGAAGTCATAAGAAATCCATATGAATGTACCCTTTCTGAATGGAAGTAAAAGTTCATTTTTTTTCATGCCTTCTACCTACTTGGTATGGTTAACCTTAATTTATTTAACAGGTGTACAACAAGTTTCACGCACAAGTTAGATATGCACAAACTCTTTTGTTCTGTAAAATATATTACCCTAATTTATCATATAGACTCAAGCAATATGGAATGTCCTTGATTGAAAACTGATTCAACATGGATACTCCTACTGCCACCTTGTGGTCTATTATTCATTTAAATAACGAAAGTGACAGGTGTTTTAAAGAAAAAAAAAAAGAAATGAAAAAGAATTCAGGTCACCAACCCTGTTCAGACAGAACAAAAAAGGCTAATCATTTCCATATGAATACCAGATAATTTTACAGTGGGTGAAACAGAAATCTAGAAAATGTCATCTCTGATTTACAATGGGCATTTACAATGAGCTTATGTGTTATCTCATCGTTTTTACAGAGGACTTCAGTATACCTAACTTGAAAAAAGGAAGCCAGTATGTCAACTCAATTCTTATGTAATAATATATGTGACATAAAAATTAATTAAAATTCTTCCTATGCTTCACAAGTTACTTTAAACATTTTAAAACTAGATACTGTCATAAAAGAACTTCAGTTAAATAAAGTAAGAAATTATTTTCAAGATTAATTTTAATAGATTGTCACCAAAATATTTTAAACTACATTTTTGAATTAATTGTAGATATGATGCATTACATTGCCTCTCTTTCCAAATGCATATTGACTATGTGAACCTAGAAAATCATTTAATCTTTCCAGTGTGCTAGGGAACTTTCTTAGACATAAGTTGCAAAGAAGGGACTGACTTGCATAAATAGAGAAGAATTTCTCATCTGGAAACTACTTTTTTTAATTAAATCACAGAATCGATCCCTATCCCTATCAAATTTAGGTGTTACATTAAAAAATGGAACATCATATCTAATCATACCACCCATAAGCCTCATCTATACATTTACACAATCCATGTAGACATACCCTATCTTCTATATTAGTTATGAGAATTTTATTATATATATTTGTAAGAAAAATTAGTTTCTCTTTTCATTATAGAAACTTTTTGTAAAAATTTTTTAATATAATTTCATTAATGCCTAATTTTTCTTTTGTTATTAGCTCTATACTTTTTGGTTAAGATTTCTCCTAAGTTGCCATTAAAAAAGGCATCTCTCTCTCTCTCTCTCTCTCTCTCTCTCTCTCTCTCTCTCTCTCTCTCTCTCTCTCTCTCTCTCTCTCTCTCTCTCCCTCCCTCCCCCCTCGCACCCACCCACCTGCATGCATAATTTAACTGATTTATTTGTTGTGTAGAAGTTTTGAGAGAAATATCTCTCTTTAATCTTTTCAAAAAGTCCCCTTTCAGAATACAATGAGGGTGTGATAGATTTCTCTCTTCTTTTCCTATCTAATTAGTTACGTTGTCTCATAGCACAGAATTTCACTTTATGGGAAAAGTTATGTCTACTGGAAAGCAAGACCAGAGAGTCCAGATGCTTAGTCAAATTGATCCACTGAAAGGAAGACAAAGGAACCAAACGGAATAACCTCTCAAAATGATTTAATTCCTGAAGAAAAAGCTGTGCCAATATATCATAAAACAACAACAAAAACAAATTCATGGCCCTGTAGGACCAAAGATGTGTTCATATCATTACATATATACCTCTATTCTAGTGTATACTATATTTCTGCCTACTCTTTCCTCTGAAACTAAATATACTTATGGGAGAATATATCCTGATCTGTGTAATGGGGGTGAATGTTTTGTTACTATTATTCATGCTATGCCATTTTAGTAAAAGGCACTGATTTGAGATTACCGGGCTTTCTGACTGACTGGAATGAAAGTAAATGTTTTAAAGGGAGCAAGTTCACAATATTTTATTAGGATGGAAACACAGATTAACTTCTTTAGTGTAGTCATGTCCTAAGGGATCAGATCTGTGAATGTGAGTTGGGATGTAGGTGGTTAGCCCAAAATTCTCACCAGATATTGATGCTCCGTTCTTCTTGTTTTTATATTATTCTTATTTTCCAACAGCCTACCTTCATTCAGCCCTAAAGCATTATTCTCTATAACAAATAAGCATGGTTAGGAAAAGCAAAAGAAACCAGAAATTCAGCTTAGTGACTATCTCTGAAGACATATCTTGTGATTCCTACCTCTTTCTTTTTCTCCTTTGCAATATCTCATGTGACCATGTGTAAAAATGTATGTAATACAGGATGATATTCCCTCTGTTTTTGTTGTCTTAAACTCCTTTCGCTATAAGTCTATGACTGAATAGAACAGGGATGGAGAGTTTCACGATTTTGTTCAGTATAATTGCAAATTGCCTTCCAGACAAGTTGCAACTATCCAAGGTCCAGCAACAATGAATCAGCAGGCTTCTGTTCCCAAAGGTCCGTCAGAACTTACCCTTTCTGTACTTTGCTACAGTTTCCACAGATATGCTTATTAATATAAAAACCATCAGAGTGTTCTTAAATTTTATTTTGCTTTTCTAACTGTTAAGAATTTGAAGCATCCTTTCAAATGGTTGTTGATTACTTCAAATGATTATCTTTAAAATTTCCTATTATCTTTTAACCACACTTATTAAAGAATGAAGCATATATTATTAAAGATCCACATGCATATGCATATATATATGTATATGTATATGTATATATATATGTGTATATATATATGTATGTATATGTTTGTGTGTGTGCATGTGGTTCTATGGGTGTGGGTGTGGGTAGGTGGGTTGTATGTACATATGTATATATGCGTATATATATATTGGTTTACGTATGTATATGTGTACATATGCACACATACATACATATAATGCTGGATATCAGAATTTTATCAGGGATGTGAGATAAAGATACAGCTTTGCTAATTAACTATTTCTAATTACAACTTCAATGATTCTATTTGTGCAAAAACTTTTCAATTTAATGAAATTGTAGTTCTTCACTATTTTCTTTGATCACATTTATTTTATATTCAATCAATTCTTTTTTTCTTTTTATAGTGTGTAAGGAAACTCATTCCATTTTTTCCTCTTCTCTTTAAAAAAATATTATGTGGAGGGGAGGAGACAAGATGGCGGAGTAGAAAGACACAAATATGCTAGGTCAGAAACCCATAGCCCATAAAATACCTGTAAAGAAGAACTCACAGCAAATTCTGGAGCAGCAGAAGACACACAACAATAGAATAGAAGAGATTTCTGTTCCAGAGAGCCCTGAAAAACTGACAACAAAGATCCATCGCACACTGGACCTGGAGCAGAGCCCAGCCCTGCCTTGGCCAGCACTGAGGGGAGCAGATCCCAGCAGGCTTCAGGGACAGAATCTCCAGCAGCCTCGCAGGTCCCTCCAACAACAGGCACTAAAGGTCAGTGAGAGAGTCTCTTTGGCTGGCCGAGAGGGGAGTGGGGTGTCCCCAGAACTCAGGCCTCTTGGGAGGCAGCAGCAGAGGCAGCAGCAGAAAAGGGTTCCCAAAGCAGGAAGGAGCTCAGATCCATTGTTGAAGGTTTCCTCCTTGAGGAAACTGAGCCCCGTGTGGCGGCCCTGCTCCCACCTGAGCACCTGAACTTAATCTCACACTGAATAGCAGCCCCGCCCCTGCCAAAACCCCTGAGGCTGGGAAGCAGCATTTGAATCTCAGACCCCAAGCACTGGCTGGGCACATCTGGAGGCAAGATGGGTGTGGAGAGGACACTCAGAAGTCAAGTCACTGGCTGGGAAAATGCCCAGAAAAGGGGAAAAAAATAAGACCATAGAAGGTTATTTTTTTGGTGAACAGATATCTCTTCCCTTCCTTTTTGATGAAGAAGAACAAGGCTTACTATCAGGCAAAGACACAGAAGTCAAGGCTTCTGTATCCCAAACATCCAGAATAAATATTCAATGGGCTCAGGCCATGGAAGAGCTCAAAAAGGATTTTGAAAATCAGTTAGAAAAGTGGAGAAAAAACTGGGAAGAGAAAAGAGAGAGAAGCAGGAAAAGCATGAAAAGCAGGTCAACACCTTGCTAAAGGAGACACAAAAAAATGCTAAGAAAATAACACCTTGAAAAATAGGCTAACTCAATTGGCAAAAGAGGTTCAAAAAGATAATGAGGAGAAGAATGCTTTCAAAAGGAGAATTAGCCAAATGGAAAAGGAGGTTCAAAAGCACACCGAAGAAAATAGTACTTTCAAAATTAGAGTAGAACAGATGGAGGCTAATGACTTTATGAGAAACCAAGAAATCACAAAACAAAACAAAAAGAATGAAAAAATGGAAGATAATGTGAAATATCTCATTGGAAAAACAACTGACCTGGAAAATAGATCCAGGAGATACAGTTTAAAAATTATGGGCCTACCTAAAAGTCATGATCAAAAAAAGGGCCTAGACATCATCTTCCATGAAATTATCAAGGAAAACTGCCCTGAGATTCTGGAACCAGAGGACAAAATAAGCATTCAAGGAATCCACCGATCACCTCCTGAAAGATATCCAAAAAGAGAAACTCTTATGAACATTGTGGCCAAATTCCAGAGTTCCCTGGTCAAGGAGAAAATATTGCAAGCAGCTAGAAAGAAATACTTCAAGTATTGTGGAAATACAATCAGGATAACACAAGATCTAGCACCTTCTACATTAAGGGATTGAAGGGTGTGGAATATGATATTCCAGAAGTCAAAGGAACTAGGACTAAAACCAAGAATCACCTACCCAGCAAAACTGAGTATAATACTTCAGGGGGAAAAATGGTCATTCAGCGAAATAGAGGACTTTCAAGCATTCTTGATGAAAAGACCAGAGCTGAAAAGAAAATTTGACTTTCAAACACAAGAATGAAGAGAAGCATGAAAAGGTAAACAGCAAAGAGAAGTCATAAGGGACTTACTAAAGTTGAACTGTTTACATTCCTACATGGAAAGACAATATTTGTAACTCTTGAAACTTTTCAGTATCTGGGTAGTTGGTGGGATTACACACACACACACACAAACACACACACACACACACAGATACATACACACACAGAGACAAAGAGCACAGAGTGAATTGAATAGGATGGGATCAGATCTTAAAAAAATGAAATTAAGCAGTGAGAGAGAAATATATTGGGACAAGAAAGGCAGAAATGGAATGGGGCAAATGATCTCTCATAAAAGAGGCAAGCATAAGACTTTTTAGTGGAGGGAAAAAGAGGGGAGGTGAGAGAAAAACATGAAGTTTACTCTCATCACATTCGATTAAAGGAAGGAATAAAATGCAGATTCATTTTGGTATGAAAATCTATCTTACAATACAGGAAAGTGTGGGAGAAGGGGACAAGCGGGGTGGGAGGGAGGATGGAAGGGAGGGCAATGGGAGGAGGGAGCAATTTGAAGTCAGCACTCTTGGGTAGGAACAGGATCCAAAGAGAGAACAGAAGCAATGGGGAGCAGGATAGGATGAAGGGAAATATAGTTAGTCTTACACAGCATAACTATTATGGAAGTCATTTTCAAAACCACACAGATATGGCCTATATTGAATTGCTTGCCTTCCCAAAGGGAATGGGTGGGGAGGGAGGGATGAAGAGAAGTTGGAACTCAAAGTTTTAGGAACAACTGTTGAATATTGTTCTTACTACTAGGAAATAAGAAATATAGATAATGGGGTATAGAAAGTTATTTCACCCTACAGGACAAAAGAGAAGATGGGGACAAGGGAAGGGAGGGATGATGGAAGAGAGGGCAGATGGGTGATAGGGGCAATTAGAATGCTCGGTGTTTTGGGGTGGGGGTAGGGGACAATTGGGGAGAGAATTTGGAAACCAAAATTTTGTGAAAATGAACGTCAAAAGTTAAATAAATAAATTTGAATTTAAAAAAAATTATGTGGTTTTTAAATATTTATATTATGCCTACATTTGAAACCCATTAGGATACATTTTGTAAGATTTAAATCTAAAGTTAATTTCTAACAAACTATTTTCCAGATTTCCAAGTAGGATTGATGTTTTTGCTATTGGTTAGTTCATTGTTCTGTTTTTTAATCTTTTACCAAGCAGGAGATCCTTATCTAAGCACTGATGTCCTTATCTTTACTGAATATTGGCTTGCTATTTTTTATTACTTCTGAAACTTGTTTATCTGGATGTTTCACTGATAGATATTTTTCTATTTTTTACCAGTCCTAAATGGTTTTGTTTTGCATTTTACATTGTTTCTTTAGTTCATTTGAGATATTAACTTTTTAATTATCTATTAATGACTTTTTTTCCAGGTCCATTTATTTGATTTGTAATTTGATTGACTTTACATTAAATCTACAAATGAACTAAAGCAGATTCACCATCTCTATACATTATAATATATTAGTCACTCTTTATATGTAAGAAACTCTGTATGTGTGTATGCACTCGCATATGCACACAAACATTTATTATAACATGGCTTTACATAATCAATTAATATTACCCTAATAATTGTCCTTACTTCATTTCTTAAGGAGTTTTTTGTGTTATAGTATCTCTGTTTATTAGTCCACTGAGTTTGTCTCAATAGTTTTTCTACTGCTACTACTACTACTACTGCTACTACTACCACTACTACTACTACTACTACTACTACTACTACTACTACTACTACTACTACTACTGCTAGTACTATTGCTAGTACTACTACTACTGATAATAATAGTATGACTACTACTATTACTTCTACTACTACTCCATTATATTCATTTGTACCTGTTTGAAATTAAAAATTTATTTCCCTCTACTGAGTCAGTAATAAATATGAAACCTGATGATTCTTATAGACATGTCCACCCATTTATTGAAAGGAATAAATATTAACATTTTCATTGATTTTCTAAGATTTTCTAAATAAGCATATCATCTAAATGGCCATTTTTCTACTTTTCAATTTGTTCTTTGTCCTATCCAATAACAGCCAAAGCTTGCTTTGGTAGAAATATAGGCAATAATAGTAATGACTGGGTAAATTCTTGCTTTATCTTTGATCTTAATGGAAAGGATGTTAGCATTTCTCCATTATAAATAATAGTAACATATATAGATAGGTAGAGAGATACGCATATACATATATAAATACATACACACATACATACACACAAAACATACATTATGTGTAAACATATGCATGTGTACATATACATGCGTGCATAACTATGCTGTGTATATATTAACATATTAAGAAAAGGATCTTTTGCTGCTGTGCTTTCTAGTGCTTCTCATGCCAAAGATATTACATTTTTTCTCAAATCTTTTCTCTTGAGTGATTGCTATTTCTCTGAGGTATCAGCACTGAGTAGTTTAGTTTGTTAACCACTTGGTTTTTAGATAAGGAAGTCCTTATTAGCATTTTCAAAGATAAAAGTAAAAAAAATATTAATTCTTTAATATTTAAAGACTTAAGTACTGGTGAAGGTCATAGTTACTCTAGAATTTAAGAGATGGTCTTGGTAGTTGAAATGATGGAGTTGAACAACTTATTCACTTGTAAACATTGGTGATATCTTTCTCCAAGCAGCAAGGTTAATCCTTGGAGAAGTGACATACAGTGGATCTTGGAACATATACCTAAGACCTTTCCAAGTTATTAGGATGTCATTACTAAAGTTTATGTTCTGTCAACACAAATTTAAAGAGAAAAATGCCACAGTAAGGGAAGAATTTTAGTGGATTGGTATCATTAATAAATTATTTTAGTTAGACCTGTTGAATCAAATATACAAAAATGTATGGCTATGCATATAAAGATATGCATTTAATTATATGTATGAATAGGAATTACAACTTTGCTTCTACCAATGCAGGTCAGCACCTTTACCTTTATACTTTATGTGAATTGAATAGGGAAGTGAGACATTAAGACAGGTTCAATATGATACATTATGTGTGGTTTCAGAAGTCACAGAAAACTGGTTCAAAATATACTACAGTTCCATTTGGATCTTTCTGCTTTTCCAAAGTCAAATTTGACTTAATCTGGATAAAAGTTGAAAATATACTCTGTTCAATTCCAACCCATTGCCCATTATTTCCTGTCTGAGCTAAGAAAACCTGAGATAAAGGTTATTTGCCTGACATTTTTGATTATAAGCAAAAAGCTGAAATGTCAGAAATCTCTCAAGAGCAGTCATCTCTACAAGGTCCAGAGTACAATGTTGTAAACTCATGAGAGCTGGAACATTCTGATAAACTTTGGCTACGTACCTCAACTTTAAGGTGTTAAGTTAAATGCAAATTTGGAATCTTTCGAGGTTTACCTGTTACAACTGGATAAAAAAAGAATCCAAAAATGCTGGTTTAATTTTCCATGCATGTCTCCTCTGTGTGAAACACTTTGAATGAAAACAAAAGGTTTACTATCACCATGAAGTTTGACCAATCTTTTCTCTTTTCACTCTGGCTGGTTGATGCCACCTTATGGAGCTCTTGATTCACTACATCTCACTCTATAGGAGGTAAAGAAAGTGAGTCAGGATGAATGGTAAGAGCATATCCGGCCTGTGTAAATCCAGGGCTTTTTGTCTTTTAAAATAACATTTTAAGAAGTACACATTTTTAGGTATATGTTAATTCTTTCACAATATTCCATTAAAAATACCAGATAGATCATTTAATTTTTTCATTTAGTTCATATTGGTTGTGTGAACCTGGAACAGTCACTTAACCTCTAAATGCCTAAAGCCATGTTATAGTACAAATATCATGAGTAATTGTTTATATTACTTTCTTAATTGTTATCCTATTTGGTCTCTCCACAACGTTTGACTCTTCTTTGGGTTGTCATATTGCTGCTTATATCAATCAGTTCATGAGCAAGTTCTAAGTACTTTGCTAGACTCTATGAGTAGAAAGAAAAAAAAAAACTACTCTCAGATACTTGACTTTCAAGTGAGGAAGATAATATGTACATACAAAGTGCCCCAAAAGTCTCAGTGCAGCTTCAAGCTTTAAACAGCATCTAGATTTTAGGGCATTCTGAATTTCCATGTACACATACATGTACACACATATTATATGTATACATATATATGTATGCATATATAATGTGTATAATGTGCATTCATGTGTGTATACCCACATAATATGTATTATATACATACACATATAAAAATCAGTAAGTAATTGGGAAAAAGCAAATTAAGGTGAGGAGATGAAGTTAGATAAGGTTTCCTTTAGGCATCAGTGCTTGAGCTTTTTATTTAGTTTACTTATTTTCAGGTTTCAACATTCAGTTCCACAAAATTTGAATTTCAAATTTTCATCCCATCACACCTGTCCTCCAATTCGAGGACAGACAGTGTTCTTATTTTCTTTTCCTCCAATCAGCCCTCCCTTCTTCCCCCTTATCCACTTCCTTTCTATTATACTATAGGGTAAGAAAGATTTCTATACCCCTTTGCCTATATATCGTATTTCCTAGTAGCATGGAAAAACAATTTTTAAAATTCGTTTTTGAAGCTTTGAGTCACACATTCCTTCCCTTCCTCTCTTCACATCCACCATCACTGTAAAGGCAAGCAATTCAATATAGGTTATAAATGTGTAGTCATACAAATCACTTCCATGACAGTCATGTTGTGAAAGCCTATTTTCCTCTATCCTGTTCCACCCTGCATGTGTTCTATTCTCTCCTTTGACATGTCCCTCTACAAAACTGTTTGCTTCTGATTACCCCTTCCCCAAATCTCCTGTCCCTTCTATTACCCCCTGGCTCTTTTCGGATTCTCCCCTACTTTCCTGTAGGGTAAAATAAACTTCCATATCTAATTGAGTGTGTATGTTATTTCCTCCTGAAGCCAAATCCAATGAAAGTAAGGATCACTTGTTCCCTCTCGTTTTCCCCTTCTTCCTCTCCAGTGTAAAAGCTCTTTCTTGCCTCCTTTATGTGGGATGATTTCCTACATCTACCTTTCCCTTTCTCTTTCTCTTAGTACATTGCTCTCAACACTTAATTTTCTTTTTTTAATATCAACCTTTCATATTCAGCTCATCCTCTGAGCCTTCCCCACACTTTTCCCCCCACCCCTTCCATCTTGATTTTATTGGATTTGGTTGTGCAAAATCTTTTCAGTTAATGCAATCAAAATTATCCATTTTGCACTTCATAATGCTTTCTCTCACTTCTTTACTCAAAAATTCTTCTCTTGTCAATAAATCTGATAGTCTTCCCTCCACTAATTTGTTCATAATATCAATCTTTATACCTAGATTATGTACCCATTTGCACTTTCTTCTTGTATATGGTGTCAGGCATTGGTCTATGCCTAGTTTCCAGCACAATTTTATCCAATTGTCCCAGAAATTTGTGTCAGACACTGAGTTCTTATCCCAGAAAGTAGGGTTCTTGAGTTTATCAAACAGCAAATTGCTATATTCATTGTATTCCACTTGTCTATCCATCTGTTTCTTAGGCAGTACCAAGTGGTTTTGAGAATTGCTAACTAATAATACAATTTGAGATCTGACAGAGCTAGGACTCCTTCCCTAGCATTTCTTTTCATTAGTTCCCTTCCTATTCTGGACCTTTTGTTCTCACAGATGAATTTTGATATTTTTTCCAGCTCTACAAAATACTTATCAGATAGCTTGATTGGTGTGGCACTAAATAAGTAAATTAATTTAAGAAGAATTGTCATTTTTATTACATTGGCTTGGGCATACCCATGAGCAACTATGTTTTTCCACTTATTGAGATGTGACTTTGTTTGTGGGAAAAGTACCTTGCAATTGTGTCATATAGTATGTGGATTTGTTTTAGCAGGTAGACTTCCAAATATTTTATAGTGTCTACCCTAGATTTAAGTGGGATTTCTCTTTCTATCTCTTGCTGTTGGACTTTGTTAGTAATATAAAGAAATATAGGAGATTTGTGTGGGTTTATTTTGTGAACTGTGACTTTTTCAAAGTTGTTTATTATTTCCAGAAGTTTTTTACTTAAATCTCTGAGTACATCATCACATCACCTGCAAATAGTGATAACTTAACTTCTTCTTTGCCTTTTCTAATTCTTCAGTTTCTTTATCTTCTCTAATTGCTACAGTTAACATTTCTAGTATCATATTGAATAATAGTTTAATAAAGGACATTTTTGTTTCACCCTTGATTTTATTGGAAATGCATGTAGCTTATCTACATTACATATAATGTTTGCTGAAGGTTTTAGGTAGATACTGTTTATTGTTTTATGGAAAGTTCCCTTTAATCTTATTGTCTCCATTGTTTTAAATAGGAATGGGTGTTGTATTTTGTCAAAAGATTTTTCTGCATCTATTCAGATAATCATGTGGTTTCTGTTAGGTTTGTTGTTGATGTTATCAGTAATGCTAATAGTTTCCCTAATATTTACCAGCCCTGCATTCCTGGCATGAATCCTACCTGATCATAATATGATATTCTCGTGATATGTTGCTGTATTCTTTTTGCTAAAATCTTATTTAAAATTTTTACATCTTTATTCATTAATTGGTCTATAATTTTCTTTTGTGTGTATTCTCTCTGGTTTAGGTATCAAAACCATATTTGCATCATAAAAAAATGTGGGAGGACTCCTTTGCCAATTTTCCCAAATAGTCTAAATAGTACTGGAATTAACTGTTTTGTAAATGTTTGATAGAATTCACTTGTAAATTCATCTGGCCCTGGAGATTTTTGCCTAGGGAGTTCATTGTTGGCTTGGTCATTTTTTTTCTTTTTTGTGAGTTCAGGTTGCTTAATTATTCAACTTCCTCTTTTGTTAATCTGGGCAATTTACATTTTTTAAAGTAATCATCCATCTCATTTAGATTGTCGAATTTATGGGCATAAAGTTGGGCAAATAATTTCTAATTATTGTTTTAATTTCCTCCTCATTGGACGTGAGTTCACTTCCTTCACTTGTGATACTGATATTGCCAATTTGGTTTCCTTTTTTCTTTTTTTTAATCAAATTGACCGAAGGTTTATCAATTTTATTGGCTTTTTCATAAAACTAAATCTTTGTTTTATAAGTTCAATAATTTTCTTAATTTCAATTTTATTAATCTCTCCTTTGGTTTTCAGTATTTCTAATTTGTTATTTACTTGGGGATTTTCAATTTGTTCTTTTTCGAGTTTTTTTCAGCTGCATGCCCAATTTATTGTTCTCCTCTTTCTCTATGTTATTCATGTAGGCATTCAAAGATATAAAACTGTCCCTAAGAATTGCTTTTGCAGTATCCCATAATATTTGGTAGGTTGTCTCATTGTTGTCATTCTCTTGAATGAAGTTATTGATTATTTCTGTGATTTGTTGTTTAACCTACTCCTTCTTTAGGATTAGATTGTTTGGTTTCCATTTAATTTGTGGTCTCCCTTTCCATGGCCTTTTATTACATATGATTTTTACTGAATTATGATCTGAGAAAGATGCACTGACTCTCTCTGTCTTTCTTACTGGATTATGAGATTTTTATGCCCTAGTACACGGTCAATTTTTGTATATGTTCCATGTACCACTGAGAAAAAGGTATATTCCTTTCTATGCCCATTCAGTTTTCTCCAGAGATCTATCATATCTACCTTATCCAGAGTTTTATTCACCTTCTTAACTTCTTTTCTGTTTGTTTTAAGGTTAGATTTATCAAGCCCAGAGAGGGGGAGGTTGAAATCCCCCACTAGTATAGTTTTGCTGTCTATTTTTTCCTGTAACTCCCTTAACTTCTCCTCTAAGAATCTGGATGCTATACTACTTGTTGCATATATGTTTAGTAATGATATTTCTTCATTTTCTATTATGTGTTTTAGCAAGATATAGTTTCTTCTTTATCTCTTTTGATTGGTTATATTTCTGCTTTTGCTTTACCTGAGATTAGGATTGCTACCTCTGCTTCTCTTACGTCAGATGAAGCACAATATATTCTCCTCCAACCTTTTACTTTTACCCTGTGAGTCTTCCCTCATTTCAGAATTTGTTATTGTAAACAACATATTGCTGTATTATAGCTTTTAATTCGTTCTGCTATCCATCTCTGTTTTGTGGAAGAATTCATCCCATTTACATTCACAGTTTTGATTACTGCCTGTGTCTTTCCCTCCTTCCTCTTTCCCACCATTTGTGCTTTAGGTTCTCCCTTCTTCCTTCCCCTCCACAATAGAGTTTTAATTTTTGACCAACACCTCCCCCAGTCTTCCCTTCCTTCTTTCATTCCCGCTCCCTTTTACTGACCTTTACCCTTGCTACTTCTTCCCTCCCTTTTAGCCTCTCCTCCTCTTTCTTCCCCCCTTCCCCTCCTATTGCCTCTAGAGTTAATTAGATTTATATGGTTAATTAAGTTTGTTGTTCCCTCCTTAACCAAATGAGATGAGAGTACATCTCAGACAATGCTCATCTCCCTCCCCTCTTTCCCTCTGCTGTAACATAATTTTGTACTTCTTCTTGTAATGTAATTTACATTTTCTGCTTTCTCCTTTTAACATCTCTTGTTACATTCCTTTGCATGCTTAAATCACATTTTTATCATCATATAATTTAATTTATAAACCTTTCCTCTATCTCTGTATATCCTTTATACATTTCATAATAGCTATGCAATTCTTAAGATTAATAAGCATCATCTTCCCTTATGGAGAGGTAAAAACTTTGCCCAAACTGAATAACAAGTACTCTTTTCCCCTGTTTACACTTTGATGCCTCTCTTGAGATCTGCGTTTGAAGATTGAATTTTCTGTTGAATTCTTTCCTTTTCATCAGGAAGGTCTGGAAATCCTTTGCCCTGCGGAATATCATATTCTAGTTACTCTAACCTTTCAATACAGAAGTTGTAAGGTCCTGTATGTTCCTGACTGTAACTCCTCGATATTTGAATAGTTTCTTTCTAGCTGCCTGTGGTATTTTCTTCTTCACTTGATAGTTCTGGAATCTGGCAACACTATTTCTTGGTACTTTGAGTTTGGGATGCTTTTCTGGAGGTGAATGATGTATTTTTTTTATGCCTATTTTACCCTCTGGATCAAGCACTTCTGGGCAGTTTTCCTTGATGATTTCTTGGAAGATATTGTCCAGGTTCTTTTTACCATCATGGCTTTCTGGTAGACCAATAAGTCTTAAATTTTCTCTATTTATTTTCTAGGATCTATTTTCCAGGTTAGTTGTTTTTCCAATTAAACATTTTACATTTACTTCTATCTTTTCATTCTTAGATTTTGTTTGACTGATTCTCAATGTCTCATAGAGTCATTAGCTTCTATTTGTCCAATTCTAATTTTCATCAAATTCTTCAGTTAACTTTTGCATCTCCTTTCCATCTGTCCAATTATTCCTTTTTAGGAATTATTTTCTCCAGTTAGTTTTTATACTTCCTTTTCCATTTGTTCAATTTTCCTTTTTAAAGAGCTCTTCTCTCTAGTGAATTCTTGTTTT
Organism: Notamacropus eugenii; assembly: GCF_028372415.1. Classification (NCBI taxonomy): domain Eukaryota; kingdom Metazoa; phylum Chordata; class Mammalia; order Diprotodontia; family Macropodidae; genus Notamacropus; species Notamacropus eugenii. The sequence goes on from NC_092874.1 coordinate 253,047,893, forward strand.
CGTACTTTTAAAACAATTGGACAGTTTTTTCTTCTTTTTCCTTCTTCAGCTGTTCCAGGAGTGCTCTTTGTGCAATCGAGCATTTCATAGTCACTTTTGAAGTTTCAGATGGTAGCACGGTGTCAATAGTTACTTCTTTGATATTCATGTTTTGATACTTGTTCCCATAGAAAGATTTTATGGCCTTTTTCTTCCACCTTTGCTTCTTGCGCATGATGGTAAGTCTTTGTGTGTTGTGGTCTCTGGTTCTTTCAGCTAGACGCTAAAGAACCTGGTGCTGAGCTGGCTGGTATGAGAAAGAAAGGTGAAATCTGTTTGTGTTTCCCTGAATTAGCCCTGGAGCTAGCTTGTTAAGTCTGGGGAAGGGGTAGTCTAGTCACAGGTAGTCTTGTAGGAGATCTGGTAGATCTCTTAAACTGAGCTAGGACTAAGAGGAACTCAAGACTTGGTGATTCCAGGCTCCTCCAGTGTCTTCCCCTTTTCCCTGGAGCACTGAGTCACCTGGGTCCTGGTGTTGGTGGTTGCAGGCTCTAACACCCTGGGCTCCAAATCTCCTCTTGATTGATTCACTAAGTTGGGGATGTCTGGGACAGCTCTTGTCCTCTGACACAGTAGAGGATTATTTTAGCTACTTTCCTAGTCTCAGGTGCTACAAACTGGTTTACTCCTTCTGCTGATCCCACTGATTCAGGATTTTTCTGGGGAAATATTTTATGGATCTTTCAAGGTCATCAAAGGGAGGGGGAGAGAGCATTTACAAATTCTTTTGACTTCTTTTTCATGATTTTCTGGGATCACTCTCATTTCTTTTTCCAATTTTTGCTTTTCTTCTCTTACTCGATTTTCAAAATCCTTTTTGAACTACCATTTTGGCTCCCAGAAGTTCAAGTAGGTGACTTACAGACATTTAATCTGTGGGCTGAAAGTTTCAGGCACAGCTGCTGCAGATACCTGGGCCTCCTTCCACAGCTTTCACTCATTTGGTTCCATTTGACTTTGGCTCTGAGCTGCTATGCCCCCAGGATTCTGCCTCCACAGACCACTTTGGGGCTTTCCTGCTGGGCCCTAGCATGGTCAGGACATGTTGTGCTGTGTGCTCTTCCAGCCCCATGGAACAGATCCTTCCTGTTGACCTTATAGTCTGTCCTGGACTGTGAAATCTGAAACAGTCTGTCTCCTATTGGTTTCTGCACCTCCAAAATTTGGTCAGATTCTCTTTTTAGAGGTATCTGAAGGAGTTTGTCTAAGAGTTTAGGTGAGTAGTTGCTGTCAGTCCACTCTCTTGGCTCCATGCCCTTGATTCTTGATTTTAATCCTAACTCCTTTCACCTCCGGAATAACATATTCCAAGCCCTCTGATCCCTTAATGTAGATGCTGCTGAATACTGTTCTGACTGTGTTTCCACAATACTTGAAACTATTTCTTTCTGACTGCTTGTAATATTTTCTTCTTAACCTGGATACTCTGGAGTTTGACTGCAATATTCCTAGGATTTTCTATTTGGGATTTATTTTAGGAGCTGATTGATAGATTCTTTCCTATTCAGTTTTACCCTCTGGTTCTAAAATATCAGGGCAGTTTTCCTTGATAATTTCTTGAAATATGATATCTAGGGTCTTTTTCTGTTATCATAGCTTTAAGGTGTCTTATAATTTTTAAATTATCTCCTCTGGATTCATTTTCTATGTCAGTTGTTTATCCCAATGAGATATTTCACATTTTCTCCTATTCTTTTTTTTTTTTATCCATTTGGTTTTGTTTCACAATTTCTTGGTTTCTCATAAAGTAATGAGCTTCCGTTTACTCCATTCTAATTTTGAAGGAATTATTTTCTTCAGTGACCTTTTAGACCTCTTTTTCCATTTGTTCCATTTTGCTTTTTAATGCATTCTTCTTATTGACTTTTTGGACTAATCTTGTTATTTCGGTTACTCTGATTCCAAAGGTTATTTTCTTCAGTATTTTTTGGATTTACTTTAGCATTCTGCTGACCTCTTTTTCATGATTTTCTGGCATCACTCTCATTTCTCTTTCCAATTTTTGATTTTCTTCTCTCACTTGATTTTCAAAATCCTTTTTGAACTCTTCCATGACTTGAGACCAATTCATATTTTTCTTGCAGGTTTTGGATACAGGAGCTTTGACTTTGTTGTCTTCTTCTGGTTACATGTTTTGATCTTCCTCATCACCAAGGACATAATAAAACATCTCTTCCACTAGAAAGCAAGAATCTATAGTCTGTTTCTTTTCTCTGTTTGCTCATTTTCTCAGCCAGTTACTTGACTTTTGAGCTATTTGTTATTTGGAGATCTCTGCTTCAGCAATGACTGGGGCAGAGGCAGAACAATGCTTCCCATTCAACTATGTCAGAGTCAGCCATTGACATTTGAAACTGTCTTAAAGGTTTGTGGATTGAGAAATCTAGAAACCACAGCAGCCACCAGTGATTCAGGCCCCTAAGACTTGCTCCAGCTCTGTCTACTCTGGAATAGCCCACACCAAACTATGCTTAGCTCCTACTCTGGTGTGATAGACACTTCCTGTTGATCATCCAGAAGGTCTTGGGTTAGAAATTTGCTTCATTCTGTCATTATGTGGCTTCTGCTGCTCTAGAATTTGCTTAGAGTCATATTTTTATAGTTTTTTTTGAAGTGTTTGGGGGAGAGCTCCAGCAGTTACCTGCTTCTACTCCACCATCTTGGCTCTTCCCCTTCAATGCTTGGGCATTAAAAGAAATAAGTCATTCTATGAGGCAGGAGTGAAGAAAGACAGTACATCCTGATCATAGGAAACATTGTGTACAAAATTATATTGATAAGAGATGTAATGTTATGTGTGATTAATGTACAGAGCCAGTTTTACTGTAATGATGAGTGAAATAAGGGTGGTAATGTATAATAAGCTTGGAAATGTTGATTGTCTCCAGGTCAAAGAGGTCATTAAATCTTAAAGAGAACAATATTTTTATTCCTAAGACCCTAGTGAATCTTTGTAGTTCTCTGAGTAGCGATGGGACATGATCAGATATTCGATTTTGGAAAATCACTTTGGCTTATGTGTGAAAGAGAGAGTGGTGAGAAGAGTAACCAGAGCCAAGACAATCAAATCAAATGTACAGTAATCTAGGAAGAGAGATGAGGATTTGCACTAGGAAATAACCATATGAAAGAAAAGAAGGATATGCATAAGAAAAATACTGCAGAAGTAGAAATGGAAAAAAATAATAATTAATTGATTATGTGGGTTTAGAGACAATGAGAAATTGTTTCATGGTGACTAGAAGGATAATGATAATTTCAATGGAAATAGAAAAGTTCAGAAGAGTATAAAATTTTGGGAAAAGATAATAACTCCTGTTATGTACATGTTGAGTTAGATGTGTCTGCTGGATATACAGCTGGAAATGAATGCCCAGTAGGCAATTGGAAATAAAGGATAGGAGCTCCAAAGATAAGCTAGGGTAGAACTGTGGATGTGGAAGTCATCATCAAAGAAAAAAATAACATGAAGCAAATTTATCAGGTTATTGATGGAGTAGAGAAATAGAAAGGAAGAAGACCCAGACCCGAAACATATCTTTAAGGGGTCAAAAATGGATGATGCACCAGTGATGAAGACTAAGAAGGAATGCTTATCAGGTATGGGGAGAACTAGAGGAGAAATGTGTTGCAAAAAGAGGGAGAGGGATTTTGACAGAGAGAGAGAGAGAGACAGAGAGAGAGACAGAGACAGAGAGAGACAGAGAGAGAGAATGTATGTGCATGTGTGTGTGTGAGTGTGTGTGTGTGTGTGTATATACTCTATATAGTGTATCCCTCAAGGCTATATAAAAGGACTGTTTTCTATTCTTTTTCTTCGCTATGTCTTAGTGATCTCCTTAATTCCAATGGGTTAAGTCATCACTTCAATGAAGCTGACTTCCATAGTGATATCCAGTCCTACGGTAGTTTATAAGATATTTAAAACTTCAGTATCTTGCAAGGATCAACAATTCAACATACTAAAAACAGAACTTTTCCCAAAAACCTATCCCTTTCTGGAACATAAATTTTTTTTCCTCTGAGGACATGATCATTCTAGCCACAACTTTCTTTCAAAACATTGCCCACAGTTTTGATACATCACTCTCCTGCACACTCCATATACAATCAATTGCCAAGTCTCATCTATTCTGGTTTGGGAAAAATACAAATACATACAGAGATACATATATGTGTACATGTAGGTATGTGTATATGTTAGTAGCATTCAGTTTTTGTAAACCCCATGATCACAATTCTAGGTTAGGCTCACTTTGTGTCTTAATTTTTTAAAATTTATTTATTTGTGTTTAATTTTCAACATTCATTTCCATAAGATTTTGAGTTTCAAATTTTCTCCTCATCTCTCCCCTCCTACTATGCACTCTGATTACCCCTTCCCCCAATCTATACTCCCTTCTATCACACCCCGCCCTTCCCTTATAACCATCTTCTCTCTTTTTTTGTAAGGCAAGATAGATTTCTATACTCCATTCCATGTATTTCTTATTTCCCAGTTACATGCAAAAACAATTCTCAACATTATTGTCCAAAACTTTGAATTTCATCTTCCCTCCCTTCCTCCTCCACCCATTCCCACTGAGAAGGCAAGTAATTCAATATAAGCTATATATGTGTAGTTTTGCTAAAGACTTCCATAATAGTCATGTTGTGAAAGATTAACTTTATTTCCCTCTATCCTATCCTGACCCCCCATTTATTCTATTCGTTCTTTCGACCTTATCCCTCCACAAAAGTGTTGGCCTCTAACTGCCCCCCTCCTCTCATTTCCCCCCCTTCTATCATGCCCCCCTGTACCTGACTTATCCCTTTCTCCCCTACTTGCCTGTAGTGTAAAATATGTTCAAACCAAATTGAGTGTGCATGTTATTACCTTCTTAAGCCAAATGTGATGGGTGTAAACTTCACTTTTTCCCTCCCACCTCCCTCTTTTCCCCTTCATTGAAGAGATAATTTGCCCCATTTCATTTCATATTTTCTCCCAATATATTCCTCTCTCACTCCTTAATTTTATATTTTTAGATATCATCCCTTCCTATTCAACTCACCCTCTGCCCTCTATCTATCTATCCATCTGTCTATCTACCTATCTATGTATCTATCTACATGTATATACATATATATGTATATACGCACATTCATGTATATATATGCACACATATATGTGTATGTACATGAATATATACATACATAATCCCTCCAACTACCCAAATACTGAGAAAAGTTTCAAGAGTTACAAATACTACCTTTCCATGTAGGAATGTAAACAATTCAACTTTAGTAAGTCCCTTATGAATTCTCTTTTCCATTAACCTTTTCATTCTTCTCTTGATTCTTGTGTTTCAAAGTCAAATTTTCTATTTAGCTCTGGTCTTTTCATCAAGAATGCTTGAAAGGTCTCTATTTCATTGAATGGCCATTTTTTTCCCTTGAATAATTATACTCAGTTTTGTTGGGTAGGCGATTCGTGGTTTTAATTCTAGTTCCTTTTATTTCTGGAATATCATATTCCAAGTCCTTCCATCTCTTAATATAGAAGCTACCAGATCTTTTGTTATCCTGATTGTATTTCCAAAGTGCTCAAATTGTTTCTTTCTGGTCGCTTGCAAGATTTTCTCCTTGGCCTGGGCACTATGGAATTTGGCTACAATATTCCTAGAAGTTTATCTATTCCAATCTCTTTAAGGAGGTGATCAATGGATTCTTTGAATATTTATCTTACCCTCTGGTTCCAGAATAGCAGAGCAGTTTTCCTTGATAATTTCATGAAAGATGATGTCTAGGCTCTTTTTTTCTGATCATGACTTTGAGGTAGTCCCATAATATTTAAATTGTCTCTCCTGGATCTATTTTCCAGGTCAGTTATTTTTCCAATTAGATATTTCACATTGTCTTATATTTTTTCATTCTTTTGCTTTAGTTTTGTAATTTCTTGGTTTCTCATAAAGCCAATAGTTTCCATGTGCTCCATTCTAACTTTTAAAGAATGATTTTGTTCACTGAGCCTCCTTTTTCATTTGGCTTATTCTGCTTTTTTAACGCATTCTTCTCTTCATTGACTTTTTGAGCCTTCTTTGCCGTTTGAGTTAGTCTATTTTTATTTTTTGATTTTTTTAAAAATTTATTTATTTAACTTTTAACATTCATTTGCAAAAAATTTTGGGTTACAAATTTTTTCCCCTTTTATCCCCTCCCCCCGCCCAAACACCAAGCATTCTAATTGCCCCTATGACCAATCTGCTCTCTCCTCTATCCTCCCTCCCTGCCCTTGTCTCCGTCTTCTCTTTTGTCCTGTAGGGCCAGATAGCTTTCTATACCCCTTTACCTATATTTCTTGTTTCCTAGTGGCAAGAACATTACTCAACAGTTGATCCTAACACTTTGAGGTCCAACTTCTTTACCTCCCTCCCTCTCCACCCCTTCCCTTTGGAAGGCAAGCAATTCAATATAGGCCAAATCTGTGTAGTTTTGCAAATGACTTCCATAATAGTTGTGTTGTATAAGACTAACTATATTTCCCTCCATCCTATCCTGTCCCCCATTACTCTATTCTCTTTTGATCCTATCCCTCCCCATGACTGTCGACCTCAAATTACACCCTCCTCCCCATGCCCTCCCTTCCGTCATCCCCCCCACACTGCTTATCCCCTTATCCCCCACTTTCCTGTATTGTAAGATAGGTTGTCATACCAAAATGAGTGTGCATTTTATTCTTTCCTTTAGTGGAATGTGATGAGAGTAGACTTCATGTTTTTCTCTCACCTCCCCTCTTTATCCCTCCACTAATGAGTCTTTTGCTTGCCTCTTTTATGAGAGATAATTTGCCCCATTCAATTTCTCCCTTTCTCCTCACAATATATTTCTCTCTCACTGCTTGATTTCATTTTTTTTAAGATATGATCACATCCTCTTCAATTCACTCTGTGCACTCTGTCTCTATGTGTGTGTGCGTGTGTACATGTGTGTGTGTGTAATCCCACCCAGTACCCAGATACTGAAAAGTTTCAAGAGTTACAAATATTGTCTTTCCATGTAGGAATGTAAACAGTTCAACTCTAGTAAGTCCCTTATGACTTCTCTTTGCTATTCACCTTTTCATGGTTCTCTTCATTCTTGTGTTTGAAAGTCAAATTTTCTTTTCAGCTCTGGCCTTTTCATCAAGAACGCTTGAAAATCCTCTATTTCATTGAAAGACCAATTTTTCCCCTAAAGTATTGTACTCAGTTTTGCTGGGTAGGTGATTCTTGGTTTTAGTCCTAGCTAGCTCCTTTGACTTCTGGAATATCCTATTCCATGCCCTTCGATCCTTTAACGTAGAGGCTGCTAGATCTTGTGTTATCCTGATTGTATTTCCACAGTACTTGAATTGTTTCTTTCTAGCTGCTTGCAATATTGTCTCCTTGACCTGGGAACTCTGGAATTTGGCCACAATGTTCCTAGGAGTTTCTCTTTTTGGATCTCTTTCAGGTGGTGTTCTGTGGATTCCTTGAATATTTATTTTGCCCTCTGGTTCTAGAATCTCAGGCCAGTTTTCCTTGATAATTTCATGAAAGATGTTGTCTAGGCTCTTTTTTTGATCATGGCTTTCAGGTAGGCCCAGAATTTTTACATTTTCTCTCCTGATTCTATTTTCCAGGTCAGTTGTTTTTCCAATGAGATATTTCACATTATCTTCCATTTTTCCATTCTTTTGATTTTGAATTGTGATATCTTGCTTTCTCACAAAGTCATTAGCCTCCATCTGTGCCATTCTAATTTTGAAAGAACTATTTTCTTCAGTGAGCATTTGAATCTCCTTTTCCATCCAGCTAATTCTGCTTTTGAAAGCATTCTTCTCCTCATTGGCTTCTTGAAACCCTTTTGCCAATTGAGTTAGCCTATTTTTCAAGGTGTTATTTTCTTTGACATTTTTTTGGGACATTTTAGCAGGGAGCTGATCTGCTTTTCATGCTTCTCTTTCATCCCTCTCATTTCTCTTCCCAGCTTTTCCTCCACCTCTCTAACTTGATTTTCAAAATTCTTTTTGAGCTCTTCCATGGCCTGAGCCCATTGGGTGGGGTGGGACACAGAAGCCTTGACTTCTGTGTCTTTGCCTGATGGTAAGCATTGTTCTTCCTCATCAGAAAGGAAGGGAGGAAATGCCTGTTCACCTAGAAAGTAACCTTCGATAGTCTTATTTCTTTTCCCTTTTCTGGGCATTTTCCCAGCCAGTGACTTGACCTCTGAATATTCTCCTCACACCCAACTCACCTCCTGATCCTCCCAGCCAGCGTTTGGTGTCTGAGATTCAAATGCTGCTTCCACCCTCAGGGCTTTGGGCGGGGGCAGGGCTGCTGTTCAGTGTGAGATTAAGTTCAGGTGCTCAGGTTGGGGCAGGGCTGCCTCTCAGGCTCAGTTCCCTCAGGGGGTTTATGCATAGACCTTCCACTATGGATCCAGTCTCCTGCTCCCTTTGGGAGCCCCGGTCTGCCACCACCCCTCAGCTTCTGCCTCCCAAGGGGGCCCGAGCCATGGGGGCACCCCACTCCCCTCTCGACCCGCTAAAGAGACTCTCTCACCAACCCCCGTCACCTGTGGTTGGAGGGACTTGTGCGGCAGCTGGAGATCCCGTCCCTGAAGCCTGCTCGGGTCTGTTTCTCTTGGTGCTGAGGCCGCAGCAGGTCTAGGCTGGGCTGGGCTCCGCGTCTGCAGTGTGACAGACCTTTTGCGAGAGGTTTGCAGGTCCCTCTGGAACAGAAATCTCCTTCGCTCCACTGTTCTGTGGCCTTACTGCTCCAGAGTTCGCTGTGAGTTACTTTATACCGATGTTGTATGGGTTGTGGGTTCGCAAATGTGTATTTGCGTCTTTCTACTCCGCCATCTTGGCTTCACCCAGTTTATTTTTAAAGGTGTTAATTTCTTCAGCATTTTTTGGGTCTCTTTTAGCAAGCTGTTGACTCACTTTCATGATTTTCCTCCATTGCTCTCATTTCTCTTCCCAATTTTTCCTCCATCTGTCTTACTTAATTTTCAAAATCCTTTTCGAGGTTCTCCATGGCCTTAGACCATGGCAAGTTTATTTTGGAGGTTTTGGATGCAGAAGCCTTGTCTTTTAGGTCTTCCTCTGATGGTATGCATTGTTTCTCCTCATCTGAAAGAATGGAAGAAAATACCTGCTCACCAAGAAAGTAACCTTCTATTGTCTTATTCTTTTTTCCTTTTTTGGGCATTTTCCTAGCCAGTTACTTGACTTTTGAGTTCTCTGTCAAGAGTAGAGTACACTCTAGTGACTTGTAAGTTCTCGTTTCCTCCAAGGTGCCATAATCAAGGGTGAAGAATTTACTCCTCTCCTGACCTGCACTCTGGTCTGGGAGCATTCTTTCCTTTGAGTAGAATTCCCTTTCCAAAGCCTCAGCCAGCTCCACTAGTCAGGGCTCCTGCTCACCCCGCCACCACTCTGGGCTGGGATCCACATCAGAAGTTCTGTTCCCTCAGCATCTTTAGACCTGAGCTCCAACAATAGAAGCTGCTGCCACCTGGGGCCAGAGCTATACTGCTGTGTTCTCTTCTCACCCAAGTGATAGAGTTTTCTCACTGACCTTTGAAGCTGTCTTTGGCATTTGTGAGTTGAGGAATTTGAGACCCACAGCAGCTGCTTGTGGTGCCTTGAAGCACACGCCAGTCCTGTCCTTGCCATGGCCAAGGCCAGTCAGGGCACCACTCTGCTGCTGATGCAATAGACCTTTCCTGTCAGCCCTCGAGGCTGGCTTCAGTTGGAAATGTCTTGCACTATGTCGTTTTGTGACTTCTGCTGCTCTAGAATTTGTTTAGAGTAATTTTTTCCATGTATTTTGAGAGTTATGGGAGGAGAACTTCTAGAGGTGCTTCTTTCTACCAGTTTGTCTCTTACTTAAATCATTGTAAAAAATCTTCTAATTGTTTTCAATTCTCTCTAGTCTCTTATATCTATAAAAATTGTTTTCCTAAAACATGTCTGAGCACATCCTTTCCTTTACAAAATCTCTACAAGTTCCCCAATGCTTTCATTTGCAAAGTTTTTTTTAACTGATTTATTTTCCCCTGTTACATGTAAAAACAATTTTTAACATTCATTTATATAAATTTGCATTTCAAATTCTCTCCCTTCCTGCCTCATCACCACACCTTCATTGAGAAGGCACACAACTGGATGCAGGATATGGACGTGTGTGTGTAATCATAAAAACTATATACACAACAATCATGTTATGAAAGAAAATATAGACAAAAAATACTCAGAAAAAATAGAGTAAGAAAGAAAGTATGCTTCTGTTTGTATTCAGACACCATCAGTTCTTTCTCTGGTAATGCACAGCATTTTTCATCATATGACCTTCAGAGTTATCTTGGATTGTTCCATTGTTGTTAACGGCTAAGTTATTCTCAGCTGATCATCTTACAATATTGTTATTACTTTCTAAACAGTTCATTTCATTTTGTAGCACCCCATACATGTGTTTCTGATGAGGGCTGGAGAGATAGGGGTACAAACATTCCAAGGGTAAAACTCCCTGCATGGACCATCTTGTGAAGAGTTCACAGACTCAAGCATTTTTGAGGTCAAGGCAAAGATCTATTATCCTTTTCAGTGGGCAAGAGTCCTTAGGGAACCTCAAACCTTAGAGGGTTACAGGTAAAGTTTATATAGTATAATCTATAGTAAAACATATGCCAGATATGATAATTAGGTGATTCAGAGTAGAATTAGGGATTAATTATGGAGTGGTTAGTTCTTAAAGGAACATGCACTTTTGGTATCTACTGTGCAGGCATTTTGCCCAAAGTTCAATCGGGAAATAGCCCAAGGTGGTGGTACATGGAGGTGTATTTTTAGGCCTGAAACGTCATTAAGTCAACCTGTGGCCAGGACTGACTAAGGAATACCAGTCTGCTCTCATCAATGTCTTGTTAGATGCCATAAATGTAAGGGAGTATACATATGTCTTAGTCTAGGACATGTATGATTTGTCAGTGAGTAGTAAATGTCCTTATGAGCCAATTCACAGCCCATTCAGCCAGTACACAGTTGGTTCAGACTAATAAGTTCTATATGTGCAGCTGACCACCATATCAGGAAGGGAGATAATAGTTGTTGCTGGGGTAGGCTATGCCCTTGGGCTGGGGAGAAACTGCCTGAGATAGTATTTTGAGGCTAGAGAGAAATGTGATTGTTAGAGACAAATGTGAATTTAAAGTTGGGGTCCAAGCACATTCACCCAAACACCCCATCATTTCCAGGTTTCTCAGAGAGCATCTTACTCATCTTTTCTTATAGTACAATTTTGTTTCATCTTAATCACCTATCACAACTTGTTCAGTCATTCCCCAATTTATGGGCATCCCTTCAGATTCTAAATCTTTGCCCCCAGAAATGAGCTTCTATAAATATTTTTGTACATATGGGTCTTTCTTTTTTTAAATACTTTTTGGAATACAGACCTAATAGTGGTATTGTCAGGTGAAAAGTTATGCACAGATTTATAGCCCTTCTTCCTAGTTCCAAAATATTCTACAGAATGGTTGAATCAGTTCACAACTCCATCATCAATGCATTAATGTCTCATTTTTCCCACATCACCTGTCATATTTGTCACTTACTTTTTCTGTCCTATTAGCCAGTCTAATAGCTATGAAGTAATACCTCAGATTGCTTTAATTTGCATTTCTTCAGTCAATAGTGAGTTAGAGTATTTTTTTTTTCCCTATGGCTACAGATATGTCACCTGAAAAAATGATCATATGTTCTAATCATCTATCATTTAGGGAATCAATCTTATTTTAATAAATTTGGTTTTTTTCTATATGTTTGAGAAATGAGACCTTTATCAGAGAAACTTGTTTTAAATTTTTTTCAGTTACTATTTTTAATTTTATTTTCCTACATCCTGTCCCCCTACTCCTGTATTCTTTTCTCTTTTGCCTTTCACCCAGTCCCTCCTCAAAAGTATTTTGCTTTTGACTACTCCTCCTTCACTGCCTATTACATTGTAACGTTAATGCGATTTATGTAATGAAAGATCTTCCCTGCCCATTAAGGGGCCTCAGATTAGGTGAGATTTGTTTTGCAGGATGGCCCACATGTTTTGTTAATTGCTAATGAAGCGCTGGGTCTGGAGGGTCATGCTCTTTGACTCTGAAAAGTGTATATATACTCTGAGGTGAGGTTTTTGCTTTGGGCGCTTACTCTTTGTTAGAATGTTCATGTGATTTGACTAGATGAGATTCTGGGTATCCATGCCCCTTCCACCTCTGAAAACTCAGATGTTGATGATTCTGTCTCTGAATAATTAAAGTTCACATGCCTAGAGTTTCCTATGTTGAATATAAGGTTTATTTTCATATTTGTATTGATCTATATGAACACAAAATTCTAAATTTGTATTATTTAAAGTGATACTTTTTAGAGCTAAAATTTGTAATTATTCATGGAGAAACATTAAGTTATTGTGTTAGCAGGATTCCTTACTTCTACTTATTCAAATCTGCCTGTACTTAAGAGATAACATGTTGTCAGTACTTGTTTTTTTAATGTAAGTCAAATCTACCTTTCCTAATTTTAACTAGACTGAAGTCAACCCAATTCTAGTTAGAACTGAGCAATAGAAATATGATTCCATTTTGAAATGTAAATCAATAAAATAATAAATATTTATTAAGTGCCTATCATGTACCAGACACTTAACTAGGCAATGGGGACAAAAATATAGCAAATGAAACAATTCCTTATGTGACTAAGAGAAAATAGTGTAATTTTCTGCCAAGGGTGATTCTCTTAAGAAGGGTAAAAACACAGGATAAGGAATTGATGGCCTAAAAAATGAACAGATGGATAAAGAAACACATTTGTGAAGGCACTTGAGGATTTTTTTTTTTTATTAAACTTTTAATTTTGGGTTACAAATTTTCTCCCCTTTTTTCCCCCTCCCCCCCCCCAGACCCAAGTTTTCTAATTACCCCTGTGACCTATCTGCTCTCTCCTCTATCCTCCCTCCCTGCCCTTGTCTCCGTCTTCTCTTTTGTCCTGTAGGGCCGGATAGCTTTCTTGACCCCTTAACCTGTATTTCTTGTTACCCAGTGGTAAGAACATTACATTTGGTCCTAACACTTTGAGTTCCAACTTCTTTAGCTCCCTCCCTCTCTACCCCTTCCCCTTGGAAGACAGGCAGTTCAATATAGGCCATATCTGTTTAGTTTTGCAAGTGATTTTCATACTAGTTGTGTTGTATAAGACTTACTATATTTCCCTCCATCCTGTCCTGTCCCCCATTACTTCTATTTTCTTATGGTCCTTTCCCTCCCCATGGATGTCGACCTCGTATTGCATTTTCCTCCCCATGTCCTCCCCTCCATCCTCCCCCCCATCCTGCTTGTGCCCCTGTCCCCCACTCTCCTGTATTATGAGATAGGTTTTCCTATCAGAATGAGTGTGCATTATATTCTTTCCTTTAGTGGAATGTGATGAGAGTAGACCTCATGTTTTTCTCTTGCCTCCCCTCTTTATCCCACCAGTAATAAGTCATTTGCTTGCCTCTTTTATGAGAGATAATTTGCCCCATATAACTTCTCCCTTTCTCCTCCCAATATTTCTCTCTCACTGCTTGATTTCATTTTTTTTTTTTAGTATATGATCCCATCCTCTTTAATTCACTCTGTGCACTCTGTCTCTATGTATGTGTACGTGTGTGCATGTGTGTGTGTGTGTACTCCTACCCAGTGCTCAGATACTGAAATGTTTCAAGAGTTATAAGTATTGTCTTTCCATGTAGGAATGTAAACAGTTCAACTTTAGTAAGTCCCTTATGATTTCTCTCCGCTGTTCGCCTTCCTATGGTTCTCTTCATTCTTGTGTTAGAAAGTCAAATTTTCTTTCCAGCTCTGGTCTTTTCATCAGGAAAATTTGAAAGTCTTCTATTTCATTGAAAGACCATTTTTTCTCTTGAAGTATTATACTCAGTTTTGCTGGGTAGGTGATTCTTGGCTTCAGTCCTAGTTCCTTTGACTTCTGGAATATCCTGTTCCATTCCCTTCTATCCCTCAATGTAGAAGGTGCCACATCCTGTACTATCCTGATTGTATTTCCACAATACTTGAATTGTTTCTTTCTAGCTGCTTACAATATCTTCTCCTTCACCTGGGAACTCTGGATTTTGGCCACAATGCTCCTAGGAGTTTCTCTTTTTGGATCTCTTTCATGCGGTGTTCTGCAGATTCCTTGAATATTTATTTTGCCTTCTGGTTCTAGAATCTCAGGGCAGTTTTCCTTGATAATTTCGTGTAGGATGACGTCTAGGCTCTTCGTTTGATCATGGTTTTCAGGTAGACCCAGAATTTTTACATTGTCTCTCCTGATTCTATTTTCCAGGCCAGTTGCTTTTCCAATAAGATATTTCACATTATCTTCCATTTTTCGAATCTGCGCGGTATGTTCTGAGATATCTGTCTTTCTCGAAAAGTCCAAAGCTTCCATCTGTACCATTCCAGTTTTGAGAGATCTATTTTCTTCAGTAAGCTTTTGAATCTCCTTTTCCATTTGGTTAATTCTGCTTTTGAAGGCATTCTTCTCCTCATTGGCCCCTTGCACCTCCCTTGCCAGCTGAGTTAGGCTAGTTCTCAAGGTGCCAATTTCTTCAAGATTTTTTTGGTTCTCCTTTAGCAGGGAGCTGATCTGTTTTTCATGCTTCTCCCTTATCCCTCTCATTTCCCTTCCCAGTCTTTCCTCCACCTCTCTAACTTGATTTTCAAAATTCCTCTTGAGCTCTTCCATGGCCCGAGCCCATTGGGTGGGTTGGGACACAGAATCCTCGATTTCTGTATCTTTGCCTGATGGCAAGCCTTGTTCCTCCCCATCAGAAAGGAAGGGAGGAAGTGTCTTTTCTCCGAGGAAGTACCCTTCAATAGTTTTATTTCTTTTCCCTTTTCTTGGCATTGTCTCCCCCTAGTGGCCTGATCTCTGAATGTTCTCCTCACATCCACCTCACCTCCTGGTCCTCCCAGCCAGCGTTTGGGGACTGAGATTCAAATGCTGCTTCCTCCCTTAGGGCTTTTGGCGGGGGCAGGGCTGCTATTCAGTGTGAGAATTAAGTTCAGGTGGTCAGGGGCAGGGCCGCCTCTCAGGCTCCGTTCCCTCAGGGGGTTTATGCACAGACCTTCCACAATGGATCCAGGCTCCCGCCCGTTTGGGGAGCCCCGTCCACAGCCGCCTCTCAGCCCCCACCTCCCGGGGGGGCCCGAGCTATGGGGGCACCACGCTCCCCTCTCAAATCGCCAAAGAGACTCTCTCACCTACCCCCGTCAGTCACCTGATGGTGGGGGGCCCGTGCAGCTGCTGAAGATCCTGCCTCTGGATCTCTCTCAGAACTTTGTCTCTTGGAGCCGCGGTCGCTGTCGCCGCATGTCCGGGCTGGGCACCGTGTGTGCAGCACAACGGACCTTTTGCGAGAGGTTTGCAGGTCCCTCTGTGGGTGGGGGGACCCGCGTGGCCGCTGGATCTCTTTCCCACGGTGTCGCTGCCCGGTAGGGCTGCTTTCCTCTTCCCGCCCCAGCGCCCAGTCCCCGGCGTGAAGGACCCCCCCGCGAGAGGTTTGCAGGTCTCTCCGGAACAGAAATCTCCCTCGCTCCAATATTCCGTGGTCTCTGGGTGCAGAATTTGCCCTGGGTTAGTCCCCACTGCAGTTCTGTGGTTTGTGAGGTCGGAGCTATGTGTATGTGCGTCTTTCTACTTCGCCATCTTGGCTCCGCCAGAGACTTGAGGATTTTAGAGAAACTGTTGGCTTAGAAAGGATGTACAAGTTAAGAAGAAGTTTCAGGTATCTGATACGTGAACAAGAAAGGAGTTTCAATCAGGAAAATCCTGTGGGCAGAATCCTGGTGTAGATCAAAGATAGTCTTTTAGTGTCTGTCAGGAGAACAATTTCAACTAGAGGTCAAAGGCTAGATAGGGATCAGATAGAAAAGAGCTGAGTTTCTGAGTGACTGAAAAAGCTATGAGAGAATGAGAGAGGATGCAATTTAAATAGTAAAGCAGAAAACTGAATGATCTAAAGCAATAATATGTAACTCACTGTATAAAACTTAAAGTATTATATACCTACCATGACTAAATAGTAAACATGCTATAGGATAAATAAATTTCTTTTAGTCATTAAGATAATCATGTACTCCAAACCAACTTGAATAACTGAATGCACTGTGCCTGTAACTTACCTAATTTACTCCAGATCCTGAGATTTCCTTATATAGACATAACATTTTTAAGTATATTTTTAAATTGAATGACTCAGTATAATGTGCTAGACATGACAAGGTATCTGAGAATCCCTCACAAATGTTGCT
Organism: Notamacropus eugenii; assembly: GCF_028372415.1. NCBI lineage: Eukaryota > Metazoa > Chordata > Mammalia > Diprotodontia > Macropodidae > Notamacropus > Notamacropus eugenii. Next base: position 253,064,285 of record NC_092874.1, read on the forward strand.
GCTAACAGTAACAATAATAATAGCACTAATAATTTATATTTGTACAGCTGTTAAAACTTGCAAAGTGTTCTATTTATATTTTCTCCCTAAACCTCACTGCTGCTCACTTAACTCTTCTGTAAAATGAGAAGATTGGGCTTAATAGTTTATGTCATCCCTTCTATATCTACTTGAGCCTTACAACCCTCTTGGCCTATAGGTACTCAAGTTATCCAATCCACATTTAAATAATGATGAGGAAACTGAGGCTCTAAGAATTGAAATGAGTTGTCCAGGGTGAAGACTGCTAGTAAGTATCAGGGGAATGATTTGAACCCAAAGCTTCCTGATTCTAAGCACAGCATGCTAGTCATTATATCAGACCACATCTTAGAAGAAAGAGGTAAATACTCCAGGGTTCAGACTCTGGAAGAAATATACTCAGGCAAGATGAACCTACTAAGACATTTGTAAAAATGCAGAGCAACTAGGTGGCTCAATAGATTGAGTGCCAGGCCTAGATTCAGGAAGATTCATCTTCCTATGTTCAAATCTTACCTCAGGCACTTATTAGCTGTGTGACTCTGGGCAAGTCATTCAAATTTGTTTGCCTCAATTTCTCATTTGTAAAATGAGCTGGAGAAGAAAATGTTTAACTACTCTTTGCCAAGAAAACCCAGAATGGGGTCATGAAGAGTAGGATATGACTAAAGTGACTCAACAACAAAAATGCCCAGTGAGATTTCTATGGGGATGCCCTGGTTTATCACAGGGATTGTGTTCTTTCTTCATTGCCCAAGAAGACCATGCCATCAGAAAAATAATGACATGACTTGTAGTGGATGGCCTGCGACCCTACAGGTCTTGGTGATATGGTTGAAGAAGAAAGAGATGCGGGAGGCGGGAAAAGATAGACCAGTTCCGTTTATTGATCTGAGGGTCAGGGTATTTATGGACAGAAACTGCAAGCCTACGTGACATTCTGTTCATCTCCAGTCCCAGTGATAGGGCCAGTTATTGTCTTTAAACACTATTAGCCTAGAGGACATCTATTTTACATATCCCTTGTTTTCTGTAATTCTCACGTTTCTCTCATGTAGACAGCAACATCTGGGGGGCATGGAGAGCCATTCTGGATGATAATGAACACAGTCTCAAAGAACAGTTTCCCTGAAGGTCTTCCCTGATCTTGTCAACAGCACTCCACCCTGGCCCTCAACAATGACTTGCACTTGACTTTGTTTTGGGTGAAGGAGGTCTGTGCAGGTCACCAGCCTCACTTCTCCTCCAGAGCCATCTGAATCCAGTGACCTGATATTCCTCAGGATGACTGGAAGTGACCCAGGATAAAATGGAAGGCCTTGGGCCCTTTAGGCCAAGGTCTTTGCAGGTACTCACTTAAGGTGAGGTAGAGCCCACTCATTGAATAGGCCTGTCTAAGAAGTAGCCAGGGCATGGCCCTTTAATGAGATCAAGAAAAAGAAAGATATCAGGCTAGGTGGGAAGTAGTAACAGTTACTATTGGAAATCACACTCTAAGGCTAAGGGGCCTTAGGCAAGGGACTTTTGGAATTCCAGTTTCAGAATGCAGTACGTTTAAAGTTTTAGGGGTTTATCACAGGGAGGGGATAGGGCAAAGAAGGTAGAAAACAACTTAAACAACTTTTGATGTGAATACTGAAGTTTTGTTTTTGCTTGTGTTTTACTGGATCCCTGCCAATTAATTTAATTCCATTCGATAAACATCCATGATGAACTACTATGTCCAAGCCATTATGTTCTCAGGTAACTCAAAATCTAGTAGACAAGTTAACAACACACCAGGATATTTGGACACTTCAAAATCTTTAGGTATCTTGTAGTGGAATATAAGAACCTTGAGGACAATAGGTTTTATTTCTGCCTTTGATTGACTATCACCTAGTATAATACCTCACAAATAAGAGGTGCTGTTTACTACATCAGAGAACCTCTAACAACCACATCTTGTCTAGAAGCTAGATGGCACAGTAGATAGAGCCTTGGAAGTCAGAAAAACCTGAGTTCAAACCCTGCCTGTAATAATTACCTGTATGTTATGGGTAAGTGACATAACCTCTCAAAGGCTCAGTTCCTCATCTGCAGAATGGGGATAATGAGAGAAATAATTACTATGAATTCTTTGAAAGTATGGGTTGTCTTTTTACCTTTCTATGTATACACAACATTTAGCTCATTGCCAAATAAAAAGAAAGCTCTTAAGAAATGTTTATTAATTGAATGTGTGTTTGTGTGTGTGTAGGTGTGTGTGTGTGTGTGTGCAAGTATATGTATAGATGAACACACATATATGTAAAATGTTACTATACAAATATTTATTATTATTATTCCATAGTCAACCTGTAATAACTTGGATAAAGTTTTCCCTAGAAATTAATTGTATTAATAAATTTTCAACTTTACTATAATCATATTACATAGAACTAAAAGGAGACATACAGATCATCTAATTATAACCTTTATTTTATTTATAAAGGAGAAAATTGGAGCTCAAGCAGTTAAAGTGATTTTTTCCAAGTCACACAATATATAAGAAGTTTAACGAACTTTTAGTGTCAATAATTTGTATACAGATGATAATTATCTCAACAGTTTAAGCCTTGTGCCCTGCTGCCAAACTGACCTTCTTACTGTTCCTTAATTATGACCCTTTTTCTTCAATTATTATACCTTGGAACTTGCTGTTCTCATCCGTAAAATGAACTCTTTCCTAGTCTCTACCTCTTAGAATTCTTAGTTTTCTTTAAAAAATTCCACTCAACTGTTAAATCTTTCTCCTACTATTGGATGTTTCATTCTTGGCTTTGCTCTTACATTTGAATGAGTTAAAATAAGAAAAGAATAAATATCTATTGCTTAAAAAGAAAACAAAACAAACAAACAAACAAAAAAAAAACCAAAACAGCTCAAGCTTTACCTCTGTAACCCAGGTCAGATAGATGAATTAGGAGCAAAAAAAGAATATACAAGTCATCAAAAAGAAGACAAATCGCTTTTGTTGTAAAGAAAGTAAAGTGACAAACCCTGAGCTAAATTGAATAAAAAGAAGAGGAAGGAAGATTGTGTGTGTGTATGTGTGTGTATAAAATCATATGTATGTATAAGTAATTATTAAAAGAAAAATCACCAAGTCTTACAATTTAAGAGTTCAGTGGAAATAGAAAGAATCCAGCAGTCACCTCCTAAAAGTCACTCCAAAATGAAAATTTCAAGGGATATTATAGCTAAAAATCAGAGTGTTTGGGTCAAATAAAAGAGAATGTTGCAAGCAACCAAAAAAAAGAGAATTCAGTCACTGAGAGATCAGGTTTAGGATCACTTGATTGTAGTCAGCACCATGAAGAAGAGAACTTTGATTTTGATATTCCAGACAGCAAAGGATATGGGCTTTAAACTAAAAAACAGGTTAACCAGCAAAACCGAGAATTATGCTACATAGGGAAAAATATGAATGAAATAGAGGACAAGTATTGCTGATGAAAATACCAGAGTATCATGTAAATTTTAAAGTGTAGCTCAAAATAATTTGTTGATATTCTACAAGGAGACATGATGCATGTGTCTTGTTTAAACACCTATTTGTATAAATCTATGCACCCAAGAAGAGAAGGAATTCAGAACACTGGGGAAGAAAAACAACTTTCATAGATAGTCTACCATATAGAATGTGATTGGGTTGGAATATTGCTAGGAAATGATTAGCTAGTTGATTTAGAAAAAAACAAACAAACAAACATGGAATAACTTGGAGTTAAGAAGGAAGATGCTACCCACCTTCAGAGAAACAGATGACAAGTGGAAGTAAACACTGCACAATCTTACATATATATCTATGAGTGTATATGTGTATATATATATATGTTTATAGATTATAAAAATATGGTTTATACATATATATTTAAATATAGTATTAATAAATAGGTTTTCTTGAAATTGAAATGCATTGTTTTATATTGAATCCTCATATGTTCTGCTGTGTACGTGGTAATTTTTCTTCATTTCTTATTTTGTGCTTAAGTTTAAAATAAATTTAGAAATCCCCAAAAAAGTAAAAAAGTCCTTAGTTTAGAATTGTTCATTGCTACAAAATAAAATTATTTTTACAAAGGTTGAATTTAGTTTCCTTTTTTGAAATGAAAGTATGACATAGGTGGTAAAAGTCAAGGCAAAACTGACAAAGACCAAAGCAAATGAAAAGTTAAATCATTAAATGGTATGAAAAAAATCTAATGTGTGTGTTTCTGTGAAGTACAATTAAAACAGTGAAATGAAAGCTTCAGAAGATTCTGATTGTCATATGATAAGTCTACTATTAATGTGATTTTTCACATTACTGAATAAATATTTTAAATATATTTGTGCATTATTATAATGTTCAAAAGCACAAAATATAATTTTCCGTAATATATGTTGGAAAGTTAATGTTATATGTTCTTTTACTCTTACGATTTCCAAAACATAAAAATGTTTTGAGAATAGGAAGGAAATTCTAAGCTGATGAAAATATTGACAATTATCCAATCCATTTTCAGGTGGTTTGGGAGAAAGAGTACCTCAATGACCTGAAGTTTTCTTGGCTGCTTACTTTTCTTGGGAGGAAGTACTGTGTAAACACATAAAGGAAGCTTATTATTCTCAAATGGATCTATGATCTTATATTAATGAGTTCCCTTCAAAAATACAGCACACAATCCATCCTTGTTTTTCCATTCTTTGAGACTCTTATCCATATGTTCCCACCAGTTACCTAGAGGTAATCTAGACAATATGCTTTAGGCTTTCCTCTCTTTCATTTGAAATCACAAGGCTCTTGCTACTGAATCTTCTATTAGTCTCATATGATTCTTCGATGAACATCTTTATTTCCATTTGTCACAGTGCATTGTGAGTTGGATGTTACAGTCTTAAATATATCCATTGTCATTTCTATTTTACTAGCCTTTAGTTCTCTGATTGTAATGGTGTTCTATACCTCATATCCTATATGAACACCTAGGGGGGCGGAGCCAAGATGGTGGAGTGAAAGCAACGACTCACCTAAGCTCCTGGACAAATTCCTCTGGATACCTCTGAAAGGAGAATCTGATCAAACTTTGGAGGTGCGGAATCCAGTGGGTGACAGACTTTGATGGATTCGGAGCCCAGGTTAGACTGAAAGGTCCGCGGGAAGGATCTGTTCCGCCAGCGTGAGCCCCAGCGCACAGCTCAGCATGGTCAGCACAGCAGGGTGGAAGGGCCCTGAGAAGCCCGAGAGTGGTGGCCGAAACCAGTGGAGCAGGAAAACAGCCAAACCGAACCGGTGAGAGCCGCTGAGCGCCAGATATCAGCGCAGCAGCCCTTGAAACTTTCAGCCTGAAGACTAAACTTCGGTAAGTCACCTACTTGAACTTCCAGGAGCCAGGATGGCGGAATGATCAATAAATGCTCTCTCCTCCCCCCTGATGACCGTGAAAGAAACATAAAATATTTCCCCAGAAAAATTATGGATCAGCGGGAACAGCAGAAAGGGGCAAATAGTCTCATAACACCAGAGGCTAGGAAAATAGCAAAGGGGGAGTCTTCTTACTGTGTCAGAGGCAATCCAGAAGGACAGAGGACCCAGGGCAGAGAAAATTCGCACTGAGACCCAGGCAAGCCTCAGCGCCGGGAGACGAGCCCCAGGAGATGTGGGAACATGCATTAGCATCTAGGCATGCCTCAGCCCTCCAAGGGAAAAGGGAAGACAATAGGGAAGCTGGGATCACCATCCCCTGACCTTGCCTTTGCCTCAGGTCAGCTGAGGAGATCTCCTGTGACCAGACCACCCCTCCCACACACTTAACAAGCTAACCCCAAGGTTGATCTGGGAAACAAAAAACAAAAACCTGCTTTTAGCTTCTTCACACATCAGCTCAACACAAAGTTCTGTACCTTCTGACTGAAAGAACCAGAAGCTACAACACTCAGCCAACATCATGAATTGGAAAAAGCAGACGAAAAGTGAAAAAGCCATAGAATCTTTCTGTGGGGATAAGGACCAAGACACAAACACCAAAGAGGTCAGAGCTGAGACTGTACTTCCACCTGAAACTTCAGAAGGGACTATGAATTTCTCGCAAGCACAACTAGATTACCTGTGTTGGGGGTGTAAGCTCAGTTCCGTGTGGACAGTCTCGGACGGTAAAGGTGGGAACTTCTAAATCTTAGAGTTCTCATGAGGCCCCCCAGGAAACAGCAGGGAATCGAGGAGTGAGACCGAGCTATCTCGTGTATTTCCGCCTCTTCCCGTGAGAACATGATGGGAGAGGCATCCCCGCCCTCTAGACTGGCCCGGATCTGGGCACACTTATTGTTATCTAACAGGCACGGTATTCAGGTGCAAACTACGCGGCTGGAGAGCTTAATTAGGGTCAGGAAAGCCTGAAGGCACTCTTAGCGCTGAGGGGCGCTTACAGGACAGAAGGCGCCTCTTCCCTTTTCCTCTCTTCGTTCTTCCTTCTCCCCTCTCTCCCCACTTCCACTTCTGCTTTCATTCTCTTACTGTAAGATCTTTGCCTCCTTGGGAGATTTCTCTCTCTCTCCTAAGGAAGAGTTCCCCCTGCACATGTAACCAGGACCTTGAATAAAGCCTAACCCTTGTTCGACTCCAGAAAGTCTCTTCTCTCATACGTTTATCCGGTTTGGCCAGCCGAAGACCTACGATAGGTAAGGTAAGACTCAGGTAGCTCTCAGGCCTCTAGGCCTGGCAACCTGGAACAGCTGAAGAAGGGAATAGAAGAAAAACTGGCCAATGATTTTAAAATTATAAAAAAAGAATTCACTGATGAGAACATCACTTTGAAAAGGAAAATTGAACAAATGGAAAAGGAAGTTCAAAAATTAACTGGAGAAAATAATTCCCTAAAAGGAAGAGTTAATCAAACGGAAAAGGAAACCCAAAACCTAATTGGGAAAATTGATCAAATGGAAAAGGAAACACAAAACCTAACTGGGAAAATTGGTTGAATGGAAAAAGAAGTACAAAAATTAAATGGAGAAAATAGCTCCTTAAAGGGAAAAATTGGTCAGATGGAAAAGGAGATGCAAAAGTTAACTGAAGAAAACAATACGATGAAGATTAGAATTGAGCAAGTAGGAAATAATGACTCAACGAGGCAACAAGAATCAGTCAAACAAAATCTAAAGAATGAAAAGATAGAAGAAAATGTAAAATATTTAATTGGAAAAACAACTGATCTGGAAAATAGATCCAGGAGAGAAAATTTAAGAATTATTGGCCTGCCAGAAACCCATGATGAACTAAAGAGTCTAGACAATATCTTCCAGGAAATCATCAAGGAAAACTGCCCAGAAGTACTAGACTCAGATGGCAAAATAGTCATTGAAAGAATCCACCGTTTCCCTCCCGAAAGGGATCCCAAACTCAAAACCCCAAGAAATATCGTTGCCAAATTCCAGAGCTATCAAGTGAAGGAGAAAATACTACAAGCAGCCAGAAAGAAACAATTCAAATATCAAGGACACACAGTCAGGATCACACAGGACCTTGCAGCTTCTACATTAAAAGATCGAAAGAATTGGAACCCAATATTCCGTAAGGCAAAGGAGTTGGGACTTCAACCAAGGATCAACTACCCAGCAAAGTTCAGCATAACATTTCAGGCAAGGAGAAAGTCATTCAACGAAATAAGGGAATTCCAGAGCTTCCTGGCCAAAACACCAGAACTCAATAGACAATTTGATCTTCAAATGCAGGTCTCAAGAGAATCATAAAAAGGTAAACAGGGGGGAAAAATCAAAAACAAAAACTTGCTACTCAATTAGGGCAAACTGTTTACCTCCCTATAAGGGAAGATGATACCTGTTAATCTTGAGAACTGTGCAGCTATTATGATAAAAGGGATATACGTAGAGGGAACGGGTATAAAGTAAATGATGTCATGTCAAAAATATGATTTAAGTATGAGAAGGGATTGTAATAGGAGGTGTGAAAAGGAGGAAGCAGAAAATGGCAAATTACATCACAGGAAGAAGTACAAAACTATAGTAGAGGGAAGGAGGGGAGGGAGATGAGCATTGTTTGAGAGGTACTCTCATCTGATTTGTTTAAAGGAGGGAACAATAATCTTAAGTACATAATCCTAACTAGCTATATAACGTAGTAGGAGGGGAAGGGGGAAGAAAGGGGAGGGAGGCTAAAAGGGAGGGAAGAAGCAATAAGAGTAAAGGGGAGTAAAAGGGAGGGGGGGCTAAAAGAAGGAGGGGAAGACTGCAGGAGGAGGGGGAGAAAAGTGAATACTATTGAGGAGGGGAAGGGAGACGGGAGAGCTAAAAGCACAAATGGTGGGAAAGAGGATGGAGGGAAATTCACAGATCGTAATCATAACTGTGAATGTGAATGGAATGAACTCTCCCATAAAACGGAGACGGATAGCAGAATGGATTAAAAGCCATAATCCAACAATATGCTGCTTACAAGAAATACATTTGAAGTGGGGGGATACACATAGGATAAAGGTCAAAGGATGGAGCAGAATATATTGTGCCTCAGCTCATGTAAGAAAGGCAGGAGTAGCAATCCTAATCTCAGACAAAGCAAAAGCAGAAATAGATCTAATCAAAAGGGATAAGGATGGAAACTATATCCTGCTAAAAGGCACCATAGACAATGAAGCAATATCATTACTAAACATGTATGCTCCAAGTGGTATAGCATCCAGATTCTTAGAGGAGAGGTTGGGGGAGTTGAAGGAAGAAATTGACAGCAAAACTATACTAGTGGGGGACCTCAACCTCCCCCTCTCTGAACTTGATAAATCTAACCTCAAAATAAACAAGAAAGAGGTTAAGGAGGTAAATAAAACTCTGGATAAGGTAGATATGATAGATCTTTGGAGAAAATTAAATGGGAATAGAAAGGAATGCACCTTTTTCTCAGCGGTACATGGAACATTTACAAAAATTGACCATGTACTAGGACATAAAAATCTTACAATCCAGTGCAGAAAGGCAGAGACAATCAATGCATCCTTCTCAGATCATAATGCATTAAAAATTACATGTAATAAAAGGCCATGGAAAGGTAAACCAAAAATCAATTGGAAACTAAATAATCTAATTCTAAAGAAGGGTTGGGTTAAAGAAGAAATCATAGAAACAATCAACAATTTCATTCAAGAGAATGACAATAGTGAGACAACATACCAAATCTTATGGGATACTACAAAAGCAGTTATTAGGGGAAGTTTTATATCTTTGAATGCTTACCTATATGAACACCTACAATATGTTAATATTGAAAACATGAGTGGTTATTTTGTGTGTGTGTGTGTGTGTGTGGGAAGCTTGGGATCAAGAAAAGAACATTATAGTTTCTCTATAAAGCTATCCATTCTACCCTCTTGCTATATTTTTTGTTTTGTTTTTCCTTTGTGGGACCATATCATTGTCTACTCATATACTGGCTTGCCCAGATATGCATATTCTTGGAAAGTTCTGTGCAGTGTCCATCTAAATGAATATTGAAGTTTGGGCAATGAATATTCCTCAGTCGTGTGTTTTTTTCTTATTGGATGGCAGCCCAAATTTCTTTGATTGATTACAAAGCTTTTTCCAGAAAGTTTTGGAATATCTTGGAGTTTGATACAATCAGCACAAATTACCTACTGGCTACTTTTTTTTACGCTAACATGATTCCCATAGACACATCAAGATCATTCTGGATAACTTGAAAGAAACAGCAATGAAAAATCCCAGGTCAATTATTCTCTATGAATACATATCAGGTGAAGCATAAAGCAGGGATATGTGTACTTAGCAAAGGCATTTGCTACTGTAATGGAAGTGAGCTAGTGAAGAGTTTTGGTTGAAGAGGGAGCTCTTCTGGAGGACTTTTTCATCTAAAGAAGACCCTTTTCAAACCTTTTAAATATTTTGTATGGATGGGAAAGTTAACATATAGGTCATAGTCAGTCAGTTAACAAGTATTTATTAGAAAATCATGTAGCTTACTATGTTTCAGGTATTATATTTTTAAAAATTTGCTTTTTTTTTCTGGTATAAATATGACCCAAGATTTCTAACACATTGTTGACAGTTTTCCCTCTTCAGGTGCATTAATCTCTAGAAATCTTTATAATTGTGTCAGAACCAGCATATTTGTCTGTTGTGATAGGAATGGTGAGGTTGTATTTCAAGTGACATGGTTCCATTTTGCTTTCACATAGAAAGCATTTAAAATTAGTATTTTCATTTAAAAATTGATGTTTTAGTTTTGCTGTTTCCATATATTTGATTAATGTTTTACCTAGTCTACTTCTTTACTTATCCATCGCTCCCTGAATGTATAAAAAGATGTGCTATTGTAGCTTTCAACTGAGAGCTTAAATAACTCACTATAAACTTCCCAGTTTTAATTCTTTCAGGAATTTACAAGTTCTTTCACTTGAAATCTGCTTATTCCTTTAAACAAGCATTGTTTTTCCCTAAAGGGTGATAGGTAGAAAGGAAAAAATATAAACTTCAATTATTTCTGTTTAGAGCAATTATTCTCAACCTTCATCAGATGTGGATTTCTTTTTCATTCTCTTATATTTTTATTGATATGTTTTATTTATCCATTACTTTCATTTCTGATTATATCCCTCCTTAAGGAGAAAACCATGCATTGCTATAAAAAATATCTTTAAAGAAGAAAAATGCAGTACAACAAAATTTATTAATACTTCAATCAATTCTGACATATACAATATTCTACAGTCACAGTCATCTACCTCTGCAAAGAAAGGGGGAGGAACATTTTCATAGACACAGATAAGGTCAATGAGGAGACATTTCAAAAGACATAAAATTGAGAACAATTCAGCTTTGAAGATTAATGACAACTAGACAGCACAGGGGATATAACATCAACCCTGGAGTCAGTAGGATCTGAATTCAAATTCAGCATCAGAAACTTAATAGATCTGTGACCTTGGGCAAGTCATTTAAACCCGTTTACCTCATTTTCTCTTCTATAATATGAACTGGTGAGGGAAATAGTAAAAATAGTAATAAATAGTTATCCAAGAAAACACCAAATGGGGTCATGAAGAGTTGGACATGACTGAACAACAGGAACAACACAGATGTAATATTTGAATTTTATACAAAAACACAGATAAAATATTTATATTCTAAGTAAAAATACTGTGTTTTAAAAAGTAAGACTGAATTTCATAAGAACACAATAGACACCTTTGGAATGCTCTGTTCTATACATGATCCATAGGCAGTCAATTGGGAACCCTGTGACTAAGGTCTTGTGTATATCACTTTGAAATTAATACATTCTAATTCTGACTGATAGTTTGATGATACAGAAGAGAGTTTAGAAGTCTAAGCAAAGAAAAACAATATTACCCCGAGTAAGATAGAAACTCTGTTAGGGTCTTTCCTCATCCATAAAATGGAGGCAATGTTAGCACCAACATCTCAGGATTTTTGTGAGAATCAACTCATCAAGAACATGCAAACCATATTACAAATGGCAAAGTGCTATATAAATACTAGGTATTATTATTGACATTTATGTTTTCTTCAAGGTATTCTTTGTAAAATGAGAAAATTTCTCTCATACTGGAAAAATAACTAGGTATGAAACTATACTGGGAAATTCATCAAATTTTACTTATTCAATAATATTTCCAAGAATGGATTTGAAATATACTGCAGAATAGTTAGCATATACTTGTTTGCAATTTGCATTTTATCTCCACACTCTTGGGAGAGGTATTTCAAACACAACTGTAATCCAGCCAAGAACTGAAGTGTCTAATTTGTAGAACACCAAAGAGACCAGTATTACTGGAATAAAAAGGACATGGTTAGGGGTAAGGTGTAAGAAGACAAGAACTAACCACTCCATAACTAATCCCAAATTCCACTCTGAATCACCTAATTAGCATATCCGGCATATGTTTTACTATAGATTATACTATATAAACTTTACCAGTAACCCTCTAAGGTTTCAGGTTCCCTAAGGACTCCTGCCCACTGAAAAGGATAATAGATCTTTGCCTTGACCTCAAAAATGCTTGAGTCTGTGAACTCTTCACAAGATGGTCCATGCATACATATACATATAAAATATATAGATAAAGACATAATAGTGATAAAATATAGATAACTGAATAGATGTAGATTATATAGCTATAGACATGGGTATGATAGAAATAAATGATATAGATATCAATATGCATGTGTGTGTGTATACATACACACATTTGGATAGTGTTGGATTTCTATGTGCCTGTTATGTCTTTGGTACAGGGAACTCCCAGTGGGGAAAGCTTCCTCCACCCATACAGAGCTATATTTTCTCTGAGATTTGTGGTCTTGCAGATATCTCTGAGAAAGGATAATTTTAGTGACATTTTTATGATAAGGAAAGCAATTCTGTGAGAAATAGACTCTAAACCCACTTCTTCTTGGCTTCAGAGGGAACTCCAGTCATATCTCTCATAATAAAAGTAAAAACTGTGCTAGTAACTGTAATGTAGTTAGCACTTTAGACTTTTTGAGTGTTTTGCACAATTAACACCACTTGACCCTTTCCACAGTACTGCAGTATAAGTATAAAAGCTATTCGTATCTCTATTTTTAAAAATAAAAAAAATAGGTTCACAGACATTAAGTGACTTTGTCCTTGGTCCTCGAGCAAATGTCAGAGGCAGGATTAGAACCAAGCTTTTCATCAATTCAAGTGCAGCATACTAAGTACTGAAATAAAGCATTCTACTTTACACCTATCCAAGAGACTTGTGTGAAAAGCAATTGGGAAATCATAAAGTTCCATGTAAATGTATGCTGGAAAAGTATAAGTCTTCATGTGACTGCTTGCAAATCCTGAAAAAGTTCATTGGGCAGAAATAGAGCACTAGATCACAATATCTTTAATGAAGTTCTATTTTCATGTGAGATAAACAGAAGATAAAACTCTGGAGCACTTGACCCCAATATACTTAATGAAGTTGTATTTCTGTGTAAGATGAACAGAAATTAAAACTCTCATTACCACTTGGTCTGTGACCTGATTTATTTTCCTAATGTTGTTAGGAAGGAATAGCTAACTGGCTACAGAAATATAAAAAAAAAAAAGAAAAGAAAAAGAAATGGAGCCAATGGCCTGGAGGAATTACAAAGCCTATGATTTCTCTTCTCCCTCCCCTTGGCCCTTTCACATTCATGGCGTAGAGATAAGGAAGACAAGCATTATTCATGGACCTGTACCTAGAGAAGCTATAAATTATGTCCCCATTTGAGAGGTTATTCTCTAAAAATAAAAATAGAAAACAAAGGTTAAGCCCAAAATCATTACTCAAAAATGCCCCAACACAGCAGGTAAAGTAAGACTTTGGAAACTGAGAATAGGTGAACCTCTTCCTGTCAAACATATACTTCCCTGACTCTTTCTACAGAAGCCCATGATCCCAGAAGTGAGACTAAATATCCTCTTTGACCTGTTTATTAACTGTGGGATCATTTCAAGTCATTGAACTCACTAATAATCATTGATGGTCATATCAAAAGACACAAAGGAAGAACACTAATGAAATAATATAACTGGGGGGCAGAGTCAGGATGGTGGAATAAAAAGACGCATATACTCTAGCATCTCCCCCACAGCCCACAAAATACCTGTAAAAAATAACTCTCAACAAATTCTAGAGTGGCAGAAGCCACAGAATGATAGAGTGAAAGAGCTTTCCAGTCAAAGGTAACCTGGAAGGCTGACAGGAAAGGTCTATCCCATGAGATGTGAGCAGAGTTCAACCCTGGCCCTGCAGCACAGTGAGGAATAGGACCAGACACAGACCTTCAGAGCAGAATCTCCGGAAGGGAGGGTCCCAGTTCCCTTAAGCCACAAGCAACAGAGACATCTTCAAAGATCAGTGTGGGAGGGCTTTCCCAGCTTGGCAAGAGGGGAACAAAGTCCTCCCAGCACTGGCCCCATGTGGCAGCAGCAGTAGGTGGACAGCTATGGTGACTCTGGAAGCAGCCTGGGTCCATTGTCCAAGCAGTTCAGCTTAAAGCCTCTGGGAGAAGTGAGCAGGGAATGTGAACCTCAGCCTTGAACATGATCCTGGGGGAGGAGGAACACTAGGACCCTCCTCTTGACAAAGGATTCAGAAGTCAAGTAACTGGCCGGGAATATGCCCAAAAAGGGGGAAAAATAAGCACGTAGAAGGTTACTTTCTTGGTGAACAAACTCTTTCCATCCTTTGGGATGAGGAAGAACAATGCATACTGTCAGAGGAAGTCAAGGCTTCTGCCTCTAGTACCTCCAAAATGAATATGAAATGGTTTCAGGCCATAGAAGACCTTGAAAAGCAACTTAGCAGCTTGCTAAAGGAGAACCAAAAAATGCTGAGGAAAGTAACACCTTTAAAAACAGACTAATTCAATTGGAAAAAGAGGTCCAAAAACTAACGAGAAGAAAGCTTTAAAAAGCAGAATTAGCCAAATGGAAAAGGCAGTTCAAAAGCTCAGTGAACAAAATAGTTCCTTAAAAATGAGAGTGGAGTTCAGGGAAGCTAATGACTATACAATAAACCAAGAAGTTATAAAACACAACCAAAAGATTAAAAAAATAGAAGATAATGTGAAACATCTCATTGGAAAAGCAACTGACCTGGAAAATAGATCCAGGAGAGACAATATAAAAATTATGGGACTACCTGAAAGCCATGATCAAAAAAAGAGCCTAGACATTATCTTTCATGAAATTATCAAGAAAAACTGCCCTGACATTATAGAACCAGAGGGCAAAATAAATATTGAAAGAATCCACCAATCACCTCCTGAAAAATGATTGGAAAAGAGAAAATCTAGGAATATTGTGGTCAAATTTCAGAGTTCCCAGGTAAAGGAGGAAATGTTGCAAGCAGCTAGAAAGAAACAATTCAAGTACTGTGGAAATACAATCAGGAAAACACAGGATCTGGCCGCTTCTATGTTAAGGGATTGAAGGGCTTGGAATAGGATATTCCAGAAGTCAAAGGAACTGGGATTAAAACCAAGAATCACCTACCCAGAAAAATTGAATATAATACTTCAAGGGAAAAAAAAGGGTCGTTCCATGATAAAGAGGACTTTCAAGCATTCATGATGAAAAGACCAGAGCTGAATAGAAAACTTGACTTTCAAACACAAGGATCAAGAGAAACATGAAAAGGTAAACGGGAAAGAAAAATTAAAAAGGAATTTCTAAAGCTGAACTGTTCACATTCCTACATGGAAAGATAATATTTCTAACTCTTGAGAATTTTCTCAGTATTTGGATAGGTGGAGGGATTACACACACACACACACACACACACACACACACACACACAGACGCACACACACACACACACACACACACACACACATAGCAGAGCGTACAAGTTAAGTTAGATCAGCAAAGATGATATCCATAAAAAAATAAAATTAAATTAAGGGGTGAGAGAGGGAAATATTGGGAGGAGAAAAGGAGAAACGAAATGGAGCAGACCATCACTCATAAAACAGATAAGAAAAACCTTTTTCGGTGGAGGAGAAAAGGGAGGAGGTGAGGAGGAAAAAGTAAAACTTATTCTCTTCATATATGGCTTAAGGAGGAAATAACATACTCACTAAATTTGGTATGAAAATCTATCTTACACTATAGGAAAGTAGGTGAGAAGGGGACAAGTGGGGTGAGGAGGATGATAGAAAGGAGTGCAAATGTAAGAACGGAATAACTAGTTTTAAACACTTTTGGGAGGGGACAAGTTCAAATGAGAGAACAGAAGAAAAAGGGGGGGAACAGGGTAGGATGGAGGGCAATATAGTTAGTCCTACACAACGTGACTATTATGGAAGTCTTTTGTAAAATGACACATATATAGCCTGTATTGAATTGCTTGTCTTCTCAGTGGAGACGGATGGGGAGGCAGGGAGGGAGAGAAGTTGGAATTCAAAGTATTAGAAACAAATGTTGAAATTGTTATTGCACATACTTGGGAAATAAGAAATATAAATAATGGCGTATAGAAATTTATCTTGCCCTACAAGAAAAGAGAGAAGATAGGGATAAGGGTAGGGTGGGGTGTGATAGAAGGGGGGACACATTGAGGGAAGGACTAATCAGAATGCAAGGTGTTATGGGGTGGGGAAAGGGGGGAGATGGGGAGAAAAATTGGAACTCAAAATTTTGTGGAAATGAATGCTGAAATCTAAAAATAAATAAATAAATAAAACTATTAATAAAAAAGAAATAATATAATCTAATATGAACACAGGGAGACTATCAAGGAGATAAGGGGAAGCTAATAAGAATCATTTTCAGTTGCTATCAAGATGTCCAAACTGGGCGTAATTATGAAGTTCAAATAAAATAGTTGAGGAGAAATGTGAAGATACTTTCATCTCTCCTAATATTGACATTTTAACTGTCTCCCTTCATTCTTACTCCCATGATTCTGATAATCAAGAACATACAGAACATTCTCACAATGTGGATAAAGCATTAATATTTCAATAATATTTTCATTTTAAAGAAGAGTGGTATAGGAATCATTGGTCCCTTGAACTGTGGTTAGCAGAAAAGCAGTGGAGGAGGAAGCAGTACTGAGGGCAAATATGGTATCTGGAGGCATGATTTCTGGAAGACAGTTACCAGGGAGACAGAGTCATATTTTTAATAAATGAATGGACTTCAGATCAT
Source organism: Notamacropus eugenii (assembly GCF_028372415.1). NCBI lineage: Eukaryota > Metazoa > Chordata > Mammalia > Diprotodontia > Macropodidae > Notamacropus > Notamacropus eugenii. The sequence continues at coordinate 253,081,008 of NC_092874.1, forward strand.
GTCACACAATTTGTGAGCCAACAAAGACCCTGAGAGTTCTCAGTGTTGGCTGCTCTTTTTTCTTTTGTATGGGAAAATAGCTCAATAAATGCATTTAGCTTTCATCCAAGTGGCAGATAAGCTTCTCCTACCATTCTTTCTTGTGCTCACGCAGGAATGCTATAAATTTCAACCATCTACTGAAGAATTTCTTTATTTTCTTGCTGAGAGCACATTATGGGCTATGATTTATGAAGTTATAGATAAAAGTACTGTTCTATATTGAAAAGGTTTCCATTTTCATGGGAAAGTGCTTCTGTCATAATTTATTACATAGTAGTAATAAATAAATTCATTCCATAAAGTAAGATTTGAATACTTTGACAAAAAACAATGTCATGATAGTCTAACTATAGACCATAGGACAATCTTGAAACTATTACTTTGGTGAAGAACTAGAAATACTAAGTACTTTGTACTTAGTTAAATGATGACATTTAACTCTTCTAAGGAAAAATTTAGACTTCTATATTGAAGTTTTAGAGAGGCTTTACATAAAGAAAGGTGGGTTCAACAGTATACCATGCAGGTGTGGGACACTAGAGCATGCACACTCCAATTCTGTCTAGGGTCCCTCAATTGCTCAGTGCACTTACCCACCTTATACTCATGCTGGCAGATTGGGATGGTTCCATGCACCATCACCTAGGTGGACAGCTCTACCTCAATACTCTGATATTCTGCTAAATGGTGCCACTTCAGTGTTGAATGTTGAGATTATAGCTAGTATGCTCTACTTCCTCTTGCAATAAGCAAAACAAGCTACATCTGATACTCAGGGTTCTAGGGTAGTTCAGTGTGTTTTGTGGGGTCTCTTCTCTACTGCCATGAACTTAATACCTCATTACCTGGATTTGCTCACATTGTTATGGGTCAGTAAATTTGGTGTATCAATTCCATTTAAGTAGTTAACATCAATTATCTTTTACCCAGGGATATTTACTTTGAATGCATAACAATATCAAAGTAAAGATATGTCTCCACCTCTTACTCCTCCCCCCCAAAAAATAATTTGTGACAATATTAAATGTGGCCAAATGAATTGAATAGGGAGCAAAAAATTAATATAAATTAAAACTCTTACCCACAACCTTAAGTATTTAAGGACAATGTCTTTTTATTAGTTTCCTTATGCTGAAATCCAGACTTCACGTAATAAATGTTTTCAAAGTATAGAAACTTGGTGGAAGAAATTAAAATTATGTGAAAAAAGAATGAGGTACATGCATTGCTGGCAAATGTGTGACCAGACATGATCTAAAGATGATTTCAATGAGTTTATGGAGAGGAGTTTAGATTTCAATTCTTTTTTCAAATATTTATTTTATTCACCTGGCAATTACTCTTTAGAATATTTAATATGTAAATAGCCCAGATAAACTTTGAGTATCATTGTTTCTCCTCTGAATCCTAATGGTTAGATTCCCCTTAATTTGATTATTTATCCTCTGCAGTGTTTGAGGAGTGTCCCTGGGGGTTGGGGATAATTATTATCTTTGACTTGAATTCACCAATGTACTCCTCCCCTCCAAAAAATGATCTATTGAAAATCACCTGTCAGTCAACCTTAAATAGCTTTTAAAAGGAGATGTTTATGCAAAGAAAGTACAAAACTCTTCCTTACGCAAATTTATGACACTCAGAAGTGAATATATAGTCTAGGTTAAAGAGAGTTGAAGTTTAAAAAGCTCCTAGAGGAAAGGAGTAACTCACAATATCTGGTTGTTTGAAGTCCTGTTCTTCCAAGTAGTAGAATATTGTCTTTAAAATAATGATAATAACTAGAATTTATATAGTGCTTTAAGATTTTCAAAGTCCTTTACAAATACTAGCCATTTTCTCCTCACAACAACCTTGAGATAGATGAGCAAACTAAAGTAGACAGAAGTTAATTAGCCAGTTCCAAACAAGGAGTAAGCATCTGAGGCCATATTTAAGCAGATCCAACTATTTTGTAACCATTCAGTACAAATCAATGCCTTATATTATAGATTAAGCATCTATATATATGTATATATATATACATGTATATATACATATATCTTCATATACATAAGATATATACATATATCTTATCTTAAGTAGAACTTATTTTTTTCCATTTGGCCTATGTAGCAATAATATAAGCTTATTAAATTGGAGTTACTGAGGAACCAACTATCTGATATAGGCTTTACTGTATACTCAATCATCAGACAGAAATTCAGTCCCTAGCTAATATTTGCCAATTCTTGTGACTCTTTTATGTGGGAGGACCCCACAATAGGGGACTTTTGCTGATGTTTCTCTGCTTTCTTTGTCTTTACAATATTAACAATTCATCAATGATGCTAGAAACCTCTTTGTTAAGTTGTTTCTTTGAGTTACTGAGTTCAAAATGAAATAGTTCAGGGAGATACAGTGATAATTGTACCTTTTACTCTGGTCATTTTTATAAAAATTTAGTAAGTACTAATTTTACAAAACAGAAAAGTGATAGAGGATATCAGTGTTCATCCAGAAGTATAAAAATATTATACAAAAAAGAGGTTAGAACACAAAATTACAACTCAACCATCCCTTTCCTCAGAAGCTCATTACGTGAATTTAATGATTATTGTTAATTTAGCAATACTTATAATAGTAACTGCTTTTCTATTACTATTAAAATTCACAAGGCACTTCCTCTCTCTCTCTCTCTCTCTCTCTCTCTCTCTCTCTCTCTCTCTCTCTCTCTCTCTATGTATATGTATATATGTATGTATGTATGTATGTATGTATGTATGTATGTATGTATGTATGTATTATGACATTTGGGCCTCAAAACATTCTTGGAGTTAAAATGTATATGGTTGAAAGGGATCTAATGGATGGTAAATTCCAACACTTTCCTTTAGAAATAAGGAAAATGAGGTTAAATGATTTGCCCAGGGTCACACAACTAGTAAGCAACTGAATGAAGATTTACGTGCATGTCCTACTGACTTCAGGTCAAACACTCTACTTTTTATTTCAATGATATCATTATACACCTGTTCTAAAATTTACTGTCTGGCAGAATAGTGAGTGGTTGTGACTTGCCCAAAGTTCACACAATCATTCTGTGTCAGAAAGAGAACCTGAACCCAAGCTTTCGAGAGTCAAAGATCAGATCTCTGTTCACATTTTACAAACTGGAAAACTAAAGCAGAAAGTACTTTATTTATTTGTGGTCACATAGCTAATAAATATCAGAGGCAGAATATGAACTTAAAATTTGTTTTCTTTAAGGTGATATTGCTTCTCTATTGAGTCAAAATTGGGTTAACCAAATGAGCCTGTTGTATATCCCATTGTATGTCAAAATATTTCCACAAAATATGATGATACCCATCCTTAATGATCTGTCTATAGTCACTTGACAAACTTGGCACATGCTTTTAATTCATACATACTTATGTGTTTGTTCCTCTTTATGAACTCATTTTCAGACAATGAAATCTGTCTTTCCCCAACTGGAAACCCCAGTTTGTGAAGGCTAGCCATCAATAGCCATATTTTCAGTCATCTCTGCTTTACTGGCAGGCTCAGAAATGGTTAAATAGAGCACAACTAAGGTTAACTTGATTCTCTGATACAGTTCATAACTACGCATGTGGAAGTGAGGAGATCATCTATTTATTCTGTTCCAAGGTAGTGACAAGGATTTCTCCCCTAAAAAATTTGCAATTAAAATCATCTCCTTCCCAGGCACAATATTCAGCCTTATCTGCTATCTCCACTCTGTCCATTACAGGAACCTTTGTGAGGTAAATGACATTCACTTGTGCCACCATCCCTACCACATAAATTACCATTTTAAAACGACATACGATTAAGATGCTGTTGAATAGTGATTTCCTGAATTTATGCAGAATAAACAAATCAGGGTTGAAAAAAGTAAATAACTTCCTATATCAAATTGATGTTTTGAGAAATCCTGTCTAAACTAGGTGTAATGCCAGACAAGTAGCCTCAAAAAAAGAAAAGAGAAAATAAACTTACTCTATAAGTTTATAATTTTAAATCACGCTCAATAATGTTAGTAGTATAAGCTAAAATTTTGCCATTGTCTCCTACTGACCCAGGAGAGGCAACAATCCTCTGATGATGATGTGAGTAGGAAGGGCATAGGAAATCAACAAGAAATTCTTCCTTTCTTGTTCTTTGTTTTAGAACAGAAGTTCTTAAACTCTTCACACACTGAAAAATACTTGAAATTCCCTAAAGGACTATTGGTTATATGGATTATACCTATATGACCCACAAATTTACCCCATTAACTTTAAAATTGACAAATTTTAAAATATATCTATACATATATTTACTAAAAGTGTCTCTGATTAAATAAAGTGATTAAAGAAGATCTTTCCCACTCACTGATGAGCCTGCCCATTCTGGGAAGCTTGATTAGAGGCATTGTTTTGTAGGAGGGTCCCAAGTACAATTTTTTTTTTCTATTGAGGCACTGGGTCAGAGGGTTATGCCCTCTGGCTCTAAAAAATGTATAAATACTCTGAGGGAGAAGTTTTTCTTTGGGGCTTAGTGTTTGCAAGAAGGTTCAAGTGACAGATGAGGACTCTGGTAAGCTGCTAGAGCCCTTGGCTTTGAGAACCCGGATGTCGTGCTTCCCTCTCTGGTAACTATAGTCAGACAGCTGTACCTGCCTGTTGAATTACAGTCAGGCAGAGGAAGTCATGTCTGTTGATTACTTTGGGGCTTACAGAATGGAAATGTTTATTTGGCAAAATGAGGATTCTGGGAAGCCAATAAGGAGCCCCCAGCTTTGAGAACCCAGATGTTACGCGTCCCTCTTTGGTAACTATGGTTAGACAGTTGCAACTGACTGGTCAATTCAGGCAGAGGAAGCCGTGTCTGTTGACTTTTAATTTCTCTGTATTTTCTTTGAAGTTCAGGGTCCTGATGCCCCTGAACTAGGTGAATGATATATGTGCTTGGTTAAAGGAACGATGCACGTGTTTGATTAAAGTGATCGTTAATGTCTGAGAAGTTGCCTTTCCTTTTATGAATGTATATCTAAGAACCTGTGGTAGCAGCCCCCACCATGTATGTCAAGGTGCTTACTGATACACCATTGTATGTTAATATAAATAAAGATTCAAGAAAAACAATAATAGCTTCAAAAATTAAAAAAAAAAATGTGGGAAGAGTGACATTGTTCTACACGTTTTGCCAATCTTTTTAATATCTCACCTAAGAGAAGACAGATGGATTTTCATATTTGCTCTGCTTTCAATATGCTACAATATGTTATTTGGTGGAGAAATATGAAGAAAGTATGAACTTACATTGATATATAGTTGGAAAAGGTAGGAGTATTCTAAGAGGTAAATAACTTCTTAATATTGTTGTGTAAATAGTTGTGATCTTAAAGAGACACTGAAAACATTTTTGGGGGCCCCAGGAGTTCACAGCCATTATATTGTGAACTCGTTTAAAAAATGTGTAGCAGCAAGCACCCTAGCATAAACAGGAGGATCTGCTGCGCAAGTTCTTAGATCTGCTTTCCTAAAAGTTAAGCAACTTTTGACAAATCAACAATCTTCTTTAATTTCATTCACCAAGAGAGAAAGCAAAAATAGTGAAATAAAGACCAACAGAAAGGGCTTCTAAATGTCTGACCATAAGCAGTACATACAACAGATCAATAGACAGATACAACTGTCTGACTGTTGCATACATACATAGTATGGATGTAGAGTTGTCCCTGCTGCAAGAGGTCCCATTCAAAAGCTCAGTTCTATAACTGGCATCCAGAGATTGATCAACACCAGGTCCAGGGGTGACACAGCACATTGGAAAGAGGGTGACATCCAGGTTAAACAATCAGGCCTCTGCAGGTGGAGGGTATTAAGCCTGCAGAAAACAAATCTGACAAACAAATCTGACAAGCAAGTTGAACAGACAGAAAGCTAAAAAGAAACAAGGAGACAATACCCGAAGAAGGGTAGATATAGGATCAACCATGCTTTTGGAGTTCATGAACCCACTATCATAACCTCATTCACTGTTGTTTACTGTTTTTTAACTTGCAGTTTTACGGCCATCATTCTAGTAAGAGGTATCCTGTCTTTAAGGATACTGGGGCCTAGCCAGTCTTCCATTGTCTCTCATTATCCCTGCAGGTGTGAAGAACTTAGATACAATATTTCAGGAGGATCTTCCCGGGCAGTTCTCATCTCCTTAATCAGTCTAAAATTAAGCTTCTTTCCTCGAAACACTTTTTAGTTATAGAAAGCCATCTGTTCTTCCAAAATCCACCCCTGCTCTCAACAGAGCAGTAAACAATTCATTTCTTGTCAATCTATTCTGAATTTGAACCCAGTGTCTCTTCTCTCTCAAGGAAATTTATCTTTTTCACTGATTCTCACCATCCAAGATACCAAAGATTCTCATATCTTTTGGGTGAACCAGCTCAAAATATCTGTGACCTCCTGCTGAGTAAAATCCTCAATTACCTCCCTAAACACTGTGTAGCCCCCTTGATTCTCGTGTTGAGCTTCTGTTTCAGAAGCCACCTACACATACTTTGTCACTTTTTTACTTCTTTTTGAGCTAAACTAAGAACAACTTTTTCTTCTACCACCTGAGACCCTCCAGCTTGCCCTGCTAAAGAAGAGTTTGAATGCTGCCGTATAAAAAGCTTCTCGTGCAAACTAGCCAACTGCCTTTCCATCTGAGCTTTTCTCTTCCAACAGCTTGTCTCTCCTTTCATTTGTAATTCCATAGCATGTTAGCAAGACTGAGCCTCTCCTACACAACGCTGCCATTTCTTTCTCGGGTTCTATTGGTATTCTTTGTAACAATATTTTTAAGTCTCTGGGTTCCCACTTCAGTAACCTTGGTTACCAGTTTTCACAAAGCCCTGTGCCCTTAGCCCATTCTCTTGCTAGGGAGGAATAAGACAAATTCTCCTACCCTGGGACATCTGTTTCTTCCTCCCCTCCTCTGCCTTTCTCTCTCCAAATAGAGGTCTGATATTTCATGATCCCATCCCCATTGCTATTTGCAGCACCAGTGTGATATTCACAGAGCCTACAGCATCCTTGAATGTCATGGCATAGGCAGTCTCAATCTTAACATATAGTTTCAGAAAAGTAAATAATCAGAACAGATACTTAAGGTGACTTGACACTCACTAGCTGTGTGAACTTGGGGGAATCAATTAACCCCAATTGCTTCATCATGGGTTATCTCCAGTCATCCTGAAGAATATCTGGTCATTGGATTCAGATGACGCTGGAGGAGCAGTGAGGCTGGTGACCTGCACAGCCCTCCCTCACTCAAAACAAAGTCAAGTGCAAGTCATGTCATTATTTCTCTGATGGCATGGTCTTCTCTGGCAATGAAGGACGAACACAGGTGTGTCACCTCCTCTTTCAAATGTGTTGCTTGTAGAAAATATATTGTATGATTATGGTTTTTAACCCATTGTGTTATCCACTTCTCTTTTATGGGAGAGTACCTCCCATTCATATTCACAGTTATGATTACTATCTGTGTCTTTCTCTCCATCCCATTCCCTCCCACATTTTTTCTTCTCAAAAGAGTTTTACTTTTGACCACCTCCTCTCTCAGTCTACTCTCTCTTCTAACCACCTCCTTCCTTTTCTTTCTCCTTTCCCTCCTACTGCCTGGTGGGCAAGTTAGATTTCTATACTTAACTGATGATGTTATTTCCTTCTTTAACCAAATCTCATGAGAGCAAAGCTCCAACAATGCTCATCTCTCTCCCTTCTTTCCCTCTACTGTAATATGTTTTTGTGCCTCTTCATGTGTGTAATTCACCCCTTTCTGCCTCCTCTTTTCCTCTTCTCCTTTCACACCCCTTAATTAGGTGTTTTCTTTTCATCTTCACATCACTTAATTTATACTCACATTCATCTATGTATGCATCTTTTATATGTCATAATGACATACAATTCTCAAGATTAGCAAGTATCATCCTCCTGTATAGTGATGTAACCAGTTTGCTCATATTGAATAGCAGTTATTTTTTGTTTTTTTCTTCTTAATCTTTTTTATGACTCTCTTTTGTATTGTATTTAAAGATAACATTTTCTACTTTGTTTTTCCATTTTCACCAGGAAAGTCTAGAAATCTCTTATTTCATTGATTGTCTCTCTTCTTGCCTGAAAGTTTATGCTCAATTTCTCTGGATAATTGATTCTTGGTTGTAGTCCAAACTCCTTTGCCTTACAGAATATTATATTCCATTATTTCTGATCTTTTAATGTAGAAGCTTCAAGCTCCTATGTGATACTGACTGCAGTTGCTCAATATCTGAATTATTTCTTTCTGGTTGTGTGAAGTATTTTCTCCTGGACCTGACTATTCTGGAATTTAGCAACAATATTCCTTGGTGTTTTCAATTTGGCATGTCTTTCAGGAGGTGATCAGTGGATTCCTTAGATGACTATTTTACCCTCTGGAACTAGGCCCTCAGGGCAATTTTTCTTATTGATTTCTTGGGAGATACTTTCCAGGTTCTTTTTTTCATGATAGCTTTCTATTAGAACAGTAATTCTTAGATTTTCTTTCTTGGATCTATTTTCCAGGTCAGTTGTTTTTTCAATGAGATATTTTACATTTTCTTCAATTTTTTTTTTGTACTTTGGATTTTATTTGACTGATTCTTGATGCCCCATAGAACATTAGTTTCTACTTGCGCAATTATAATTTTTAACAAATGGCTTTCTTGAATTAGCTTCTGTACGTCCTTTTCCATTTGTCTAATTGTTCCTTTTAAGGAGTTATTATCTAGAGTTGTATTTTGTACCACATCTATTTGGTCAATTTAACTTTTTAAGTATCTGATTGTATTTTTAAAATCATTGGTCAATTTTTCTTCTACCTCTTTAATTTGGCTTTTAAAATTCATATTAATCTTCTCCAAGAATGCTCTTTGAGATTGAGGCTAGTTCATATTTCCTTTTGAGTTTTCAGATGTGGGTATAGTCTCAATCCTGTCCTCTTCTGACTTTGTATTTTGATATTCCTTGTTTTCATAATAATATTTTATGGTCTTTGCTTTTCCAATTTGTTTCTTGTTCATGGTGATTGTCTTTTTCCTGGCTTTTAAATCAGATCTCTGCTTCTGAGGCATAAGGGGTTTTATCCCACATTTTTTGTTATGGGAGTTGTGGCCTTGTGGCTTTGTGTGTTGTGGCTTATGGTCCTTTCAGCTAGAATCTGTATAATGCTGCAGCTTAGCTGGTGCTATGATGGCTAATATGTGCCAAGGCTGAGGCCTGGTGAAGTCTATTTGATTTTCCCTGGAGTTATACTTAAGCCCACTGCATGAGGTGTGTGGGAGAGGTGGTATGGCCACTGGAGGTCTTGTTCTCCCCTAGGGCTGTGCTAGAGGATGGGCAGATTTAGTCTCTGGTGAACTCCATCTGTGCTGGTGTCTGCCCAGGTGCCTGGCTGTGTGAAGGTACTACTTGGGTCCTAGTGTTGGCACTTGCTGACTCCACCTGCTTGGTGCTCAGGATCTCCTACAGGTTTGCTCAAGTGTGACTTTCTGGGATGCCTCCAGGTCTGCCCTGATTCCCTTCAACCACAGCAAGAGGGACCCTTCCTGTCAATCTACCTAGCCTCCTGAGCTGAAAGACTATTTATCCCTTCTGCTGCCTCCACTATTCCAGGATTTTTCCTGGGACAGTATTATCTGGGTTTTTTAAGATCAACCAGGGAAGATAAGAGCACTTACAGTTTACTCTGCCATTTTGGCTCCCAGAAGTTCAAGTAGGTCACTTTCAAATATTTAGTCTGTGAGCTGATAGCTCTAGGAATATCTACTGCTGTGCCAAGGTCCTTGTACTTCTCTTTCACCCAGCTCCCCTTGATTCCAGTTTTGTGCTGAGAGTTTGGGAAATCCACACTACTGCTTCTGATTCAGTCCACCTGGGCTCTTCCTGCTATGCTATATCCCAGTCTGTGCTGGAGCAGCCCGTGCACTCTGAGCTCTCCCAGGATGGTGTAACAGATCTTTTCTGTTGATCTTTTAGGCTGTCCTGGGTTGGAAATCTGCCACACTTTGTCTCCTAGTGGATTCTGCCACTCTAAAATTTGTTCAGATTTTCTGTATCTAAAGGAATTTCGGAAAGAGCTCAAAGGAGTCCTTACTTTCACTCTGCCATCTTGGATCCACCCACTCAAAAGCCAGCCATTGTTAATGAAACACATATATCATCACTCCGATGAAGACAAGAAGAAATTCGAAATTTTTCATTAAAGAAACGAGACAATTTCCATTTACCATTTGTTCTAATATCTAATAACATGATAAGTAAGTTAAAAACTTATATCAGTTATTATAGCTTATAATAAGTAGGTATTACTTCAAACAATAATGAAAGCTTAAAATAGGTTTCCTTCATCGTATTTGTTAAAGATTAGCACTCCCAGTGGAACCTATATAATGATTAAGATCAAAATGAAGATTCAAAACCTTTCTTGGGCAGCATCAATATGAAATCAACCAACAATATGTGGGCAAATAAAAGCAAAAGAAAGAACTGTGCCATGAGATTTGGAGTATAGGAAGGGAAGGAGATAAGCGTTTATAAACCATTTATGTTCCAGACAGTGTCTTAATTTGTTTTTACAAATATTACCTCATTTTATCCTCACAACAACCCTTAAACATAGGTGCTATTAATATCCTCATATTATAGTTGAGCAAATTGAAACAAACATAAGTTAAATGACTTGTATACAGTGAAACAGCTAGCAGCTATCTGAGGCCAGATTTGAATTTCTGTCTTCTTGACTTCTGGCCTATTTTCTATCCACTGCACTACCAATTTCTTCTACCATTGTCCAATATGTAGGAATGAACGTGTTTATTATGGTAATGTGAACCAGATAATTATCATCAGATTTTTTTTATTTGGGATACCCTTCAGAGTCAAGACTTATTTATCAATGCAAATTAGATAAGGGCATGGTTTTTTTTTTTTTTCAAATTCAGCTCATCGCTACAGACTGAAAAAATTTAGTTCCAGCCAAATACTCAGAAAGAGAAAACTCAGTAGCCAGAACTATCTGAGAAGCACATTATCCATTATAGATGAAACAGGTAACAAAATCCAATGTTAATAATATTTTTGTTGTTTAGTTGTTTGTAGTCATGTCTAACTCTCCATAACCCCATTTAGGATTTTATTGGCAAAGATACTGGATGAGAAAACTGAGGCAAACAGGGTTAAGTGACTGGATGAGGGTCACACAGCTAGTGTCAAAAGCCAGGTTTGAACGCAGGTCTTAAGACTCTAAGCCCATTTTTTTATCCATTTTACCACCTAGGTGCCCTAGTACTCACATAAGGCCTGAAAGTATTCAACTACTAATCTATACTATAGTTAAATCATTGCAACAGACATATGTGATATCACTTGTATAGCATTATACAGTTTATAAAGCACTTTACAAATATTATCTCATTTTATCTTCAGAAAATCCTGGAAAGTAGCTATTTCTATCCTCATTTTATATATGGGGAAACTGAGGCACACAGAGTTTTAAAGAGTTATCCAGGAAATAAGTGTCTTCTTGATTCTTACTGAATGATCAGTCACTCTATCCACTTAGTTCCCTTTATAATTGTCCATAATTTAGTGAACATAACACTGATCTATATAACTCCAAAAATTACATATTTAGTAAATGCTACTCAATTTTAATACTCATATTAAACAATCATTCCAGATATGAAGTCCCAGCAAAAGAAATCAAAATAGCAATTCAACAGATTGAGGTTAATGTTACATGATTCTGATTTGAATTTTCTTGAAAGAATTATCAGTAAATCTAGAGTGCACCAACCAAAATTTTTATTCAATTACCAAAGGGAAATTTTTATATGCATGTAAAAATATCTGCAGAGTATTAAATATAAAAGAAAAATACCAGGGCAGAGATTTTCTCTCAGCCTACTTCTATCAAAACTCTATTTAAAAAATGAGAATAAAACAAAAGGAAAATTTTATTTAGGTAACATTTATTTTTTTGAAGTGATAGTCTCATTAAAACCCTGGGGTGGTGGTGAGAAAGAAAGAGAGAGAGAGAGAGAGAGAGACAGACAGACAGACAGACAGATAGAGACATGGAGAGAGAGATAGAGAGATAGAGATGTGAAGAGATGGATAGACAGAGACAGAGAACCTATGATTTCATTGATATAGAAAACTCTGCAATTGACAGTGTTAGAGAGTTATCTAGAACATTGAGAGGTACAGTCATTTGGTAAGGATCACAAAGTTAGTATGCATTGGATGTTGGACTGGAATTCACCTCTTTGCTCTAAGGCATTGTCTCAAAAGTCATACATTATTAGCAGCATTTTAATCATAAGGAAATTTAGACAAAGATTAAGTGGGTTGCCCCAATAACACAAAATTTTTAAGGCTTAGACCCGTAGGTGGCAGAAGACACTTTCATCATCTCCTCTGTGCAAAGGATTACATAATTTTAGACCATCTATAATTATTAATTTAAATATGATTATTTTTATTATGCAATCTCTGCTCATAAACCAATGAGGCTAATGGAATTCCTAAGTTTTTATTTTTTCCCACATATATTGTTTTCTAGCCACATCTCCCAATCTCCATTTTTGCAACTGTGTATGTATACATGTTTATACCAAAAGAAGAAGAATTTTGTATTTAGTCAGATTAAATATAATTTTATTGGTTTCACATCTGAGTTGTTAAGTCATTTTTTGCATCCCAATTCTGCCATCAAACTTTGTTTTAGAGGTCCATAAATTTGATAAAGCTGCTAGTGTGCCTACAATCAAGTCATTGATAAGATTAGTTAACAGGACAGGAAGAAGGAGAGATATCAAGTTGGGCTCCATTAGAGAACTAGGAAGACATCACTCACAAATTTTTGAAACTGTTCAGTAAACTACTTATAAATGTACCTAACTTATCACTCCATTATATTCACTGGAATATTATGAGACTTTGTCTTATTCTTTGGTGAAAACCAGATATTCTAAGCTATCTATGGCATTGCTTTATTTGCTCATATTATAAATGTCAAAAATGAAACAAGTTTGTCTCTTACCTGATGATTTTGTTGATTGTCTTCTCCCTTTCTTAGCACTTAAAAGCTGTCCCATCGATAATCCTTTTCAAAATTATACCAGTATTCAATGTCATATATACTGACATAGTTTGAAGTAGCCATAATTTTCTTCCATTTTGAAATAAAAGTGGGTTATTTGCTTATTTCTTGTTCAACGATCATGTTTTATTCATTAAAATTGTTCATATTGTCAATGCAGATATATTAATGACATTGACAAAATAATTCCATATACCCAAAGACAAATTTTGTAGTATAATGTTTCAGTAAGAAATACTTATGGGGACAAAGGTAAGATTAGAGGAAGCAATCTAGCCAAACTCTCCCAAACTTTCCTAACTAAGAACTTTAAAAAAACTCATAAAATCAAATTTTGGAGTGACAGAGTAAACAAAAGGTCAGATAAGCCTTTCTGTTCCAGCCTAAGAAAATTTAGAAGATGGGCAAGAGAAGTCTATAATACTGGGGTGTAGAACAAGGAAAGCTGTGTCAGCACCAGCAGTGGGCCTTGGAAGCTGCTGCAAAAAGAACAGCAACTTTGGAAGCATTCAACAACTTGTCAGAAAGAGAATACAGGAGACCTTTTGCTGACACTGGGTACAGCTGGTGTTGACTGGCAATTCTATTACACATAAGGAGTTCTGGGTCCTAGTTCCAGGATAGAGAAGTGCACTTATAATCTGTCAGCAGGGATCAGAGAGGAATGCTAGTGGTTGTGAATATAGAGGAACAGGGAAACTGAAAGTAATTCCAGAGCCAAGAGGAACACTACTACTTGTGGTTGCTGCAGGGAGCAGGGGCCCATCCTGGGTAAAGCCTAGAGTACACATCAGATCAGTGATCAAAACTCTCCCCAGCTAATATCACCTTGGAAGCATTAAAATTTGGCAGACTCATAAAACAACTTCAGAAAACAGCAATATGAAAAAAAGTTTGAAGCATGGCATAGTGTCTCCCCACCACTCCCCTATGAACACAGAGCCCAAATTTAACATTAAAATCAAAATGAGAAAAGAGGTATTCAAAATGAGCACACAATAAAAAATAATAATAACCATAAAAAGCTACTATGGTAGCAAGGAATACCAAGATCCAATCTCAGAAGAGAACAATGTGAAAACAAATATAAGCAAAACCTCAAAGAAAAATGTTAATTGAGCCAAAGTCCAAAAAGAATACTTGGAAGAATTAAGGAAAGAGATGAGAGTAGTAGAAGAAAAAATTGTAAAATAATTGATGTAAGAAAATTATGAAAATGGAATTAACAGTTTGGTAAAAGAGGCATGAAACACGGAAAAAACACCTCCAAAAGCCAGAATTGTCTTAATGGTAAAAAAAAATTAAAAAGACACAAAAATTCACTGAAGAAAAGAAATCTTTTAAAAGCAGAATAGGCCAAGTAGGAAAAGATGTACAAAAGTTCACTAATGAAAATTCGAAGCTAATGACTCTAGGCGACATAAACAAATAATAAAACAAAATCAAAAGAATGAAAAAATTAAAATCTGAAATATCTCATTAGAAAAACACTGACTTGGAAAATAGATCAGGGGTAGATTATTTGAGAATTCTTGAACTACCTGAAAGCCATGATAAAAAATAACTCAGAAATCTTATTGAAAGAAATTACTAAAAAACAAAAACAAAACTCAATATCCAAGAGCCAGAGAGAAAATACAAATTGAAAAGATCCACTGATCACCTCCTGAAATAGAGTCCAAAAGTGAAAACTCTCAGGAATATTTTAGTCAAATTCCAGAACTCCAATGAAAAGGAGAAAATACTGCAACCAACCAGAAAGGAGCAATTAAAATACGCATCACAGTTAGGATCTCACAGATGTAACAGCTTCCACTTTAAGGGATCTGAGAAACTGAGGTATGATATTCTGGAAGGCAAAGGGTCTAGGACTGCAAAGAAAGAATAATCTACCCAGCAAAAATTAATACAATCCATCAAGAGGGAAAGAAAAAAGAATACTTAATTAAATAAAGAACTTTCATGAATTCCTGATGAAAAGACCAGAGCTGAATAGATAATTTGGCATCCAAATAAATGAATGAAGAGAAGTAAAGAAAAGTATGAAACAACTAGAAGAGACTCAATAAAATGAATATATCTAGATTCTTATGTGGAACGATGATAGATGTAACTCCTAAGAATTTTATTATTATTAGCAATCTATATAGATGAATCTATATAGACAAAGGCCTTGGATGTATTGCTATTACATAGGGATGATCTCAGACAAATGAAAAAGATAAAAAAGAGGGATGTATGGGGAGAAGATTTAAGGAAAAAGTCACATAAATGAGGCACATAAAGAAGAACTACTATAGTGTAGGGGGAAATAAGGGCATGGCAGGCAATGCTTCAACTCTACTCTCACTGGAATTGGTTCAAAGAGGAAAGTCTATATAAACACATTCAGTTGTATTTAGAAATTTACTTTACCCAATAGTGAAATGAGGGGAAAAGAATAAGACATATTGGGGAGGGGTAATGATAAAGAGGTCAGATTAATGGAGGCAATGGTCTGAAGGAAAATTGACTTTTGAAGAAGGACAGGATAAAAAGAGAGAGAAAGAGACAAAGAGACATAGAAAGACAGAGAGAGACAAAGAGGGAGACAGAGACAGAGAGAAGGACAAATCAAAGAAAACAGAATAGAGGGAAATACACAGTAATCATAATTGTGAATGTGAATCAGATGAGCTCGCTCACATAATAGAAGCAGATAGCAGAATGGATTAGAAAGCAGAACTCAATAATCTATTGTTCATATATAGGGAAATGAGTTAAATTTATAAAAAAATAATAATCAATATTAAGAGGCAGTTTTCAGGAGAAGATATAAAAATGGAGGCACAGTCAACATGGCAGAGTAGAAAGATGGACCTGTAGAAGCCCCTCCTCACAGCTCATATAATAACAGCAAAAAATGAACCTAAACAAATTCTAGAGCAGCAGGAGCCACAAAATGACAGAGTGAAAAAGATTTCCAGGTCAAGACAGCCTGGAAGGCTGATAGAAAAGGTCTATCTTATCACGTGTGGAGCGGAGTGGAGCACAGCTAATGTGGTTCGTGCAGTGTGGCAGGAAAAGAACCCAGAACAGAGCTTCAGGGAGCCACCAGCAGCAGCAGTTCCAAGATTGCTAAACCCACAAGCACCCAAAGACAGCTTCAAAGGTCAGTGAGAAAGCTCCTTCACTCAGGAGAAGGAACACTGTCTGGACCTGCCAGCAGCAACCACTGCAGCTGCAGTGTCCATTTTTGGAGCTCTCTGCTTAAAGACCCTGGGGGAATTGAGTAGCTGATCTAGATCTCAGACCTGAGTGGCTCTGCTGGGCTGAGTAAGAATGCTGGTGGTGGAGTTGGTGGTGGCTCTGAAGAGGGAACTCTGCTGGTAGATCCTGGGCAGAACAGAGTGCTTCTGGTTGCTCCCAGACCAGAGTGCAGACCAGGAAAGGAGTAAACTCCTCTATCTTGATTGTGCCACCTTGCAGGAATGCAGAATTTGCAGGTCCCTACCGTATACCTTCCTCTTGAAAAATGACTTTAAAATCAAATAATGGGCTTGGAAAATGCCCAAAAAGGAGAAAAAAATAAGACTAAAGAAGATTACTTTCTTGGTGAGCAGACATTTTCTTGCAACCTTTTGGGTGAGGAAGAAAACTGCATGCCATCAGAGGAAGTCAAGGAGTCTGCATCCAAACACTCCAAAATAAGTATGCAATTCTCTCAGGGCACGGAACAGTCCAAAAAGAATTTTGAAAATCAAGTAAGAGAGATAGAGGAAAAACTGGGAAGAGAAATGAGAGTGATACAAGAAAATCATGAAAAGCAAGTAAACAAGCTTGCTCAAGGAGACCCCAAAATGCTGAACACCTTTAAAAATAGGCTAACTCAAATGGCCAAAGAGGCCCAAAACAGCAAAAAGGAAATTAATGCTTTAAAAAGTAGAATTGACCAAATGGAAAAGGAGGTTCAAAAACTCACTGAAGAAAATAGTTCTTTAAAAGTCAGAATGAGCAGATGAAAGCTAATGACTTCATGAAAAAAACCAAGAAATTACAAAACAAAACCAAAAGAATAAAAAAACAGAAGCCAATGTGAAATATCTCATTGGAAAAGCAACTGACTTGGAAAATAAATACAGGAGAGACAATTTAAAAATTATGGGACTACCTGAAAGCCATGATCAAAAAAAGAGACAAGACATCATCTTTCATGAAATTATCAGGAAAACTGCCCTGATATTCTAGAACCAGAGGGCAAAATTAATATTGAAAGAATTCATCATTCACCTCCTGAAAGAGATCTGGAAAGAAAAAAAAAACTCCTAGGAATATTGTAGCCAAATTCCAGAGTTCCTAGGTCAAGGAAATAATATTACAAGTAGCCAGAAAAAAATAATTCAAGTATTGTGGAAATACTATCAGGATAACACAAGATCTAGCAGCTTCTACATTAAGGGACTGAAGGGCTTGGAATATGATATTCCAGAAGTCAAAGGAATTAGGACTAAAACCAAGAATCACCTACCCAGCAAAACTGAGTATAATACTTCAGGGGAAAAAATTGTCATTCAATGAAATAGAAGACTTTCAAACACTCTTGATGAAAAGACCAGAGCTCAGTAAAAAATTTGACTTTCAAACAGAAGACTCAGGAAAAGTGTGAAAAGGTAAACAGGAAAGAGAAATCATAAAGAACTTACTAAAGTTGAACTCCTTACATTCCTACATGGAAAGACAATATTTGTAACTCTTGAAACTTTTCTCAGTATTTGGGTAGTTGGAGGGATTATACATACATACATACATGTATATATACATATGTGCATATAGATAGATAGAGATATAAATATGGATATAGACAGAGGGCACAGGGTGAATTGAATAGGAAGGGATGATATCTAAAATAATACAATTAAGGTGCAAGAGAGGAATATATTGGGAAGAGAAGGGGAGAAATAGAATGGGGCAAATTATCTCTCATAAAAGAGGTAGAAAAAACCCTTTCAATGGAGAGGAAAATGGAGGAGGTGAGAGGGAAAAAGTGAAGTTTACTCTCATCACAATTGGCTTAAGGACAGAATAAAATACACACTCAATTTGGTATGAAAATCTATCTTAAGCTACAGGAAAGTAGGCGAGAAGGGGATAATAGGGGTGGAGGGATGATAGAAGGGAGGGTAAATGGGAGAAGGGAGTAATAAAAAGTAATTACTTTAGTGGAGGAACAAGGTTTAAATAGAGAATAGAATAAATCAGAGGCAGGATAGGAAGGAGGGAAATATAATTCTTCCTTCACAACATGACTATTATGTAAGTCTTTAGTAAAACTATACATATATAGCCTATATTGAATTGCTTGCCTTCTCAGTGGTGATGGTTAGGGAGGGAGGAAGAGAGAGAAGTTGGAAATCAAAGTTTAAGGAATAAATGTAGATAATTATTTTTGCATGCAACTGAGAAATAAGAAATACAGGTAATGGAGTATAGAAATCTGTCTTGCCCTAAAAGAAATAAAAGAAGATGGGTATAAGGGAAGAGAGGAGTGTGATAGAAGGAAGAGCAGATTAGGGGAAGGCATAATCAGAATGCATGGTGTTTTGTGGTGGGGGAGGACAGAAATGGCGAGAAGATGTGGACCTCAAATCTTGTGGAAATGAATGTTGAAAACTAAAATAAATAAATTTTAGAAACAAATAAAAAGTAAAGAAGCTATTCTCCAAAGGAGGATCATTCACTTTGTTTCTCTTTCTTTGTTACTACCAAAAGTAGTGCTCCTATAAATATTCTGAAGTTTTCTTTTTAATTAATAATCTCCTTAGGGTTTATGCCTAGCAGTGAAATTCCTTGTTCAAAGGATATGGATAGTAAGTCACTTTCTCTGAAAAAAACATCCCTCGGCCTACCAATGGGTGAACCTGACTATTTATAGAAGCATTGCATTCCAGAGGATTATAACTTGAGCCAGGACCTTGAAAAGGTACCACATTAGGAGTCAGGAATAAGGAATAACAGGAAAATTTTCTCCCCCTCCTCCAACCTTGAGAATTAACCATGTAATTGAAAAGTCTAGAGAAACTAAGAGATAAGACAACTAACTGGTTGAGAGTAAGAACACCTAACTATCTGATTGCTCCTCATTCAAGAGTACTCCCTTCAGTTCTTTGACTGGGCTAAATCAATACACACCTTCTTTTCAAAGAGTTGTAGAGCTTCAGTAGGTGTTCCAGGAAGAATTTCTGCCTTCTTCAAGTTCCTTAAACCGTAAGCAACACCAGAAAATATGAAAGCAAGTTTTCCATCCCGAGATCGCCAAGGTGGCTGGGAAGAATGAGTGCTTACAGTTTATTACAAAAGGAAGCTGGAAGAAGAGAAAGAGTGAGAATCAGTTGATACCAAAGCAGGAGAGAAATTCCTGAGTGGCTTCTAAAGTGCAAGACCTAGAATCAATTTGTGCTCTCTGACAGAGCTTGGGAATGATTAGGGAAGGATATTAATGGTGCTTTAAGTTTTGGGGTTCTCCAATGCTAATTCAACATGGTTACCTGATTGGGCCTCATGCTTTCTAATCATGTGGAATCAATTGCAATTTTTCTATTTGTGTGGATAATTTTAGTTTTCTGTCTGTTTTTTGAGAGTGCTTAGAGACTGGAGAAAATGTCTAGCTCTCCATCTTATTGTTCATGAAACTTGTATCCAATACTATACTACTTGAAGAACAGGATTAGTTATACTGATGAAAATAAAATAGTAATAAAAATAAAAATAAAATGTATAAATTATATATATAGTTTATTTTAACTATATATATAATTTATATAAAATAATAAATAAAATAAAAAATAAAAATAGTAATAAAATTGACTTATTTTTAGTGATAAAACCTATTTAATTATTTAAAAATTTGTTATTGAATATATTTGGCTATGTGCAACTCTCAGAAGAAAGTTTTCTAATATATTTACATTTCTACCTATATAGAGAGATATTTATGTCCAATATCACCAAAAACACACAAACCAAAAGAATCAGTGGATATTCAAACTTTCATTGATACACATCTCTGTATGTCTTACTCTAGCTTAAAATATAAACATATATTGCTGAAAGACATCACATGGCATGAAATTATAAAAATGCAGTAAAGATTCTTTTGCTTGTCTTCTACAATACCTAACATATAATCATACAAAAAGAAGAAAAAAACTATCATTATCTGCCTATGTGACCTTGGGCAAGTCACTTAATCTTTTGGTGGCTCAGATTTCTCAGCTGTAAAGTTAAAGATTGAACTTGATGGCTTCTGAGATCTATTCCAATTTTAAATCTATGATCCTATGCTCTCTGATACTTGTCTATTTCTCAGCATTCCTCAAAAGTACATGTATGTTATCATATGGTATTATGTAAGTTGTGCACTTGGAGAAAAGACAAGCAAATTTTGAATACAATTGTATTAACTAAATGGCATGTATTAGTAAAAACAGAAGCAGTTATTATGCATACTTGTGAAGAAAATTGACCCCCTTCCATTGTTTCTAATATACTTTACCACAGTGAAAGGCTGGTATAAGAAAAATAAAATAAACCTATGGTTGCAATACTTTACTGTCCTTCAGAGGGCTTATGAGGACTCATGGAGGAAAGGATAATAATTATGCATTTAAAATGATCAAATACTAATGCTGCAGACTTCACACGTGATGAAATGGTGAAATAAATTGCTAGTACTCTAAACCAGACACATTTAGATTAACAGTACTTCTGGAAGACAGTTTGATAAATGTCTCAGTTCTAACATAGTGCACACTGTCCAGAATTCAAGAGCTTTTGACTCTGGTCTCCTGTTTATTAATTGGACTGGTGTATGTCCCTGCATTATAAGATGCATTGAAGTTAGCAGGCTCAGCCTCAAATGTATATAGATATTTCTGCTTTTGGAATTCAGAATTTCTTAACATTCCATGTGGTTGACACAGTGGATGGTAGTGGTGGGAATAAGGCTATCAGCACTGTCATTTTAAAGTTCTATACATACACCTTTCCCCCACTATGGATTATATGCAAAAAAATAAATAGGACAAATCAATTAATAGTTTGACATCCTCTAAAAATGTATACCACAGTTAAAAATAGCCAACTTTTCTCTAGCATTTTAAACATAGAAAAACCTTTTAAATATGACCTTATGTTACATATTATTGTAACAACCCTAATAGGTAGGCACTATTATTATCCCCATTTTACAGATGAGGAAAGTGAGACAAACTTAGACTAAATTCTCATCCAGAATCATACAACTACTAAGTATCTGAACACATACTTTAACTTTTTCCTGACTCCAGGTCTAGTGTTTTATCTAGTGTTACCTATTATAATGAATGGGATTTCTTTATTACGAAAATCATATGAAAATTACCTTAGTTCTCACTGATACCATGTAAAGTATTCAGTTCACATTGGATCTGTACTTCAGTACTTTAATAAAGATCTGGCATTTCCTTCCCTTTCTTACTCTAGCTGGCACATATCAATACTTGTTTTGCTCCTTCTAGTGTGTGTTCCCAAAGAGTTACTGTGATTAAAACAAACAAAAGAAAATTACTTATGTGCCAATCTTCTGGTGACAAACCTCTCAAAACTTCTTCTGGATGATCTTCATATACCATAAACAAAGTCTCCTAGTAGGAAAAAAATTGAAGCATTTTCACTTGTGTAGATAATGTCTACTTGGATTTTCATTCCACTTAGCATAAACTTCAAGAAGTCAAAGTGAATTGTCTACAATAAGAAGACACAATGAGAAGTCATTGTCAAGACTGCATTCCATATATCCTCTTACATATCTGTTGATTGAAAAATTCACTTGGGGGGAGATCTTTACTAGTTTAAAGTTCTTACTTTTTGGTTTTGGAACATATTATTCTTAAACCTTTCCTATTATATCTAAAAACCTACCTTAATATAATCTACTTTTTATTAGTTCTTTCAACAGATTGCAGTGATATAAACATGTCGTCCATTTCTTAACCCTGTCCCTCATTTTATAACTAGACCACCTTCTTTTTCCAGCCAAAGGTTTCTTGATAGTATCTTTCAGTCCTCTTCCCGTGTCTAAATTTATCAAAAGTATTTAATATTGGGTTAAAAAATTCTAGATCAATAGATTACATAAGGAAAAATAAAAATAATTCATTGAATAGCCCACTGAAAAAAATCTGTATATGAACAACAGTTAGACAAGAGATCACAATCTAATAAGAACTTCTGGGAAAACTAGAATACAACTTGGCTGAAATTAGGTTTATACCAACACCTTACATCATATAATGCCATAATTTCAAAATGAATCTGTAACTTTAGTGTTAAACACCCTGTGATGAAAAAAAAATCAAGAGAAGCAGATGAAATAACTTTCACAGGGATAGAAGAGGAGAATGTTTAACAACCATCTTTGAAAGCAATTTGGAATTATTCAAAGAGAAAAACTGAACCATCCATATTCTTTGGCCCAGAGATTTCATTTCTAGAATTATGTCCTGGGTCAAAGATAAGAAGAAAACTCCTACAAACTAATTAGAGCAATATTTTGTTATAGTAGTAGTATTTGTGGCAACAAACTGAAAATTAAGTAGATATTACTCATTTCAAAGTGGTTAAATATAATATAGCACATGAATTTTCATTAAACATAATATAGAACATGAATTTACATTCAATAATGAATTGTGAGGAAAGAAGAATATGATGAAAACAGGGAATCATGGAAAGCCATGAGCTAATGTGAAGCAGAAGCAAGAAAACACATAGAGTGTCTAAAGGAATCTAAATGGAAAAAAGCAATAATAAAAATTGAAATTGAACATTTTAAAGTTAAAATGACTGATGAGATAAAAAAAGAGACTGAAAAGATACCTTTGCCTTGATTTGCTAAAGTGGGCTATTATAGTTTTGGAATAATTCATAAATTTAGGGTGAGTTGGATTATGCAGTGGATAGTGTGATAGGCAGGAAATTAGGAAGTCTCATATTCCTGAGTTTAAATATGGCCTCAGACACTTACTAGCATTGTGATCCTGCGCAAGTCACTTAAATCTGTTTGCTTCAATTTTCTTATGAGTAAAATAACCTGAAAAAGAAATCTTTGCCAAGAAAACTCCAAATGGCATCACAAGACTCAGACGTGACTAGATTTGACTGAACAACAACAACAACAATTATGCAGAATATAGTTGATGTTTTGGACAGATTTGCTGAACTGAATTTAACAAAAATCTTTGCTATAAGGAATGGATAAGTGGACATATTAAGAAAAAGTTAAACATTAGAGGTAAAAACACTTGCACAATTATGGGTAGAGGAAAATATTTCTCAAAATAAGGAAAGCAGTTGATAGGAATAGAGTATTCAATTCAGAACATATACAGTTTTAAAAATCATTAACAAAATTAACAAAATCAACAAAATCAGTGTAGGGGAAAAAAGAAGCATAAAGAAGTAAACATTGTGCTCAGGAACTACTTCTGAGTTACATCTGAAATATAATTCATATAGGGAACTGATTTAAATATAGAAATAAAACCTAATATCAATATTTAAGTGTGTAAAAGCTATACACAAGCTGTGAATATTCCCATAAAAGAATGTGCCATATTATTAACAATGACAGAAATTCTGATAAGAAGAACCCTGAGGAGTCACTTTTATATGAATCAGATTGTCAAAGATCACAGAAGTCAAAATGATGAAGGGTAGAAGGGCACTAAATGCTGGAACTTGGTCTAAATATTGAGCAAAAAAATCACAAAACTATTCACACTGAAAGTATAACTAAATATCATATCCCATCTCATTCAGTGATATCAGCACTAGGACAAATGGAGAAATCCCACTCATACCAAATATAGTTAACAACACTTTTTGTAGTAGCAAGAAACTGGAAGAAAAAGTGGGTATATTTTTATTAGAGAACGGCTCAACAATTGAGATATATGAATATTTTTTCCACCATGAGATACAATGTATAAGATATATAAATCTATGTATTCAAATGAATTAAATTTAAATATTAATTTTACAATATTGCAGTGTAAAATAAGAAACGTAATTTTAGGAATGGAAATTATACTAAAGAAGATTCATTGCTAGTTTTCTTGCTATTATCTAAGGTCAACTGAAACATTCCATCTCACTTACAGCAAACAACTATTATTTGTGTTGTCTTCATCCATTAGAATGTAGCTTCCTTGTGAATAGAGGAAGTTTTACATTTTATTTCTGTCTCCAGCACTTGCATCATGATTTACAGTTATCAAGTTCTTCATCAATACCATCCCTTTGTCCCTTAGTACATGACCTTGAACAAATCACCATCTCTCTGGGTCTCAGTTTCCTCATCACTAAAATCAGTAAAATGTTTGGACTAATTTTTAACAGCAATCTGTTGGTATTTTGTTTTACATTATTTGCATTACATGAACACATTCTGAACAATAGCAATAAATTAATCTCAATTTATAAAAGGTTATATATGTCATAAATGGAGAAGTGCATTAAGACTTCAAGGACATAGATCTTGTTACATTTTTCTCCATAACTGTCTCTCACAGTAACCAATATCACAACATTTAATTACTTTCTGTCTAGTTCTCCAGTTATAGAATAAAGCCTGCATCACTTTGCATAACATGATTGACCACATTCTCACTATATCATCCATTACACACTGTAATAATCTACTATATTCCACTTGAAAAGCACAAACACATTTTACAAACAAAGAAAGCTCCTGTCTTTCTCTGGCTTGAAAAAGTAGAGTAAGTCAAACGCTATCCACAATCAAAAAGAAGGGAAACACTTATTCCATCTCTTTAAAAATCATTTGATTTGGGCTATCCTCAGCCTTTGAACAAATAAAAAAAGTATTTCTTCTCCTTCCTCATCTTTGTCCAACTTCTCCACTCTACTCAAGGCTCTCCTTTACTTTTCTCCTTTGAATTTTGGTTTCCTCCCCATGCTTATCTTGAGGAACTTTAATGTGTGTCTTACTCTAAAGGAATTTTGAGTATACTGTTTCCTTCCTTTTTCTGACTTTTATCAGGTTTACTACCTTTCGAAGCAGCAAAGTGTCATAGTATACAGAGTGATAGGAACAGAAGACTTAGTCACATACTAGCTGTGTGTCCCTTAATTTCTGTCTGCCTTACTTTCCTCAAATGTGGAATGGGGAAAACAATGGCACCAACCTCACATGGTTATCATGATTAAATGAGATAATATTTGTAAAGTTCTTACCAGAGTGCTAGGCACATGCTAGGTACTTAATAAATACTTATTCCTTTCTTTCTTTTCTTTCATTTTTTTATGCCTTCAAATAGAAATATCTCTATCTAAAAGGAAGACTTTCATCTGAGTCTGTCATCCCTTCCAGACATCACCGTATGACTCTGGAATAAGAAGATCTGGATTCAAAACTGATAGGTATTAGTAATGTAAGTTACTTAACTTCCGTGAACCTCAGTTTCATCATCTATAAAAATGGATTATTAGAGTATATGGCTTCAAAGTTGCCTTTGATAAAAATTAATGATCTTATAATCATTCCAGAAATGAAAATCCTCACCTGTCACTTTTATTTGAAACACTCACACCCTCCCCACTCCTGTCAAAGATGTTTTTAATCCAATCCTGTCAATTCCATGGACACCAGTCCAATGTAATTACTTTCAATAAAGTTATTGTTTTGTAATTGATGAAGAAATGTTCTTTAATCTTCTCTGTCCTCAGATTCTTGGTAATATCTGACATTGTCTATTACATAGTTTTGTTGTCATCGCTGATATGGTCATCCTCTTATTCTTAATACACTTGCCATTCTTACTTTTCCCTCTCTAATTCTGAATCCTCTCCTTTCTTTGTTTTTCATAGCCCCTCTTTCTCCTCCTGTTCCCTTGAATGTCCTTGGTTCTCTGTGTTTACAGATATACTCAGTCCCTCAGAGAGCTCATTAGTTCTCAGGATTTCTCCTGTCACCACTACACTGATGCCTTTTATGTTTCTATTTCCAACCCTGATTTTTTTTATTTCAATACATGAATACATGACCTCTACTCTTGTATGACTCCCATCAAACTTAACAGGATTCAGCAATCTCAAAACACTTATTATATGTTTGCTAAGTACTATTCTCTTTGCCAGGTGCTAAAGAATAGCATGAAACAGCTCTTGACTTAAATGAGTTTGCATTTTATCAGGAAAGATGACATGCATGTACAGAGGAATATTCAAAAATATGCAAAATAAAAACAAAATAAGTTTTAGAAACTGAATCATCACCTTTACAGGCAAATGCCTTTTTTGTGTTTTATTAGTGATGCAAAATGACCATCAATAAAACAATTAATCAATCCACAAACATATACTTAATGTCTATATTTCATTTATTACTAAAGGTGCTTGAGAAACAAATAGGAGGAATGAAACAATCCTCTTTCAAGGATCTCCCAAATAATTTGAGTACTTTCAGTTTCATTTCATTTTCCTCTCCTTTTCCCCATACTAGGTCAGTCATCAGGTTTTGCCTACTCTTCTTTTTCACTTTTCCCTAAATTAATTCATTAATTTCAATTTCCATTGCTAAATTTTTCTAACAACTTATTATCTCTTTTAGATAAATCCTCCCCTCTTTCAGACATCCCTATCATGGTCAAAGATATTAATAGCCTCCCTCATTCAGGCACCCTCCATATCATCTTTACCTCCTCACTCTGTCTTCTTTTTTCCATATTCAATCAGTTGTCAAGTCATTTATTCCCACCTCCCAATATTGTAACATTTCTTTTATATGTCCTTTTCTCTTACCTGACACTTCCACCAATCTGCTGTGGGCCCTCATGGTCTCAGGACTGAACAGTCTAAAATCAGTAGCAATAGCCTTCTGATAAGTCTTCCTATCTCAAGTCTTCCCCTATTCTAATCCCTCCATTCAAATGTAAAAGGAATCTTCCAAATCATAGGTCTACTCCTGTCACCGTCCAACTCCATGCAATAAATGCCACGAACTTCCTGTCACCTCTAGGATGAAATATAAAGTCCTGTGTCTGTTGTTCAAAGCCCTTCATAACCTGACCTCTGCTTACCATGACCACCTTCTTACTCCTAAATCACCTGGACAGACACAAGTCCTCTTCCATAAGGTGAGGTTGCCATCCATATATTATTGTTCAATAAACCATCCTGAAAGACTATTTTCATCATTCAGGTCCTCTGCACAAAAACTTATAATGGTGGCTTCTTGAATCTTGAATAAACTTGAATGAAACATTGAATAAATAAGCTTTTATTAAATACTTGCTCTTTAGATCAAGTTCACACTCGATATTCTAGCATTCAGTACTGCTTGCTGTGTACTATTCCCAAGTGTGTAGACCAGGACTTGGAATCAGAAATATCTGGGGAATTTCTAACTCTATATTTTAAAAAAATTGTTAAAAAAATAAATTATACACACATATGTATATATGTATATGTGTGTATATATGTATGTGTGTATATATGCATATATATACATATATATTATATATATATAATCTTCTAAAATAAAAAGAAGGAAGAAAAGAAAGAAAAAGATATGAGTTCAGATGTTCCTTTAGATGCTTCTTAGATTTGAAACTATGGAAAAATTATTTAATTACTCTAGATCTCCATTTCCTCATCACAGAAATGATTATTTCTTCCATGATTGGAAAGCTCCCACCAACTATAATGGCTAAAATAATTTAAAAACAAAAACATCACTAAAAGTTCATAAACCTGCTGATCCAAAAAGCATCTTTCCTTAAGTTCATAAGAGAAATATGCCTTAATTCATCAAGGGAATACACTGCTTTTGGCAAGGTCAACTTTTAATGTCAATGTAGTGGACTGAAGAAGCATAGTAGGCCCATCCATGAGAAAACAGCTCTCTCCTATATTTGGCCCACTCACTCAGGTTTAGGGGACAAAATAAAAACTAATTCCCAATGGGCTATGGCAAGAGAATCTTTTACTAGATGCTCGTAAATAATAACTGACACTTAGAGTTTTAAATGCTTAAAGACTACTTAAATTGGGGGCACAGCCAAGATGGTGGACAGATCTGCTCTAGTTCTACCTCAATAGCCTATAAAATACTTTTAAAAAATAACTCCAAAAAAATTCTAGAGCAGCAGAAGCCACAAAAAGACAGACTGAAAGAAATTTCCAGCCCTAGACAGACTGGAAGGCTAACAGGAAAGGTCTATGGCACTAGGCTCAGAACAGAACAAAACCCAGGCTTGGCTGCAGGGAGTGGCAGGAACAGGATTGGAGCAGGCTTGAAGGAGCAGAATCATGGGTAGCAGTTGTGATTACCAGATTTCTCAACCCATAAATGCCAAAGACAGCTTCAAAGGTCAGTGAGAAAGCACTTTAACCTGGGTGAGAAAGAGCCTGGTCTGGCCCAAACCCCAGTTCCAGGATGGCAGCAGCCATTGTGGCAGCAGCATTCACTTTTGAGCCCTCGATCTAAAGACCCTGGAGGAATTTAGTAGCTGATCTGAATCTCAGTCCTGAGTGATAGTCTTAGGTTGAGGAGGAGTGCTGGCATGGGTAGAACTGGTAGTGACTGTGGAGAGGGAATCCTACTTGCATATTCAAGAAAAGAGTGCTTGTGATTGCTCAAAGATGAGAGCACATTCCAGGAGAGGAGCAAACTCCTCTACTTTGATTGTGCCACTTTGAAGGAACTGAGAAATTACAGGTACTTTAAAGTATACCCTCCATTTGACAAAGGACTTAAAAGTCAAGTAAATGGCTGGGACAGTGCCCCAAAAAGGGGAAAATTAGACTATGGAAGGTTATTTTCTTGATGAACAGGGATTTTCTTCCATGCTTTTGAATGAGGAAGAACAAAGCATACCATCAGAGGAAGACATAAAAGTCAAGGCTTCTATATCCAAAACTTCCAAAGTAAATATGCAATGGTCTCAGGCCATGGAAGAGCACAAAATGTATTTTGAAAATTAAGTGAGAGAGGTGGAGGAAAATTGGGAAGAGAAATTAGAACGATGCAAGAAAGTCATGAGAAGTGACTCAATAGCTTGCTATAGGAAACCCAAAAAATGTTGAAGAAAATAACACCTTTAAAAATAGGCTAACCCAAATGCAGAAGAGATCCAAAAAGTCAATGAGAAGAATGCTTTAAAAAACAGATTGGGCCAAATGTAAAAGGATGTTCAAAAGCTCACTGAAGAAAACAGTTCTTTAAAAATGTGAATCGAGCTGATGGAAGGTAGTGACTTTATGAGAAACTAAGAAATTAAAAAACAAAACAGAAAGAAAGAAAAAATAGAAGACAATATGAAATATCTCATTGGAAAAACCACTGACCTGGAAAACAGATCCAAGAGAGATAAATTAAAAATTGCTGGTCCACCTGAAAGCCAAGATAAAAAAGAAAAAAGAAGAGTATAGACATCATCTTCCAAGAAATTATCAAGGATAACTACCCTGATATTCTAGAACCAGAGGTTAAAATAGAAATGGAAAGAATTCGCCCATCACTTACTGAAAGAGATCCCAAAAGAAAAACTCCTAAGAATATTGTAGCCAAATTCCACACTTCCCAGGTGAAGAAGAAAATATATGAGCAACTAGAAAGAAACACTTCAATTATTGTGAAAATATAATCAGGATAACATAGCATTTAGCAGCTTCTACACTAAGGGACTGAAGGACTTGGGATATGATATTCCAGAGGTCAAAAGAGATAGGATTAAAACTAAGAATCACCTACCCAGCAAAGCTGAGTATAATATTTCAGAGAAACAATGCAATTTCAATGAAATAGAGGAGTTTCAAACATTCTTGTTGAAAAAAACAGACCTGAGTAGAAAATTTGACTCTCACGTACAAAATCAAGAAAAACACAAAAAGGTAAACAGGAAAGAGAAGCCTTAAGGAACTCATTAAAGTTGAACTGTTTACATTCCCATATGGAATGATGTTATTTGTAATTCATGAGATCTTTTTCAGTATTAAGGTACCGAAGAGAGAGAGAGAGACAGAGACAGAGACAGAGACAGAGAGACAGAGAGAAAGGGCACGGGGTGCAAAGGGATAAAATTATAAAAAAATAAAATTTGCTGTTTAATGGAATGTACTAGGAGTAATAGAAAGGGAGAGGTAGAATACAGCAAATTATCTCACATAGAAGAGGGAAGGGAGAACTTTATACAATGGTGGGGAAGAGGGGGAAGATGAAAGGAAATAATTTAGCCTTATTTTCATGGGATTTGGCTTAAGGAGTGAATAACACCCCCATAATTGAATATGGAAATCTATTATATCCTGCAGGAAGGCAAGGGATAAGGGGATAGGAGAGGGAAGATAATAGAAGGGGTAGCAAGTTGGGGAAAGGGATAACAAGAAGCAAACACTGTTGTGGGAGGACAGGTCAAGGGAGTGAATGGAATAAATGAAGGGCAGGATAGGACAGAAGGAAATGTGTTGTCTTTTACAACGTAACTATTGTGGAAGTGCTTTGTATTGTTACATATGTATAACCTATATTGAATTAACTTGTTTTCTCAATGAGGGTGGGTGGGTAGAGAGGAAGAGAATACGGAATTTGAAGCTTTAAGAATGAATGTTAAAAATTGTTTTAGCATGTAACTGGAAATTAAGCTATCTACGCAATGGAGTATAGAAATCTATTCTGCCCTAGAGGAAAATAGAGGGGAACGGGGATGGAAGAAGAGTGGGTAATAGAAGAGAGGACAGATTGCAGGAAGCAGTGGATGGGGTGCATGCTGTCCTACAGTGGGGGGTTATGAGAGATGGTACAAAATTTTGAATTCAAATTCTTGTGGAAGTGAATGTTAAGAACTGAAAATAAATAAATTATATATTTAAAAAGTGTACTTAAATTGCTTCACATGATACTCCTAAGAGTCCCAAGGAATGTACTATAAGTGTAATTGATCCCATTTTATTTATTAGGAAATATAGTCTTAGAGGGTTTAATCAACTTGACCACTTGGTCACTTTGCAAGTATCTGAAGAGAGTACTTGAACTCATTTCTCTAGCACTTTTCACCTAACACACTGCCTCTGAAATTTGTGCATATGTGTATATGTATGTATGCTTATGCACACACATAAACATATGTGCACATATATGTATATATGAGCATGAGTGCATGTGTATACATTGATATTTGTATCTATACATATACAAACGTGTATATACACACATATACTCATCTACTAATGAATACACTCAATACTAATGAATACCCACATACACACATTACTGTGGGGACACAATCCATTTAAATGTACACTATTTCTCATAAGATTTTTAGAGGCTTGTTGAATTCCCCTAAGTCTACTGACAGGAAACTTCACTTCCTATAAGCCTAGACACCCCTTCTCTTTACCATCCCACATAAGGTCTTATTTCTTTGATATAATGTAGACACAGTGACCTGAATTACAGCTTTACCAAGTCACAAGACACAGCACATATGCAGATATGTAAATCATAGGTATATTGCTGTAGTGGAAACACGTTTTTCATCTATAAAATATGGGGCCTGTACTAGATGGCAACTGTACTCCCTTTTGCCATTTTTTATTCTATAAACATCCCCCTAAATTCTAAGATAATCTATTAAAAATTTCAAAGTGGATTTGCCCAAGTTCATTTTTTCAGATCTTAAAGTCCTAGCAATTCCTGAATTCATCGTTCCTAGTTCTTTCCCTTCCTCTACGTGTATGCCACTTGATGGGTAGGAAAGTACGATTAATATTGTTCAAGTCCGAAAGCCACCGTATATATCTAGGTAAAAATGTGTTCTCTTCATCTACCCAAATTCAACCAATTGTCCGTTTTACTACACCTAGGAGATCAGTTCCTGAAAAAGTATCTCTCTTTCTTGGCAAATGTTTCTCGTTATCTATATTTTGCAATTTTTAAGGCATTTCTAAAGGTTGTCATCCTCAACTTCACTGAACTAGACTTGAGACATGATCTTGTTTTCTTTAATATAGGTCTATCTCCCTGTTTCATTAAAGAGTTCATATATGTATGAAAATATGTATTTTCATACATATATGCATATACTGTTTTGCTGTCCACAGTCATCCATACAATGTCCCCGATCACAATCTAGTTCTGTCCCTTTCATTTATCCTATTCCAGCAAAAATACTGAATTTCAAAAGCCTAGCTTGCTTTACAAATATCCCCAATCCATTCAAAAAATGTCTAAACTAGTACTTTTAAAAAGTTTAGTTACTAGTACTTTTAAAAGTTTGTACAGCTAAAAATAATTGAGTATATTCCCAAAAATACTTGTCATTTATGTGGGTTTCTAGTTATCAATATTTACCAATTTTAAATCAAAATGCCTTAGCATTAATATGAACATAGTTTTGACCTTGAAGAGCCCCTTCAAGGGTCTCAAACTCTCTCAGGGGCCACTAGACCACACTTTGAGAACTGCATATACATTTTTTGAAGCTGAAGAGGGCTGGAGTTTTCTGCAATATCCTGTTCTTACCCATTGTAGTCAGCCTTTATTCAGTCTTTTCATATGACTTAGCAATTCATTAGTTGATACATCCATAAAGATTGGGCAATCAATGGACAGTGGAAATGTACCTTGAAGATAATCCCATAAATTTAGATTAATTAAATGCAATTTAAAAATGAGCAAATAAATGAAAAGAAGAAAGTCTTGGGGAAACTATTCTAATGAAGGAAAAAGTATTTATTTAATTATAAACTTATACTTTGAAAATCATTTTTCATTATACACACATATTATGTTAAATGTAATAGATATATATGTGTATATATATATATATATATATATATATATATATATATATATATATATATATATATATATATATATATATATATATATATGTTATTGTCTAGTTCATTTATCTTGGAGGAAAAACAAACACAAAAAGGGTTTTTACGGTAATGAAAAAAATTAAAAAAATCTTCTAGAAGTGAAACAAATGACTAACCACAAAATTAAGATCATTAATTGGAATGGTAAGATTTAAGAATTTTTGAAAAAATGAAATAATTTATTCTGTGCAATTGTAAATACATTATTATTTTTTTAATTTAGCGTCAAGAGATAGCAGTTTCCTTTGGAGAGAGTTGTATTGTTCTTTCCATATTGTATGGTTTTATGCGTAGAATCATTGAATTATAAAGTTGACTAAAACTCTGTTGCAACCATGACTTAATTAATGTGTCCACTCTACGAAATCCTTGAAAAATGGTCCTTCAGTATCTGCTTGAATAACTGTAACGATGGAGAGTTCAGAAGGCACACCAGTTCATTTTCAGACAAATTAATTTTTTAGACTTACCGTCCTTCCAGCTATCCACGTTTTGCAGGTGTTGACTCCTTACTTTCAGTCACTGAACATATCCAGTCTATTCACAAATCTTGTAATTTCTCTCTTCCACATTGTTCACATATTTCCCCTTCTGTCCATTTGAATTCATGCCTTCATCATTTCTAACTTAGACCATTGAAATGGCATGCTTTCTAGTCTCCATATCTAAAACTCTTCCCTACTCTAATCCACTCTCCACAAATGAACAATAAGATTTTTCATGAAGCTCAGATTGATCATAAGCTTCAGATCTTAAGATCATATCACCTTTCCCCTATCTGTAAATATACGGTCACTTCCTATTGTTTCAAGGATCAAGTCTGAACATTTATATTTCAAGTTTTGAAGTGAGTCACAATCTGATTCCCTTTTGCCTTTCCATTCTTCCATTGTTTTTACATTTTTTCCTCCTTGAATTCTACCATCCAGTTATGCCATCTGAGTGCTCTTGTGAACACAGAATGACACTCTCTCCCATCTTTGTTCTGTAACATTTTGTGTTCCATGCTCGGAATAGATACTTTCTTGGAATTTCTATTCTTGAAGAACTAGCTTTCACACTGTCCTTTTCATGAAACCTTTATTAGTCCAACCAGTTCTTAATATGTTTCTTCCCAAAGCCATCTTGAATTCATTTTGCTTATGTACTTATGTATTCATATTATCTTCCCAAATAAATGATACTTAAAGTCATGAAGGATATGCTATTTTTATTACATGCACTTGTTAAGCCTTTATATAAATAAAATTAATGTATTTCACTTAAGAAAGTGATTGGGGAAAATATTTGTATCTATTATTTCCAATAAATTGTGGTGTCCATGATAACATAGACAAATAATGAAAATTAATAAATCAAGAGCCACTCCCAAGTAGGCAAATGTTGAAAAGATTTGAATTCCTATAACAAGAATTCAGGACTATTAACAGTCTTATGAAAGAGTGCTGTACATGGAGTTTAAATTAAAAAGCTAAGAAGATGAAGACTAAATAGCTTCTCAAATTCTCACTAATTAAAGCAAAAAGGTGTATGTCAGACATGGAGAAATTGCATCTCTTTCCACATGTAAAGAGAGCAAAAACCTGCCAAAGGAAATAATACTCTGTAGGACCAAATAAAAATCCTTTTTGATGTTCTCAGACTTTCACAAACTGACCCACTCCTATGAATTGTCTTTTTTACACTATTCCCCACAATATGTTCTGTGATCCAACAACAATGGGTGTTCCTCACAAAGACATTCATATCCAGACTTTGTGAATTTTCACTGGCTCTTCTTTAAAAAAAATTTTTAAAAATATTGGGCAGATAAGTAGCACAATAGACAGGAAAGAAGTCCTACAGCCAAGAGGATTTGAATTAAAATTCAGCCTCAGACACTTGATACTTACTAACTGTGTGACACTGAGCAAGTCACTTAAAACTACATGCCTCAGGGGAAAAACAACTTATAGAGAGATACATGTCTATATTTTATCTCTATATCTCTCTATATATAATATTTGTGTTAATTCTTTCCTTTTAAAATTTTGAGTTCCAGGTCTTTTCCTTCCCTCTCACCACCTCTCCACCCACTGAGAAAGCAAGCAATATGATGTCAATGATACATGTAAAATCATGTGAAACACATTTCCTTATTAGACATGCCATAAATATAAAGTGAGAAATTAGAATTTGATTTGCAATCAGAGCTCATCAGTTCTGTCACTGGAGGTAGACAGCATTTTTTCATCATGAGTCCTTTGGGATTGACTTGGATCAATGTACTCATCAGAATAGCGAAGTCTCACAAGTGATTATCATTACAACATTACTGTTATTGTGCACAAAAATCTTCTGGGTCTTCTCACTTCACTTTGCATCAGTTCATTCAGATCTTAGCATGTGTTTTTCCCTAAAATTCCCTCCCTAAACATTTCCCATATTGTAATAGTACTCCATTACAATCATAAACCATAATATATTCATCCATTCCGCAATTGATGAGAATCTGCTCAATTTCCAACAAAGACCAGCTATAATTTTTGTACAAATAGGTCATCTTCCTTTTTCTTCTATCTCTTTGGGGTCCCAATGTAATAGTGTTTTTATAGCTGGTTGAATAGCTGGATGAAAGAGTATACACAAGTTTTATAACCCTTTGAAATTCTTTATCAAACATTTCATTCTCATTTCTTCCATTTGTCATTTCTGACAGATGTGATGTGGAAACTCAGAGTTGTTTTAATTTGCCTTTCTCTAATCAGTAGTGAATCAGAACATGTTTTTCAAATACAGCTTTGATTTTATTCCTTTAAAAACAACCTGGGAGGCGGAGCCAAGATGGCAAAGTAGAAAGACGCACATACACATAGCTCCGAACCCACAAAACACAGAACGGCAGAGGGGACTAACCCAGGGCGAATTCTGCACCCAGAGACCACGAAATATTGGAGCGAGGGAGATTTCTCTTCCAGAGAGACCTGCAAACCTCTCGCGGGGGGTCCTTCGCACCGGGGACTGGGTGCCGGGGCGGGAAGAAGAGAGCAGCCCTACCCCGGCAGCGACACCTTGAGAAAAAGATCCGAGAGGCTTACGGGACGGAATCTCCAGCAGCCACGCGGGTCCCCCCACCCACAGAGGGACCTGGAAACCTCTCGCAAAAGGTCCGTCACGCTGCAGACACGGTGCCCAGCCCGGACCTGCGGCGGCGACGGTGGCTGCGGCTCCGAGAGACACAGTTCTGAGAGGGATCCAGAGGCAGGATCTTCAGCAGCTGCACGGGCCCCGCACCAACAGGTGACTGACGGGGGGAGGTGAGAGAGTCTCTTTGGCGGGTTGAGAGGGGAGTGAGGTGCCCCCATGGCTTGGGCCCCCCCGGGAGGTGGGGGCTGAGAGACGGCTGGGAACAGGGGCTCCCCAAGCGAGCGGGAGCCTGGATCCATTGTGGAAGGTCTGTGCATAAACCTCCTGAGGGAATTGAGCCAGAGAGGCGGCCCTGCCCCTGACCTCAGCACCTGAACTTAATTCTCACACTGAATAGCAGCCCTGCCCCCGCCAAAAACCCTAAGGCAGGAAGCAGCATTTGAATCTCAGTCCCCAAACGCTGGCTGGGAGGACCAGGAGGCGAGGTGGGTGTGGGGAGAACATTCAGAGGTCAGGCCACTAGGTGGAGAAAATGCCAAGAAAAGGGAAAAGAAATAAAACTATTGAAGGGTACTTTATCGGAGAAAAAAAACTTCCTTCCTTCCTTTCTGATGGGGAGGAACAAGGCTTGCCATCAGGCAAAGACACAGAAATCGAGGATTCTGTGTCCCAGCCCACCCAATGGGCTCGGGCCATGGAAGAGCTCAAGAGGAATTTTGAAAATCAAGTTAGAGAGGTGGAGGAAAGACTGGGAAGGGAAATGAGAGGGATAAGGGAGAAGCATGAAAAACAGATCAGCTCCCTGCTAAAGGACAACCAAAAAAATCTTGAAGAAATTGGCACCTTGAGAACTAGCCTAACTTAGCTGGCAAGGGAGGTGCAAGGGGCCAATGAGGAGAAGAATGCCTTCAAAAGCAGAATTAACCAAATGGAAAAGGAGATTCAAAAGCTTACTGAAGAAAATAGATCTCTCAAAACTGGAATGGTACAGATGGAAGCTTTGGACTTTTCGAGAAAGACAGATATCTCAGAACATACCGTGCAGATTCGAAAAATGGAAGATAATGTGAAATATCTTATTGGAAAAACAACTGACTTGGAAAATAGAATCAGGAGAGACAATGTAAAAATTCTGGGACTACCTGAAAACCATGATCAAAAGAAGAGCCTAGACATCATCCTCCACGAAATTATCAAGGAAAACTGCCCTGAGATTCTAGAACCAGAAGGCAAAATAAATATTCAAGGAATCCACAGAACACCACATGAAAGAGATCCAAAAAGAGAAACTCCTAGGAGCATTGTGGCCAAATTCCAGAATTCCCAGGTGAAAGAGAAAATATTGCAAGCAGCTAGAAAGAAACAATTCAAGTATTGTGGAAATACAATCAGGATAGTACAAGATCTGGCACCTTCTACATTGAGGGACAGAAGGGAATGGAATAGGATATTCCAGAAGTCAAAGGAACTAGGACTAAAACCAAGAATCACCTACCCAGCAAAACTGAGTATAATACTTCAGGAGAAGACTTTCAAATTTTCCTTATGAAAAGACCAGAGCTGGAAAGAAAATTTGACTTTCTAACACAAGAATGAAGAGAACCATGAAAAGGTGAACAGCAAAGAGAAATCATAAGGGACTTACTAAAGTTGAACTGTTTACATTCCTACATGGAAAGACAATATTTATAACTCTTGAAACATTTCAGTATCTGAGCACTGGGGTGGGAGTACACACACACACACATGCACACAAGTACACATACATAGAGACAGAGTGCACAGAGTGAATTGAAGAGGATGGGATCATATACTAAAAAAAAAAATGAAATCAAGCAGTGAGAGAGAAATATTGGGAGGAGAAAGGGAGAAGTT
Source organism: Notamacropus eugenii (assembly GCF_028372415.1). Taxonomy (NCBI): domain Eukaryota; kingdom Metazoa; phylum Chordata; class Mammalia; order Diprotodontia; family Macropodidae; genus Notamacropus; species Notamacropus eugenii. The sequence goes on from NC_092874.1 coordinate 253,119,126, forward strand.
ATATGGGGCAAATTATCTCTCATAAAAGAGGCAAGCAAAATACTTATTAGTGGTGGGATAAAGAGGGGAGGCAAGAGAAAAACATGAGATCTACTCTCATCACATTCCACTAAAGGAAAGAATATAATGCACACTCATTCTGATAGGAAAACCTATCTCATAATACAGGAGAGTGGGGGACAGGGGCACAAGCAGGATGGGGGGGAGGATAGAGAGGAGGGCATGGGGAGGAGAATGCAATACGAGGTCGACACTCATGGGGAGGGAAAGGACCATAAGAAAATAGAAGTAATGGGGGACAGGACAGGATGGAGGGAAATATAGTTAGTCCTATACAACACAACTAGTATGGAAATCATTTGCAAAACTAAACAGATATGGCCTATATTGAACTGCCTGTCTTCCAAGGGGAAAGGGTAGAGAGGGAGGGAGCTAAAGAAGTTGGAACTCAAAGTGTTAGGACCAAATGTAATGTTCTTACCACTGGGTAACAAGAAATACAGGTTAAGGGGTCAAGAAAGCTATCCAGCCCTACAGGACAAAAGAGAAGACGGAGACAAGGGCAGGGAGGGAGGATAGAGGAGAGAGCAGATAGGTCACAGAAATTAGAAAACTTGGGTCTGGGGGGGGAGGGGGAAAAAAGGGGAGAAAATTTGTAACCCAAAATTGTGTGAAAATAAATGTTAAAAGTTTAATTAAAAAAAAACAACAACCTGTTTTTTATTTGACCATTTATCAGTTGGGGAATGCCTCAGTTTTCTATATATTTGAGAAACAAGACTTTCATCAGAGGAAAAAATGCTGAAAAATTGTTTAAGATTATTTCATTTTCTATGATACCTTCAAGCAAAATGTAGTTTCCCTGATGATCTCTTTCTTTTTTTTTTGTAATTTTTTTATTTTTTTAATGTTTAACAATCACTGCCATACAATTGCGATTTTATCCCTCCCCACCCACCCCCCACTACCTCCCTCCCTCCCCACGACTGCATACAATTCTGTATAGATTCTACATATACTTTCCTATTGAGTATATTTTCACTATAGTCATGCTATGTAGTCAGACTAAGATAAATGAAAGAATCCGTATAACAAATCAGAACATGATACACAAACAGATACACATACACAAACATGATCTGCTACATTATGTGAGTGACTTCCATATTTCTCTCTCTGAGTGTGGAAGGCATTTTGCCTTGAGGTCCACCACTGGGATTTTTTTTTTTTTTCAGAAGTTCTTGTGTTATTACAAAAATCTAAGTCTACCAGAAAAAACTCTCACACACTGTGGTTGTTGCTGTGCATAAAGTTCTCCTGGTTCTGCTCCTTTCACTCAGCATCAGGTCATATAAGTCCTTCCAGGCCTCTCTGAAGTCTTCTTGTTCATCATTTCTTATGGCACAATAGTACTCCATTACATTCATATACCATAATTTATTCAGCCATTCCCCAATTGATGGACATCCCTTTGACTTCCAGTTTTTGGCAACTACAAAGAGTGCTGCTATAAATATTTTTGTACATGTGGGACCCTTTCCCATTTTTATGATCTCTTGGGGATACAGTCCTAGTAGCGATATTGCTGGGTCAAAGGGTATGCACATTTTTGTAGCCCTTTGGGCATAGTTCCAAATTGCTCTCCAGAATGGTTGGATGCGCTCACAGCTCCACCAACAATGAATTAGTGTTCCAACTCTCCCACATCCTCTCCAGCATTTATCATTTTCTTGTTCTGTCATGTTTGCCAATCTTATAGGTGTGATGTGGTACCTCAGAGTTGTTTTGATTTGCATCTCTCTAACCAATAGTGATTTAGAGCATTTTTTCATATGATTAAAGATAGCCTTAACCTCTTCCTCTGAAAATTTCCTGTTCATATCCTTTGACCATTTATCAATTGGGGAATGACTTGTATGATTATACATTTGGGTCAGTTCTCTATATATTCTAGAAATGAGGCCTTTATCGCCGAGCTTAGCTGTAAAAATTTTTTCCCAATTTACTACATCCCTCCGGATTTTGGTTGCATTGGGTTTGGTTGTGCAAAAACTTCTCAGTTTAATGTACTCAAAGTTATCCATTTTGCATTTCATAATGCATTCTATCTCTCCTTTAGTAAAGAATTCTTCCCTTCTCCATAGATCTGATAAATACACTATTCCTTGCTTCTCCAGTTTATTCATGGTATCAATCTTTATACCTAAATCATGTACCCATTTGGACTTTATTCTTGTGTACGGTGTCAGGTATGGGTCTATGCCTAATTTCTGCCACACTGTTATCCAGTTTTCCCAGCAATTTTTGTCAAACAATGAGTTCTTATCCCAGAAGCTGGGGTCCTTGGGTTTATCAAACAGAAGGTTGCTATATTCCTTGCCTACTGCATCTTGAGTGCCAAGTCTATTCCACTTGTCTACCTCTCTGTTTCTTAGCCAATACCAAGTGGTTTTGATAATTGCTGCTTTATAGTAGAGTTTGAGGTCTGGTAGCGCTAGGCCACCTTTCCAAGCATTTCTTTTCATTAGTCCCTTTGATATTCTGGACCTTTTGTTTTTCCAAATGAATTTTGATATTATTTTATCCAGCTCTAGAAAGTAATTGTCTGATAGTTTAATTGGTATGGCACTAAATAAGTATATTAATTTGGGTAGAATTGTCATTTTTATTATATTAGCACGGCCTACCCATGAGCAACTAATGTTTTTCCACTTACTTAAATCTGACTTTATTTGTGCAAAAAGTGTCTTGTAATTGTGTTCATATAGTCCCTGGGTTTGTTTTGGCAGGTAGACTCCTAAGTATTTTATACTGTCTACCCTAACTTTAAATGGGATTTCTCTTTCTATCTCTTGCTGTTGGACTTTGTTGCTAATATATAGGAATGCAGAAGATTTGTGTGGGTTTATTTTGTACCCTGCAACTTTGCCAAAGTTGTTTATTAATTCAAGTAATTTTTTACTTGAATCTCTGGGATTCTCTAGGTAAATCATCATATCATCTGCAAAGAGTGATAACTTAGTTTCTTCTTTGGCTATTCTAATTCCTTGAATATCTTTATCTTGTCTAATTGCTACAGCTAACATTTCTAGTACCATATTGAATAATAGTGGTGATAATGGACAACCTTGTTTCACCCCTGATCTTATTGGGAATGCATCTAGCTTATCCCCATTGCATATAATGCTTGCTGAAGGTTTTAGATAGATACTGCTTTTTATTTTATGGAAAGTTCCCTTTATTCCTACGTTCTCCAATGTTTTTAGTGGGAATGGATGTTGTATTTTGTCAAAAGCTTTTTCTGCATCTATTGAGATAATCATGTGGTTTTTGTTAGCTTTGTTGTTGATGTGATCGATAATGCTAATAGTTTTCCTAATATTGAACCAGCCCTGTAGTCCTGGTATGAATCCTACCTGATCATAATGTATTAATCTCGTGATAAGATGCTGTATTCGTTTTGCTAAAATCTTATTTAAAATTTTTGCATCTATATTCATTAGGGAAATTGGTCTATAATTGTCTTTCTCTGTTTTGTCTCTTCCTGGTTTGGGTATCAAAACCATATTTGTATCATAAAAAGAATTTGGGAGGACTCCTTCTTCCCCAATTTTCAAGAATAGTGTATGTAGTATTGGAATTAACTGTTCTTTAAATGTTTGATAGAATTCACTTGTGAATCCATCTGGCCCTGGAGACTTTTTCCTAGGGAGTTCATTGATGGCTTGTTCAATTTCTTTTTCTGAGATGGGGTTGTTTAAGTATTCAACTTCCTCATCTGTTAATCTGGGCAATTTGTATTTTTTAAAATATTCATCCATCTCGTTTAGATTGTCGAATTTGTGGGCATAAAGTTGGGCAAAGTAGTTTCTAATTATTGTTTTAATTTCCTCCGCATTGGAGGTGAGTTCACCCCTTTCATTTTTAATGTTAGTAATTTGGTTTTCTTCTTTCTTTTTTTTGATCAGATTAACCAAAGGTTTATCAATTTTATTAGTTTTTTCATAAAACCAACTATTGGTTTTGTTTATTAATTCAATAGTTTTCTTAATTTCAATTTTATTAATCTCTCCTTTGGTTTTCAGTATTTCTAATTTGGTATTTACTTGGGGATTTTCAATTTGTTCTTTTTCTAGCTTTTTCAACTGCAAGCCTAAGTCATTGATCTCCTCTTTCTCTATTTTATTTATGTATGCATTCAGAGATATAAAACTTCCCCTAATAACTGCTTTTGCAGTGTCCCATAAGTTTTGGTACGTTGTCTCACTATTGTCATTCTCTTGAATGAAGTTGTTGATTGTTTCTGTGATTTCTTCTTTAACCCAATCCTTCTTTAGAATTAGATTATTTAGTTTCTAATTGATTTTTGGTTTCTCTTTCCATGGCCTTTTATTACATGTAATTTTTAATGCATTATCATCTGAAAAGGATGCATTGATTATCTCTACCTTTCTGCACTGGATTGTGAGATTTTTATGTCCTAGTACATGGTCAATTTTTGTAAATGTTCCATGTACCACTGAGAAAAAGGTATATTCCTTTCTATTCCCATTTAATTTTCTCCAAAGATCTATCATATCTACCTTATCCAGAGTTTTATTTACCTCCTTAACCTCTTTCTTGTTTATTTTAAGGTTGGATTTATCTAGTTCAGAGAGGGGTAGGTTGAGGTCCCCCACTAGTATAGTTTTGCTATCAATTTCTTCCTTCAACTCCCCCAACCTCTCCTCTAAGAATCTGGATGCTATACCACTTGGAGCATACATGTTTAGTAATGATATTGCTTCATTGTCTATGGTGCCTTTTAGTAGGATATAGTTTCCATCCTTATCCCTTTTGATTAGATCTATTTCTGCTTTTGCTTTGTCTGAGATTAGGATTGCTACTCCTGCCTTTCTTACATGAGCTGAAGCACAATATATTCTGCTCCATCCTTTGACCTTTATCCTATGTGTATCCCCCCGTTTCAAATGTGTTTCTTGTAAGCAGCATATTGTTGGATTATGGCTTTTAATCCATTCTGCTATCCGTCTCCGTTTTATGGGAGAGTTCATCCCATTCACATTCACAGTTATGATTACAATCTGTGTATTTCCCTCCACCCTCTTTCCCACCATTTGTGCTTTTAACTCTCCCGTCTCCCTTCCCCTCCTCAATAGTATTCACTTTTCTCCCCCTCCTCCTGCAGCCTTCCCCTCCTTCTTTTAGCCCCCCTCCCTTTTAGTCCCCTTTACTCTTATTGCTTCTTTCCTCCCTTTTAGCCACCCTCCCCTTTCTTCCCCCTTCCCCTCCTACTACCTATAGAGCTAGTTAGGATTATCTGCTTAAGGTTATTGTTCCCTCCTTTGAACAAATCAGATGAGAGTACCTCTCAAACAATGCTCATCTCCCTCCCCTCCTTCCCTCTACTATAGTTTTGTACTTCTTCCTGTGATATAATTTGCCATTTTCTGCTTCCCCCTTTCCACACCTCCTATTACATTCCCTTCTCATACTTAAATCATATTTTTGCCATGACATCATTTACTTTATGCCCGTTCCCTCTACATATATCCCTTTTATCATAATAGCTGCACAGTTCTCAAGATTAACAGGTATCATCTTCCCTTACAGGGAGGTAAACAGATTGCCCTAATTGAGTTGCAAGTTTTTGTTTTTGTTTTTTCCCCTCTGTTTACCTTTTTATGATTCTCTGGAGACCTGCATTTGAAGATCAAATTGTCTATTGAGTTCTGGTGTTTTGGTCAGGAAGCTCTGGAAATCCCTTATTTCGTTGAATGACTTTCTCCTTGCCTGAAATGTTATGCTGAACTTTGCTGGGTAGTTGATCCTCGGTTGGAGTCCCAACTCCTTTGCCTTACGGAATATTGGGTTCCAATTCTTTCGATCTTTTAATGTAGAAGCTGCAAGGTCCTGTGTGATCCTGACTGTGTGACCTTGATATTTAAATTGTTTCTTTCTGGCTGCTTGTAGTATTTTCTCCTTCACTTGATAGCTCTGGAATTTGGCAACAATATTTCTTGGGATTTTGAGTTTGGGATCCCTTTCCGGTGGGGAACGGTGTATTCTTTCGATGACTATTTTGCCCTCTGAGTCTAGTACTTCTGGGCAGTTTTCCTTGATGATTTCCTGGAAGATATTGTCCAGACTCTTTTCTTCATCATGGGTTTCTGGCAGGCCAATAATTCTTAGATTTTCTCTCCTGGATCTATTTTCCAGGTCAGTTGTTTTTCCAATTAAATATTTTAGATTTTCTTCTATCTTTTCATTCTTTAGATTTTGTTTGACTGATTCTTGTTGCCTCATTGAGTCATTAGTTTCTACTTGCCCAATTCTAATCTTGATCGTATTGTTTTCTTCAGTTAGCTTTTGCATCTCCTTTTCCATCTGGCCAATTTTTCCCTTTAAGGAGCTATTTTCTCCATTTAATTTTTGTACTTCTTTTTCCATTCGACCAATTTTCCCAGTTAGGTTTTGGGTTTCCTTTTCCATCTGATCAATTTTCCCTATTAGGTTTTGAGTTTCCTTTTCCGTTTGATTAACTCTTCCTTTTAGGGAATTATTCTCTCCAGTTAATTTTTGAACTTCCTTTTCCATTTCTTCAATTTTCTTTTTCAGAGTGATGTTCTCATCAGTGAATTCTTTTTTTATGGTTTTAAAATCATTGGCCAGTTTTTCTTTTATATCCTTCTTCAGACATTCCAGGTAATCTAGTTGTGCTTGCGAGAAATTCATAGTCCCATCTGAGGTTTCAGATGGAAGTACAGTCTCAGCTCTGACCTCTTTGGTGTTTGTGTTTTGGTCCTTATCCCCATAGAAAGATTCTATGGTTTTTTCACTTTTCGTCTGCTTTTTCCGATTCATGATGTTGGCTGAGTGTTGTAGCTTTTGGTTCTTTCAGTCAGAAGATACAGATCTTTTAAGTTGAGTTGATGTTTGTCTAGGCTAAAAGCAGGCTTTTTGTTGTTGTTGTTGTTGTTGTTGTTGTTGTTGTTGTTGTTGTTGTTGTTGTTTCCCAGATCAACCCTGGGGTTAGCTTGATAGGTGTGTGGAAGGTGTGGTCTGGTCTCAGGATATCTCCTCAGCTGGCCTGAGGCAAAGGCAAGGTCCGGGGATGGTGATCCCAGCTTCCCTATTGTCTTCCCTTTTCCCCTGGAGGGCTGGGGCACGCCTAGAGGCTAATGCGTGTTCCCGCCCCTCCTGGGGCTCGTCTCCCGGGCTGCGGCTTGCCTGGGTCTCAGTGCGAATTTTTCTCTGCCCTGGGTCGTCTGTCCCTCCAGATAGCCTCCACCACGGTAGGAAGAATTCCCCTTTGCCACCTCTCCAGCCTCTGGTGTTATGAGACCACCCGCCCCCTTCTGCTGCTCCCACTGATCCAGGATCAATCTGGGGAAGAATTTTATGGTTCCCTCACGGTCATCGGGGGGGGGGAGGGGAGAGCACTTACTGATCACTCCGGCATCCCAGCTTCTGGATCTTCAAGTAGTGACCCACTGAAGTCCCGTCTTTAGGCTGAAGATTTCAAAGGCTGTTGCGCTGATATCATTGGCTCGGCCTGGCTTATCTCCTGCTCCGCTGGTCTCGCCCGCCACTCTCGGGCCCCTTGGGTCCCCTCCGCCCTGCCGCGCCGACCGCGCTGCGCTGTGCGCCGGGGTCTTACCCCCGCGGAATAGATCCCTCCCGTGGACCTTCCAGTCCAGCCTGGGCTCCGAATCTGTCAAAGTCCGTCTCCCACTGGATTCTACACCTCCAAAGTCTGGTCAGACTCTCCCCCCAGATATATCCAGAGGAGTTTTTCCAGGAGCTTAGGTGAGTCGTTGCTTTCACTCTGCCATCTTGGCTCCGCCCCTGGGTTTAAGATTTTGAGAACTCCGATCTCTTTCAATTAGATCTATTTTTGCTGTGTCTGAAATCAAGATTGCCACCTTTGCCCTCTTCACCTTTGCTGAAGTATAAAAGGACTACTCTCTTGTAGTCCTTCATTTCAACTTTATGTGTGTCTTTTTGTCCCAAGTGTGTCTCAAGTAGGCAACATATTATTGGATTCTGGTTTTAAATCCATTCTGCTATCCATTTTTGTTCCATGGGTTAGCTCATCACATTCCCATTCACAGTTATAATCATTTATTGTGCATTTCCTTCCATCCTATTTTTTTCATTATTCATCCTTCTCTTTTTAATCCTGTCCCTGCTCAAAACTCTATGATGCTTCTAATCACTTCCTCTTCCAATCCATCTTTCCCCTTAAGTTCCCCCCTTTTCTCTCTTATTTCATTCCCTTCCTACCTCTGTATTGGGTAAGACAGATTTCTATGCCCAAATGTGTGTGTGTGTGTATGTGTGTTTCTTTTCTTCCCTCTCTGAACCAATTTACAGGATAGTGAATTCAAGCATTGCTTGCCACCCCTGTCGTCCCACAATTCCTTTTCCACTATAAAAGCTCTTCCTTGATTACTTCCTTTGTATGAGGAAACATTTCCCATTATATATCTCCTTTCCCTCTTCTCTAAGTAAATTTCTCTTTATCACCCCTATATTCTTTTTTTAGATTATTCGAATTCACACCCATATGTTCAGACTCCTTCTAAATGCCATAGTAATGATAAAGTTCATAGAAATTACAAGTATCATCTTTCTATATAGGAATGTAAACATTTAAACTCCATTGAGTCCCTTATGGTTACACTTTCAAATTTTCCTTGTTATGATTCTCAAGTCTTCTGTAAGAATGTCAAGTTTTCTATTCAGCTCTGGTCTTCTGATTGGGAATTCTTGGAAGTCTTCTATTTCATTAAATATCATTTTTTCCTTGAGGTGTTATGCTCAATTTTGCTGCACAAGTTATTCTTGGTTGTAGTAACCAAGCCTTCTATTCCTTTAACATGGAAACTGCTGAATCTTGGGTGATATTTAATGTGGCTACATGATATTTGATTTGCTTCTTTCTCAATGATTGTGACATTTTCTCCTTTCACATGAAAACTCCATAAATGTTCCTAAGAGTTTTCTTTTGGGGATATCTTTTAGGGTATGATTAGTGGATACTTTCAGTGTGTATTTTATTCTCTGGATCTAAGACATCATGGCAGTTATCCTTTAAAATTTCTTGAAACATGTTTTCTGGCTTCTTTTATTTTTTATCTTGGCTTTCAAGTAGTCCAATAATTCTTTAATTATCTCTCCTTGGTCTGCTTTCCAAGACGTTGTTTTGCAAATGAGTTATTTCACTTTTTGTTTCATTTTTTTATCATGAAGTTATTAGCTTCCGCTTGCCCAATTCTAATTTTGAGGGACTTTTTGGTCTGTTCTGCTTTTAAAGTTCTTTTATTCAGTAAATTTTTTGTGCCTCTTTTACTGTTATGCCAATTCTTTTTTTTAGATGTTCTTTTCTTCTCTATTTTTGTGCTTCCTTTACCAATTGCTAATTCTCTTCTCATAATTTTCTTCCATCATTCTCATTTCTTTTCCTAATTTTTCCTCTACCACTCATATCTTTCTTTGATTCTCCCAGGGAATCCTGCTTGTCTGGTGTCTAATTAGCATTTTTGTTTGGGAATTCGTTTGTAGTTGTTTTCACATGGTTGTCTTCTAAATTTATGTGTTGGTTTTCCCTCCCACTGTAGTATCTTTGTATGGTTAAATTATTTTTTTTGTTGTTGTTATATGCTCATTTTAACAATATAATTCTTCATTTTGGGCACTGTAAAAATTATATTAAACTTATAAAGGACTGGGGAGACATTGTGCTAAGCCCCAAGTATTCCATGCTGCCATTGTCAGACCTCATTTTTGGAGCTTTTGGTGCTTCCAAAGTGGCATGATTATGGGAGAGGTGTAGTCAATGCTCTTTTATTAGGTGATCTGATTTTAACCTGGAAGGTCTCTGTTCTCCAAGAGACACAAGCACCAGAAACCCTCCTGACCCAGGAACTATGACTAGGGTCCTTGTTCACTTGTGACAAATTACAATTACTCTTCCCTGTCCTGCAACTGCAACACAGAATTGCTTATGGGAAAGAGAAATGCCAATCATTGCCAGCTACAGCCAACGTCAGCAAAGAATCCACTGTAATCTGTTTTTGACCAGTTTCCCAACTCTCTTTCCATATCTGGGTTGAGAGCTCCTGCAACTGCTGCTGCTGCTGTTATGACAACTTGCTGCTAGTGCTTTCATTACATTACGGGCCTGTGTTTACTTTGATGTTATAGATTCCTCCTGTAGCTCTCCTAAGTTGTCTTATAATGGAAAAAAAAATGTCTCCCTCTGATTTCTGTTGCCTGTATTGTTCCAAAAGAAGTTATTAGGAGGGGAATGTTGAGAGAGTTCAGTTAGGTCCTAGCCTGTACTTCACCAGCTTCTTCCTCTTTCTAATTCATCCCTTCCACTGGCTTGTTTTGTGCCTGGAATATTTCCCTCCTCATTTCTCCTTTCTGGCTGCCACAGTTTCCTTCAAATTTTATGTAAATTTCCCACCTTCCATAAGAAGCCTTTCTGGATCAACCTTGTTATTATTTTCTTCTTTCTATTAATTAGTTACAATTTATAGCTTATATAGTTTATTCATAGTTGTTTATTTTTTTGGTTTCCCTCATTTGAAAGCAGAGATTTTGTTTTGTTTTGTCTTTTTTTAAATACAGTTGTTACCATAGTTTATGGTACATACTGTTTAATAAATGCTTATTGATTGACTGAATTCATAATACAGAACATAAATCTCTAATAAGTTAATATATTATACCTTTCCTAGCAGCCAGCATGGAACTGAAATAGTGACAAAGAGGAAGAGATCTCAAATCAATATTGGAAAGGCATCCCACTAAAAATATACTATTTTACTTGTTTGTTTTGGAGAGGAAGAGGCAAGGCAATTCAGATAAACTTTCTTGACCAAGGTCACACAGCTACTATGTGTAAAATGTCTGAAGTCAGATTTTAACTCAGGTCCTCCTGACAACAGGGTCAGTGCTCTATTTGCTGCACCACCTAGCTGCTCCTAAGAAATATTGAAAGAAAAAAAAAGCTATTATTCTATAAGGAGAAATGACAACTCTATAATGGGGCTACATTGTAAGAATTTGGTGTACAAGGGGTCCAGATCCTCTAAGAAAAGTTTATGGTTCACATAAAATATTCTGCCTTTTAAAAATGAAAATCAGACTTTTAGAGCACTAGCATTCCAAAGTCAGGGAAGGCATGGATTCAGAAGAGAGATCACATGGCATTTGGAAGAGAAAATGATGATAGGAAGGAGAAAGGGTATGAATGGACCACACAATTGGGGCAAAGGGGAATTTCTGTTGGGTTAATATATTTATTCTCATTACTACTCTCAAGGATTGAAACTTCTAAAATGAAACAGAACAGAAGAAAAAAATGGTGCCACTGAAACTGCATCCAGAGCCATCTCCTGTTGTCTTGATGTATATCTTGCCAGTGGACCCAGATGACTCCACAGGAGAAAGTGAGGCTGGTAACTTTGCACAGCCCTCCCTCACTTAAACACAATTCATTTGCATGTCATGGTATCACCTCTCAGATGTGAGATGGTTCTCTTTAAGAACCACAACAAACATGAACAAAAGCTAAGTGTTTAGAAGATAGAAAACAAAGTAGGGAGTTCAGAAGTTTTGATTTCATGAGAAACACAAAGAGACAAAAGAAGGAACAAATAAGTATAAAAATAATGAATAAAATATAAATATTTAGAACTGACAATGAAAATATAATTAATCAAGGAAATGAACAGAATTTATTATAAAAATAATGGAGAAAATTATTAAAAACACAAATTAAAAATTAATTTCGAGAGTAGGGTAGATTTTGAATTAAATGTTTACCTGATGGGGGGAGGAAAGAAAAGTAGAGGGGGATTTAATAGTTACATAAAAAGGAAGAAGTGAAAAGGAAATAATAAGTTAACCAAAATTCCCAAACTAGTGAAAAAGTTGACAAAGAGAAGGCAGGATTGAGAATGAAGAGAAAAGAACCTAGGGGAACATGGTTACCTTGATGTAATTTGAACAAAAATGACCATAGGGACAAAGTACTCTTTTGAATAAAGATAGGGTTGGAGCATCTAGGTTGCATAATGAATAGAGCACACACTCTGGAGTCAGGAGGACATTTTGATGTTATATTATGCTTTCCCCTATCGGTATGTTTTCTTTCTATGAGGCAAGGCCCATAACTTTTTAGTCTGCTTCCTATAAATGGTCCCAGATTTCCCAGCAGTTGTGTTCTCTTGAACTGGACCCCATTATCACCACGCCCCTCAGGAAACCTCAGCAAAGAAGTCATCAAGCATTGATATCAAATCAACTTTACTTTTCACATCTCTTCAGTTCCCTCAGGGATATTTGCCACTCTGGTGGAACAAAAACCTCCTCTTAAAGTCTCCATTAAAATAAAATTTAAAAAAGGATCAAAATCAAACTTCTTTTCATTTCTCACTAGTTTGCCCTCACTGGACTAGAGTTGACTATGCCATTATGAGAGTCACCTTCCCCCGTTCTGTGTGTTGTGTTCCACCATTAGGTTGCAAGATCCTTGAAGTAAACTGTCTTTCACGTATTTGTATTCTCAGTGTTTAACACAGAGCCTGGTACAGAGGAAGTACTTAATAAATGTTTATTGCCAGAGAACTGACTGACCAAAGCAAGTTAGGAGAAATGTTAAACGTTACCTGTGATTCATGGTTCTACCAGGACAGAATGCCATAATAATTGTCAGATGTTATCACAGAATTCGGTAGTTCTATTGCTTTTATTGTTATTGGGGAGGGTACAATCTTCGGTGGGAGAGTGTTCATAAATGACCATTAAATAAAGAGAAAAGAAATGATGAAAATGTTGTAAAATGAATAAAATAATATTTCTTGTGTTGATAATGATGATAACAATAACAACCGAGCTTTTAAAAACCTATTGGGACTTGTTCTTCAACAACGGTAAAGTAATATCAAATTAAGAATGAATCTTAGAAGAGAAAAATATTTTAATAAAGTAATGATGTTACCATGATTGCCCATGAGAAAAACAAAAAAGCATCTTTAAAAATAACTGCTGGCTTTTAGTATGTATCACAGGCAGTATTTTAACTATATGTCTTCCTGACTATAAGAGTCTCTGTGATCTGGCCAAATTTTCTTTCTTTGTTACTTGAACAAAACACACTTTCCTCAGCTCTGCTTCATAGAATCTCTAACTTCTTTCAAAACTCAGCTCAAGAGTCAAATATGAAATGGAGAATTTCCTGATTCCCTCAAATGATAGTCCCCTCCCTCTAAAACCACCCTAAAACTGAATTCAGAATTTAGTAGAGAAACTATGATATGATAAGTGCTTAATAATTATTTAATCTCTCTCTCTCTCTGTCTATCTATGCATATGTACATCTGTCATCTCTGCACATATGTGTGTGTGTAATTTGTTCTTTCCCTTTAAAACATAAACTTCTTATAAGTAAGTATTGTTTAATTATATCCATTTATATCATATTACCTAGTACAGTGTCTGTCATATTGTAGATATTTAATAAATGTTTGTTGATTGACTAGCTGGTTACTTGATTTTCTGCACTCTGATACACATCATTTAAAATGGAATGGGAAGAAATTCACTGAGTTTTTCTCTTTGGACAGATATTGTTTTAATATTTAATACATATTATTGAATAAAGAGGTAAAAAAACCCTATGAATCTTTTTGTTTGAAGATTTTTTTTCCTTTTCTTGAATAAAGATATAAATGTCATGGCTATTAGATATTCAGAGGTTACTGAATCAGCAAGGACCCCAACACACAGAGGAGGGCCTACCATACAGGTTCTTAGATCTGCTTTTCTAAAAGGAAAGGCAGCTTTTGAGGGGTCAACAATCAATTTAGTCAAGCACATATATCATTCACTTAGTTCAGTGGGCAAAGTCACACCCGGAACTTCAGAGAAAATCCAGACAAAAAACAAAGATTAACCAACAGACAAGGTTTCCAGCTTTTCCAGCTGTCTGACTGTAAACAATACATACATCACAGATCAACAGCCAAATCCAACTATCTGACCATTATATACATACATGGTTACCAGAAAGAGAAGCACCAACATCTGGGTTTTCAAAATCAGGGATCTCCTTAAGGGCTGCCCAGAGTCTCATCTGGCCAAACAAACACTTCTGATGACTAAGCCCTAAAGTAAAACCAAGCCTTAGAGTATATGCACACTTTTCAGAGCCTGAGGGCAGGACGCTCTCACCCAGGGCTTCCATAGAAATTAATAAAAGGCATTTGAAATCTATTAATGAATAGGGAAGATGTAATTAACATTACAGTAACAAAGCTGAGGATAGATAATATGTTAGATAATAGGACTACTGTCCAGAAAGGCATTAACCTATAATAATGAGGCAAATCTAATAAGAGGAAATATAATGGGGTAATTATAAAGTCTCACACATGGGTTAAAAATAATTGAACTATTTTAGGATATGGAAAACTAATTGCTAGAAAGCAATTAATGTGGAAAATGTTTGTACCTTCCAGCAGTTTTCGTGGATCACACGAATATAACAAGGCAACAATATGTTGTGTTGTGTTTCTTCCCTTTGTTAAATGTATGCAAGGTTGGGATGCTACAATTGTCTTAGGGATGACCATCTTCTTCAATATTAAATCTCTTTGTTTTATCAGTATTCACTCAAGGCTTGAGCTACACTTTAGAAAGAACAAATAAATGTTATGGAACATTCTTCACTACTTTTTGGAAATAGATTTTGAGCGGATGAGTAAAGAAGTAAAGATGCTTTTTTTATCAGAATCTAATGAACCTCTGAGAGTAATCCATTCAGCCATTTTGGAAAATGGATATTTCAGTTATATTCTTTCTGATAATTACCATTTTACTCCCTCATGATACAGAAAACCAGCATAAGTAGATATAGTTCTATATGGCAGAGTCCTAATTGTTCCCAGGTGCACACTAAAATACCAGGTTCCCCCAGCAATATTAATGGCACTTATCTTGATAATGCAGAAGCATCTTCCATTTGGCCTTACTAGCAGATTTTCTGTGCCAATATAACTATCCTGTCTGTAAAAGTGTAAAGTGGGATTGAAAAATGTTGATGTTATTTTGCAATTACTACACCTAATGCATGTTAGTGATGAGGATATTATTACTTTCAATTATCTATGTTAAGTGCCGATTAGACAAGAAAATCATATAAGATGATGCTATTGGCACTTCAATATCCTCTTGTGATATCTTGTTATATTTCCTTGATAAAGGAAGCTTTCTCAAATAACTAGTTTTGATGAAGTTTTCTTAAGAGAGTTTGCAAATGATATAGCACACACAAGGCTGAGACAGTAACAAAATTAAAGAAGGACCACCTCTATGTCATTAAAAAAAGGTGGAATTTAAGAATACTCCAAATCAAGGGTTCTTTACTTATCATGTGTCTTAGACCCCTTCATGACTTTGGCTCACATTCTCAGAACACCATTTTTAGCTAAATAAAATAAAATAAATAGGATTGCAAGGGAATTCAATCACACTGAAACACATTTATCAATTTAAAAAAAAATCAGACACTCTCGGCTAAGAACCTCTGCATTAATTAGGTCTTTCATTTTTAAAATTAATCTAGGTTTCATTGGAATTCTGGAGGGGAATGGGTGTGGTGCATACAGATTAAATCAGGGTTAGAAGGTCTCTACTATTTGGTATTGGTGCTGAAAAGTCTGTCCTGACCTTGCCATTCAGTTGACAAATTTATTGACCACTCACTCTGTGAAGAACTTTGTACAAAAGTACTTAGAAATTTTTTTAAAAATTAAATCAAATGGTCATAGTGAGATAAGGTAAGTTTGTGTCCATGTTCAGCTCTTCCATCTTTGAAAAGCATTCACAATGCAATGGACAGGACTCTGAATGTGAAGTAGAGAGCACCAGTGCAAATCCTAACTCTGCTATTAATATCTGAGCTGATCTTTTAGAGTTGTGTAGGAATTGCCCCAGTAGAAAACTGGGTCATCTAAATTTAATGGCTATATTACTAATTACTAATGTAATTACTAATCTTAATATTACTAAGAAATATATTATTAATACATTACTAATTACTGATAAACGAAGTGCTTATGGTATCCTAGTCAAGCTTTTTGTGCCTTACAGACCAGAATTTACTCATCTGAAAGTTGAGATGTATTAATTGATCGCTAGGGCTCCTTCCATCTATAAAAAGTATTTGGGGGAAAGAAATTTGCAAACTTCATATATATGTGCAACTACATACATATACGTATATATACATGCATGCATACACACACATACACACAAATATGTATACACATATGCCAATAGATTACCAGGGCTTAGAAATATATAATAATAGCACAATACCAATGATAATAATATTAATGATAATTAACAATAAAGTATAGAAAGCAACTTTCATATGCCCAAAGATATTTAAACGAATAGGGATAGGGACTAGGGCTTAGTTTCATTGATACAGAGAGGTCCAAGGCAAGGAAATCCCTTCTCCCAATGAAGGTCAACATCTTCTCTGCAACTTAGAGTCTTAAAAGACCTTCCTGGAACATAGGAAAGTTAAGAAACATGACCAGGCTCACATATCATGTAAGAAGCAGAATTTCAATCTTATTCTTTTTAGCTCCTGGGGCAGATCTCTATATGCTACATCACATTGTCTCCTATACAAATGGCTGTTATAAGCTAAGGTGCCCAATTACAGTAATCTAGATATGACAGCAATGATCATTTTAAACTCCCTTTGACATTAGCAATTCTGAAGCAAATTATTGATTATATTTGGGTTTCTCACAAAAAAAATGGTAAACTGAAATTGGGATTTGCTGATAATAGATACATTACAAATTAGTGTTTTCAATGAACCTAAGTAATAGCATCGAAGTTTGTTAATCAACCAAAACAAAATCAAATCCAGAGGCAACTGATAGTGAAAATAAATGTTCTTTATTGACTAAAGAGCTCATGCACATCTGATGTTAAAAAGATTTTCTTAGCTTCAAATACATGCAAGTCATTTTTTTTCCCATTTTGATATATCTTAGTTAAAAAAATTGCTGGAACTAAATCTATATCTATCTAAATATGTATGTGTATATATGTATAAGTGTGTACGTATGCGTATATATATTTTGCATTATTTATATTTATGTGTGTTTGTGTGTATATATGTAATCTTTTTCACATTTAATTTTAATTTAATTATCTTCCCAATAGGAAAAGAATATACACACATTATTATGGCAAAAATAAAAAGTGACATTCAGTACACATGAAGAGTTAATATTTACATTATTTATCATTAAAAAAATAATCTCTTCCATGGGCTAATTCAAGGATTCTATTTGGGAATTCAGATGATAGATAAAAAAATAGATAGGTAGATAGATAGACAGACAGACAGATAGAATTAGATGGATAGAATATCTATTGAACGGTTATTCTTTTCCAGGTACTGTGCTAAACATTATGGCTATAAATACAAGCAATCACCACAACACCTACCCTCAAGAAATTTTTTTGGTAAGGTCACACATAAAAGGGGAACTAAAATGGGAGAAACAGAGATTGGGTGGGAGACAAGGCAGCTTAGAAAGGATATAATAGGTAGAGTTGATGAATAAGCAACTGCATTGACCTCAAAGAGCTTGCAAGTTTGTTGGAAGTGATACAAGGCATACAATATAGGATAGATTGCATGTGACATTACAGAGCTTAATGGGACTTAAAAGGAAGAAGAGATTTTGTCCTCCTTGGAAGGATCAAAGAAAGTTCCTTAGAAGAAGCAGCATTTGTGTTTGGTCTTAAAGGGTAGGTAGCGATTTAGGAGGTAGAACTAGTGAGCTTCTTAAGTTTAGAGGTTATCAGAAGCTGGTAGCCAAGCTCTAGGTTATACATCTAAATGCCTGAGGAATTTGAGTAATAGACATTTTTCCTAATATGGAAATGGGAACAATAATACTTTTGCTGTCCAAATCTTAATTCTGTTGAAATAAAAGCATTCTGTAAATCTTAAAGGACTACAAAATGGTGACAACTATTTAGTTAATGGAAAAGGACAGTTCTGAAGTTACCTTTAAAGTGAGGGTAAAATAAACGTCTTGGTCACACATATATACATACAAACATGAATACACACACATATATGTTTGTGTATGTATGCATACACAGATGCTCACACATACACACACACACATATAATGAAATCCCTCAATAATGTATATTTTATTGTTTATGCTAATGAAAAGATTATGATGATCTTAATAACTATATAGATTTCTTGATTTGTTTCTGACTTGGAACACTACATTAGATTTTATGTTTCATTGAACATCAAGACATATTGTCATTGAAGGTAAATATTGACTTTGCCTTTGAATCAATGAATCATGATGTATTCCTCCAGAGAAGTCAATACTTGCTTTATTGTTTTGCTGGACTACAAATGGGTACTTTGATGAATGGCTTGAGTTTTTCTCTAGTTTCTGATGGAACACTTTCCAGTAACAAGCATAACCTATAGAAATTTTGGCCAATTAATCATAAGATAAATCCTTACAACTCCAGAAACAATGAGAAATTAGAAAGATTTTTTTTTCCTATTGGAAGCACCTCAATACAAGAAAAAAAAGTGAACTTTACTTGAAAGGGGAAAAAAGTTAAATAATTCTTCTGAAATGATTTGGGCTTAGAAACTCTCGATGTTTCCTATGTCTGATATAACAGAATTTATAATAGTTCTTTTATTTTGTGTCTATTGAATTTCATTTCTTGTACTATTTTTAATGAATATACAATTATTATGTTTCACATTCCCTTCCCATTTTTATAGCTATAATGTTTAAAGGTGACTTGATCTTATTTAAATTATTATCTATTTATTTAAAGGATTTTAGACGTGAAAATACATGCCAAAGTACAATAAAATTAAAGAAAGAATTGCCATGTTCCAGGCCTTGGGTCTAGGAATAGGTATTACTCCAGATGAGGTTACACATGTACTGCCTTGTCACCAAAACCTCACTTATGACAACAAAATCATTTGTGAAAATGAGGTTGCTTATAACAGATGAATATTCCTTGGTTCTTCTGTGGAAGTGTAATATCAGCAATGTGAATCCTCTATCCAGTGGTGCAGATTGCAAAATATCCATAATTGCTCATTTTATGTAACAAAAATTATTGAGAGGAATTGTCTTATACCTTGACAAGCCTTCATTGGATCTTTCGTCATTGTTTATTTATTTATTCATTTATTTATTCATTCATTCATTCATTCATTTATTTACTTAATTATTCATTCATTCATTCATTCATTCATTTGTTTACTTAATTATTCATTCATTTATTTATTCATTCATTCATTCATTCATTCCTCCATTTATTTATTTATTTGTTTGTTTGTTTGTTTGTTTATTTTTTATGCCAGTAAGCACTTGGGCAATACATTGCTTATTGTTTACTCTGACTCCAGCATTGGTTCATATTTTTTTCCCATTATGTGTTTTATGATTGAACCAAAAAAAGGAAAATATAAAAGTAATTACCTTATAAGACATCAGTTAATAAGTCAGTAAACATTTATTTAAGTACTTACTATAAATCAGCCATTATGCTAACCACTGGAATTAAGAATTTGTAAAAGAAAAACAGCTTTTGCCCTCAAAGAACTTATAATCCTATTAGGGAAGACAACACACAAAAGGAAATTAAAAATGGTGGAGGGAGAGGAAGAGAAGATAGACAGTGTGAGAGACTTGATGAAAAAGACAAAGTAGTAGAGCCACATGGGAAAGAAAGAAATGGCTGCCCTAAAAGACCTTCATAAAATGGGGTATATTTTTCCCTCTTCTATGCCCCAGAAGCATCTTATCTTGGGAGTCTGCTCCTGTTCCAAATATAGAATTCACAAATATTCTCTACTTTTACTTTCTCTCTCCCTCTCTCTCTCTTTCTCTCTCTCTCTCTCTCTCTCTCTCTCTCTCTCTCTCTCTCTCTCTCTCTCTCTCTCTCTCTCTCTGTCTCTCTCTGGATGGATATTCTAAGAACCTCAATTTAAGCAGAATACGCAGACCAACCAATTCTGTTTTCTCTCTAGACTGCACTCCTGGTCTTATCTACCATGCTCCTCATCTTTCTCTCTCTTTTCTTCTTAATTTTATGTATTTTCTTACCCATAAGAATGGAAGCTCCTTGAGGGAAAGTCTATCTTATCTTCCTTTCTGCTTGTATTTTAATTTCTGTCCATTAGCTAGGTAGTTGGCATGTAGTAAAGGTTTAAGAAATAGTTCTTGACTTGTAATTTAACCCAGAGAAAATCAGGAATCCCACCCAAAGCTTTCCTGAAAAATGCAAATGCAGATTCTATTCAAAGTTCTTCAGTGAAGCAAAATCCATGGGTTCTTTAAAAAGTCTGTTCCACTTTTGGACTATATTAAGCGTTAGCAATTTTTCAGTACCTAAAGATGAAATCTGTTCTCTGCATCTTTCATTCATTGTTGCTAATTCTGCCTTTAAGCACTGATCAGGACAAGTTCTATAATTTTGCAGAGATCAATTTGTCATGAATCAGAAAATAGCTATTATAGGCCCCATATTAACTGTTTCCCCCCTATAAAACCACATTGTATTCCTTCAATTGATTATTATTTGTCAAGAATAATTGTTATTCATTTACTATATGTCACATCCACATTGCTAAGTACTGAGCATACAAATAAAGGCTAAAACAATGTCCCAACCCAATCCAATCCAATGAACATTTATTAAGCACCTACAACAATGGGGATAGAGCAAATAGCTGGTGCAGTAGAGAGAGTACCAGGAATTGAGTCAGGAAGACTCATCTTTCTAAGTTCAAATCTGGCCTCTAACACTTGCTAGCATTGTGTCTCAGAGCAAATCACAACTTTTTGCCTCAGTTTCCAGATCTGTTAAATGAGCTGGAACAGGAAATGGAAAACCACTCTAGTATCTTTGCCAAGAAAACCTAAAATGGGGTCATGAAGAGTCAAACATGACTGAAACAAAAGAACAAGAATAGTGGTGATTGAATAAGTAAAAAGAAACATGCCCCTTCCTTTAAAGATGTCACAATCTAGCCAAAACACATACACACACACACACACACACACACACACACACACACACACACACACACGGGGCAGTAAAGTGGGAGTCAGAAGATCAGATGATAATCAGCATGAAAGCATCTTCTTCCATGGAGTCAAAACTAGGTAGAGCAGGAAACACTGAATTGGAGTGAGCAAAAATTCAGTCTCTGCCCTGTATAAAGGACAACATTGAGAGGAATTTAGAACTCCATACTGCAGTCCCCAATCAGAATGGAAACACAAGTAGCTAAGAGGACCAGAAAAAGCTTCCTGGAGTATCAATAACAATAATATTGAAAATAATATTTATATAGTGCTTCAGTTTTTGCAGAACACTATATGCTATCTCATTTAATCCTTACAAGAACCCTGTGATGTATGTGCTATTATTATCCTCAATTTACAGACAAGAAAACCAAGATTAAAAAAAAAAGTTTAAGTAACTTGACCAGGGGCACACAGTGAGTAAGTATATGAGCTGGTATCTAATTCAGTTTATCCTCATTCCGTACCAAGCATACTTTCTCCAGTTCATCAATTAGATGAGATCTGAATTGAATCTTGAGTGAATTCAAGGAAAAGGAAATAGAGATAAGAAATAGCATGTTTCATGTATAGAAATACATGATATATTTTCTAGTCAACTCAACACCTTGATCACGCAGCGCTGAATACTCTCTAGTCCATCAGTATCTTTCTTAAAATGGGACACCAAAGGTTGAATCCATTAGTTAAGAGCCCATTTTTCAATTATGTAATTGTCATTCAAGTCAGAATACCAAAGTCACAAATGTAGGTAGATAAGGGACAACAGAAGTCATCTAATATATTCCTCTGAATTTGAAGATGAAGTGAAACTCCTATGTTACCCCAGAGAGCAAACATATAGATATAGATGAAGGTATATATATATATATATATTGTATTGGTGTATTAATATCTATATCTATAGAGATACAAATGATATAGAAATTTGAGATAGTATCAGAATTAAGACACTTTTTTTTCATAAAATGTGTGTCTGGGAATGTGTGTGTGAGTGTATGTCTACATAAAAGGCACATTGAGAGAAGATGGAAAGTAACCTTAGAAGAAGGAGAGGGAGTAGCAGCTGGCAGGCTAGTAAAAACATCCTGATTACTATGATATTTAGGTTAAGTCTTGAAGGAAGCAAATAATTCAAAGAGGCAGATTTGAAAAGGGATATCATTCAAGCATGGAGGCCATGTACTGAAAAAACAGAGGCAGGAGGTAGAATGGATGTGGGAGGAATGGCAAATAATACAAAGGTCATGAAGCAGACTTGTATATAAGTAGAATAAAAAGCTAGGAAGGGGCCAGGTTTTGAATTGTCTTAAAAGTCAAAGAGAGGAGTTTTTACATGTTTACAGATGGAATAGTATCAGTAGAGCTCATCGTATGGAAAGGTGGTATAGGAAGACCTAAGTAGAAGAGAAGAGTAGAAGAGAAAGATGTAGCAGGTATAGGGAGCTGGGAAGGAGTTTAATGCTTCTGTGTTCATGGGTTCTACAGTGATGGGAAATGTAGTTTGCTAACCATTTAGAGAATGAGTTTAGGCATAGTAACAGAGAATATGGAACCATCAGCTAAGGATAGCAAATTTCTAGAGAGTTTAAACTTTAAACTTGCAAAGTGCAACTGTTTGACTGAATCCAGACTTCACAGAACAAATTCCCTTAATATATGAATTTGTTCTGTAAAACTTGGACTCATTAAAAGATGGTACCCAAGGAACTACAAGGATACATGTGGCCTCAAGACCCTAAGTAGCTCAATCCTGGTTTAAAGTTGTTCTCCTGGTAAGGGAGTGTTGCTGTGTACTACAAGGCCTTTGAAAGTTCACCTGAGGGACAAGGGATAACTTTACTGTTTGCTTCAATGCAAGCTTATTTAGGCCTATGGGAATTGCAGCATGGGGGCATCCAGAAGTCTGGAAAAGCAGTAGGAAGTGTCACACTCTAAGCCTACTGTTCTTCATTTATTCAGTTCTTGTCTCAAACAAAGCAAAACTAACTCTCACTAAAAAGATACATGTGTGTATGTATATGCATGTATGTATTCACATACACACAAACATGTATATTAGGTAGTTCAATGAAGAGCATGCTAGGGCTGGAGTCCGGGAGACTCATCTTTCTGGTCCAAATATGACCTCAGGCACTTACTGATCATGTGACCTTAGGCAAGTCACTTAACCCTGTTTGTCTCAGTATCTCATCTGTAAAATGAGTTGGAGAGGGAAATGGCAAACCACTCCCATATCTTTGCCAAGAAAACCTCAAATACACATACACAGAATTTGACATGACTGAAAATGACTGAATAGCAACAGCATGTATATATGTATGTATCTATGTATATGTAACTATGTATATGTGTATATATGTGTATACGTGTATACATTAGCAAACATACATATATGATATAAATGCACATGTTTATAGCCATGACTTTCACATAACTACATGTATACTGTGCAAATATGAATGCCTGAATAAATAATTATAGGCGTATGGGTGAGTATATGTGTGTGTGTGTGTGTGAGTGAAAGTATCTGTAGTCAAGTAAGGGAGACCCAATCTCATGTACATACAAACATACTCAGACACACACATATGATATGTAGCTGTTTGTATCACACACATATAAGTGTGTACATGAGTATGTATGCATGTAGATAGAGAGACAGGCAGGTAGATAGATCTAATCTATTGATATACTCAAAATTTGGTTCACTTAAGTTTTGTGACACATGAATTAATTTATTTTATAGATCAGAAAGAGTAAACATGCCTCTGAATAGTAGGTAATTTGTTCTCTTCTGACAGACTGAATCAAACTTTTTATATCCATGTGGGCAAGCTTCACTTGCTGATGTTTTTTCATGATGACATTTTATCAATAATCATCTGCTAACTGCACCTTTACAGATATGAGGAAGAAATAGACAATTCTAAACCAATGCCTGACAGATATTCTATTGAATTGATTAATGAGCTCATCCTGCTCTTCAGGACACTATAGTCCCCAATTAATCATCAAGAAATAACATTACCAATTTTAAAAGTTTTACATTATTGTGTTTTCATTTGGGCCGAGTAGCCACTCATTACCTAATGGATGAGCAAGTTGGAAAAATGCTGCATGTAGTCTTTAGGTGATAGTATCCTAGATTTAGCTGCAGAAGGAAATCTTAGAAGTCATTGAGTATGATTCACTGATTTTGCAGGTAAAGAAACTGAGTGTCAGAGAAGTTAAGACAGTTGCCTAGGGTCACACCACTAGTAAATGTTTAAGGAAGGATTTGAACTCATGTTTTTCTGACTCCAAGTTCAGAACTCTTAACTATGTAAGGTTGCCTATATTATGTCATGGGATTCTTACTTTCCATTTTCGAATTGAGTTTCTGATGATGGTGCATATTTCTATATCTGACAATAAGAACATGGAAAACTGAAGTAATTTAAGTTACAGGTTTGCAATGGAAAGTACACAACTATTTAAAGGAATTCAGTGTTACCCTGCTGTAACTCCAACCCAATATTGACAGTGCTTATGGCAGCCATGAATATGCTGGCACAGTTTTGAATTGCAAAATACAACAGACTTTCCATACGGAAGACAGAACCAAAACATTTATTTAGATGCCAGAAAGCCAAATTCCAACATCAGAAAGCCAAGTCCATCATAGTAACAAAGAAATTTATACACAATAACAATGTAGGGGGCATACTATCCCCAAGCCTTCCCTCTGTTAGGCTTCCCACAAACCAGCTCCCATAAACAAACCACAAACAAGCTCTCCCACTCATGCTAGACAGCCAGCCTGCTTTCTTTCTCTCCCTCAGTTCTGACAGCTCTGACCAATTTCCTCTCATCTCTACCTCTTTCTTTTCCTGTGACTTAGACTTATGTGACTCAGGTTTTCATGTAATCCAGCAGGTCATATGAGCCTATCAATGAATGGGAAGCACCATCCCATTTAAATTACCATTACACCCACTTATTCCTCACCCAACACTTATTGTTATCACTTCCATGTTCTTTAGGAAGAAAAATGGAGTGATGAAGGGGTAGAGCAGAGTGACAAATAGAAGAAGTGGTTTGAAATAATTCCTCCAGGAAGATGAAAGGACATTGAGGGAAAGAGAAGAAATGAAGGAAGTTATTCAGTGCAAATGTGCATCTCTTCTTCATGCAAACATGAACACAGTTGTTAGCTGATAGCCCATGTTAGTCAATGATAGCCAACAATTGTGACCACTGCATCACAAATCAAAGAAGTTGGATACATACCTGAAAATCACAGTATGACATTAATAGATTTGAAAGAAAATAAAAATAGCCTTTTTGTTCATTATACAAATCTTAACTGATTTTGAAACTCAAGTGAGTTGGTACTGAGAAATGGTATCAATTTGAGTATCAAATAAATAACTTGGATCAAATCCTAAAGAGAGTTGATCTTTCATCATCAATAACATGAGAGGCAACAAAGGTGACTGTCTGTTTGAAAACTAGCAATAAAAAAAAGGAAAAAAAAACATTAATTTCATGACAAACTTGACCAAGAAAAATGTACTTAGAGTATGATTTATCTGCTTAGTCTAATACAAAGTATCATATTTACTCTCAAAGATGATGAAATGACCTCCCATATTCAGTACTTGTGTTTTTCAAAATACATATATTAAAAACCTTCAAAGTAATTAAAAAAAAATAAAATTGCCATTTGGGATACATATATGACTGAAATAAATGAATTATTTTTGGAATATTCATTTGCTTTTAAATGTATACATTTTAATAATAACAGATTTTAAATGGACTTTATAGCTTGCAAAATTATAAAATGCCTGAGTTTGAACTTCAGAACTACTAGCTATTGCTAGTATGAAATTGTGGAAATCCCTCTTGCTCTTTGGATTTCGTAGCACTAATTTTAAACTAAGTTAATTTGATTAGATGATTTCTGAGGTACCTTACAGCTCTAAATATATGTTTCTATGATTCATCTGCTTCTGCTCATAACAGTTTTCCCTTAGTATTCTTGAATTTTCACTTTGGTCCTAATGAATATTTCTCTAGGAATTTTTCAAACACAAAGGTCTCTAAATTTTTGCTCAATTTTAGATTGGAAAGATTTCATCAACCAATATTCACATATTAAGCAACTACTATATGCTGTGCTGTGATAAGAATATAAATATGAGACAGTTTCTCCCCTCAAGAAGCTTATATTCTACTGGACAAGAAAAATATTTTCACAGATAAATCCAGATGTAAACAAATAAATAAAAATTATCATTGGAGAGGGAGGCATAAACAAGAGGGGGATTCAGGAAGGCTACTTTTAAGAGGGTGAGATTGAACTGAACCTGGACAGAATCTACAAGTTTCTACAGGGTGGCTAAGAGACTAAGTCATTGCAAATGTGGGAAATATTTTGTGAAACAGTTGCCTTATTAGAGAGTTTTTTGATCGTCTCTCAGATTAAAAACAAAGAAAATCCCTTCAATAATCCCTTCCTATTCCTATTACATGAATATGGAAAGTCTATTGTAATGGTAATTTAAATGAGAAGATCTTTCCCATTCATAAATAGGCCCATGTGACCATAAGTGGTGGGAAGAGCTTGTTGAATGGGTGGAACAGGAAGGGGTGTAGCAGGAAAAGTGGAAGAGGAAGAGGCAGAGCTGAAAGTAAATTGGTCAGAGAGCAGTCAAAACTAAGGGAGAGAGAGAAAACAAGCAGCTGGCTAGGGTGTGACCGAGAGCTTGTTTGTGATTTTGTTTAAGGGAACTGGTTTGTGAGAAGCCTAACAGAGGGGAAGTTTGGGGATAGCAGTGCCCTCTGCATTATTATTATTATGTATAGATTATTTTGTTGCTATGATGGATTTGACTTTCTGGTGTCTGAATAAATGTTTTGGTTCTGTCTTCCATGAGGAGAGTCTGTTGTATTTTATGATTAAGAATTGTACCAGTATATTCATGGCTGCTGTAAGTACTCTTAAGGTCAGTTTGCATGAATGTTAGACACCAAGAGCTGCATGCACTAGAATCTGAATTTTTACTTTGGGAGTGATTCCTTTTCATCTTCCCTTTCTCTTCTACCTAATTGATTCAAACCTGTACATGTCTCAGTAAATGTTAAGAAATGCAAGGCATCATTTTAAAAAAGAATATTGATAAAATTTGGTTTAAGAAAATAAGTATCTTGAACTGAACTGAATTCTCTTGGAGTAGAGGGAAGACACTGGAAATTATCAAATGTATTCCAGATTTAGGTTTGCACAGCATATTTCATAATGGTTTAGAATCAGGAAATTTTCTTTCTATGAGTGAAAATTAATTGAATAATTAGTCAAATAGGATATTATTTTTATTCATCAAACTAAAATAATCCTTTATTTTTGATTAAAAAATAACCTTTAGAAATGTGCAATCTTTAAAAATAGACCCTTTAATTAATTAACTACAGATTTAGACCTAAAGTAAATCTTAAATAACTTTTTGTACAAGCACTTCATTTCATAGGGAAGAGCTAAATTCCAGAGAAGTCAAATGACTTGCCTGAGGTCACATGGTCTTTAAGTGGAAGTGGTGGGATTTGAAACCAGTTCCTTTGATAATAAATCTGGTACTCTTGCTAC
Organism: Notamacropus eugenii; assembly: GCF_028372415.1. Classification (NCBI taxonomy): domain Eukaryota; kingdom Metazoa; phylum Chordata; class Mammalia; order Diprotodontia; family Macropodidae; genus Notamacropus; species Notamacropus eugenii. The sequence continues at coordinate 253,146,960 of NC_092874.1, forward strand.
CCTAACACCTGCATCCCTTAATCAATGCCATCCTCTCACCCCCTAAAATAAAGACAGCATTTTTAGACTTAACTCTTGGGGAAAAAAAATTCAACTGAACCTCATTCTCTTTCCCATGTACTTTGACATAAAGGTATAGTATTGAAGGTAGGAAAAAGCAAGGAACATTTATTCATGCAGATTTCAAAGAAGACTTGATTTCAAGTTCTGCTTCAGACATTTATTGACTATGTGACGCCTGGGCAAATCACCCAGCTTAAGTTTCCTGATCTCAAAGTAGGAATAAATGGTAGTGATTGCTATTACCTTTTACTTTTAAGTCATTTTGGAGTAGATATGTGCAGATTTCTAAGAAGAGATTCATGACAAAATTTTGTGATCCTTTCTATTTTTACTTAAACTTGGACACATATTTTGAAGAACTTTTTAATGTATCTTATTTCATGTTTACTTTCATGTTTGCTCTCCTGGTTTGCTATAGTTTCAACCCATTAACTCTTAGGAATACATGATTAATAATTGTCTTTCATCTTTATTTGGTTCAGTTCCCAGTTGGGGTTTTCTTGGCAAATGTAATGGGGTTGTTTGCCACTTCCTTCTCCAGCTCATTTTACAAATGAGGAAATTAAGGCAAACACGATTAAGTGACTTGTTCAGGATCACACAACTTGCAAATGTCTGAGGACAGATTTGAACTGGAAGAGAAATCTTTCTGACTCTAGGCCCAATGCTTTATCTACTGTGCCACACAGATGCATTTTCATATTGATAATTTTATCTTATATTTTCATTTAAGGTTTTATTTTTGGCATTTATTTTTTTAAATAATAAAATTCATATCCATCAAAGACTGAATCTATTTTTCCACATACAAGCAGAGGTGAGAGAAATAGGGTGACTATCAAAACTAATGCTAACTTCTAAGTAGTAGCAAGAGATAACAAAATGAACTTCAAAATGTTTAATTTGTTGGCAACCAAACAGATAGTTACCAGCAAGTGATCCTCATTTTTCCTGACATCCCATTTCTGTTGGAACTCCAGTCACCCACTACTCTGAATTTATAATTGCTTAGCAAGCACTGCAGTTCATTCTCCAGATTTAAATGGATTTCATGGCAGACTGAGAAAATAACACACCTTTTCTTGAAAGACTAAATGTCTGTTGCTTTCCACAACAAGCCATAAGGCAAGAGTAGGATATATTTGCCTGACTTGTTTAATAAATTAACAAATAGTGACCTACCTGCAGAGTTCTCAAATTTATATTTATTAGTTCATAGGGAAAAGAGGTATGGGATTTTAATTCTCCCTATTATTAGTTACCACCCCAGAGTTACCAGCCTCAACCAACCCCATCTGTAGTTTAATCTCTGTTTTCTCACCAACTATATTTGTGACATTGAGCAAAATCATTTCAACCTATTAAAGGTCTAAATTCCTTCATTTGTAGGGTAAAATTGTTCTTAAACATGAATAGATTCCATGATGTCCATGTCTTTGGGCTGGAAAAGAAATAGATTTTTATTTTCATTAGCATTTGGTTTCTTTTGTAACCAATGAAGTTTACTTTATGCATTGAAAGCATTCTTATTAAAAGGGATTTATAACCTTGACCAGACTTCCAGATTGGCCCATGAAATCAAAAATACTAAGAAACTCTGGAATAGATGATCTCTAGTGCCTTGTCAACTCTAACAACCCATGCTTCAACTCTACTCAAAGGACTGCAGTTTTTGATGAATGAGAGGAATATTGAGGTTGAACAATTATTATCTTCTGCCTACAGAACCCAATAAAGTAGTTGCTAAACTAATCAGAAAATAGTAAAGCTAAATGTTGATAGTGAACTTCTATTGAAACAGATCTCATTCAATTATACATACATAAAGCTTCTAGGCAGGGCCAAAGACTATTGCCTGTAATAACATCTCATAAAGCATCTTTCTTTGTTCACTTTTTTTTTTTTCTGAACCTCTCTTCATTTAGGCCAAATTATTTTTTATGTCCATCACTTCAGTGTTTATCAGAGTCACAAATTAAAGTGTTATTACTTGTATGGATTAATTTCCAGTTGATTTTGATGTGGAGCTGGGCCTCTGTAAGCTAGTATCCTAGCTTACAAAAGGTAAACATTTTTCCTCAGTTCGATATACCATGCATCCAAGTGAGAAGTCATTGAAGAATAAGAAATAAAGCAGAATAGAGAGAAAAAAAACAGCCAATATTAGTTAGGTATCTTCAATAAAGAAGGTGAACTGTCTGGAAATAGGAAATGCAAATTCTTCCTTTCAAAAAAAAAGTCATACTTGCTTTTATATAGGCTTTAGAACAAGCCACGCAAACAGACTATGGAGAAGGAAGGAATTATTTCTTCCTGAGGTTTTATCAATCAAAAGAGATGTTTCAAAGCCTGTGTTTGCACAGGTAAACTGGGGCTGCACAATTTAAACTAACATCTATAGAGGGATGACTCTAGCACCAGACAAGGTTTGGATTTGTTTGTTTAATTGTGTATTTTTAATTGTGTTTGAAGGAGGATGGGATAGATAGGGAAGTGTCCAAAGATTTTGAGTTATGGTCCTTAGTTTATTCTCTGTTGTTATATTTCTCGGATCCTGGATCAAAAAGATTGTATAATTTTTATGGGGGAGGGAGTTTTGAATTCAATTCAAATAACATGATTAGACCTGTTATGGCATCCCCCTGAATTTCCATACAGCTTCAAAGGCCACCACCTCAGAGGTCTGGTATCATTGGCAGAGACTTGCTGAAATAGTTTGCTGTACCTTTAGTATATTTTCCTCATAGAACATGATGAAAGAAGCCCACGGATATGCCCTTCCCCTGCATATCTTGAATTGACTTAGAAGGAAAAAAAGATTGAGGGTTAGGAAGAGATAAATTTCCACCCTTAGAAGTCCCAACTTTCAGAAAAGTGTTTAACATACATTTATTTAAATTGATATCTTCTGGGAAAGTTTGCCAATTTTACAGTCTCACCATGGGATCTTTATATTTATAACTGGACTGCTTTTTGATGCATAGGTTCAGAATCTCTATTTATGTTCATAGGATGATAGACTGAGTTAGAAAACACTTAAATAGTTCTTGAGTCTCACTTCTAACATGTACTAGGTATGATGCTAGAGATATCCATTTATTTCTCAATATATTCACAGGTAAATATTGATCTTCATTAATAGAGAAATTTCACATTTGAAAGAATACTATAGCAATGAACTCACAGGTCCATTTTCTATCCCTTTCCTATTCATAGAATGATGACTAGGTTTGAAAGGGATCTCAGGGACTGTCAAGTCTAACATCTCTTTCCATAGATGTGGAAAGGAAGACTCAGTTAATGAAAGTAATTAGCCAAAACCAAAAAGTGAAAGAAACAATGGAATCCAAAGACAAATCCTCTTGACAAAAATTTATGAATCTTACCTATCCGTAGACAACTGATTTATATATGGTAAATCTTAGTAACCTCAGTATTGGGATCATGGCTATTACTCTAAAACCCAATGATTTACATAACTTGAAATGTTAAATTACTCCCAAATGTTTTTAATTTGAAATTGAAATATGTACATATATATGTGTGTGTATGTGTATGTATGTACATATGTGTGTATACACATATATATATATAAATATTTATGGAGACAGAGAGAAACAGAGACATAGGGACAGAGAGAGACAGAGAGAGAGACAGAGAGAGATCACTTTCTGCTCTGATGGCTCATTGTGACATAACTATGATCCTTATATCTTAAAGACTGACAGTGGACTACAAGATTCTGAGACCGCAAAGATTCTATGAGCGGGAAAGACTTGTTCTATGGGTCTAGCCATGATTCATGTTTGCTGTTTGTTGCTGAATCTAATTAATAAGACCTAATATCTCATATTAACATGGCATTTACTATGTGCTGGGAGATGTGCTAAAACACTTTACAATTATTAATTTCATTAGCTACAACAATCGTGAAAGATATGTATTGTGGTAAATGTCTGAGTTCAGATTTGAACTCACATCTTCCTAACGTGAGGCCAGGCGCTCTATCTCCTAGGCTCCTCATTACATACTGATTGATTTTACTGTCAGAAACATAATAAACCACATACATTCCCCACCAATAGTAAAAATAGGGACCATTTTCTAATATATTTCAATTCCTAGTGTAGTTAAGTGATATGGTGGATAGAGCATAGTGCCTGGAGTCAGGAAGATTCACCTCCCTGAATTTAAATCCAGCCTCAGACACTTACTATCTGTGTGATGCTGATCAAGTCACTTACCCCTGTTTGCCTGAATTTTCCCATCTCTAAAATGAGCCAGAGAAGGGAATGGCAAATTATTCCAGTGTCTTTGCCAAGAAAACTACAAATAGGGTCACAAAAAGTCAGGCATGACTGAAAAACAACTGAACACCAGGGCTTTCATATGGTAATTATTAAGTAGATGCTTGGTTGATGGCAATTTAATTTATTTCAAAAAATATTATTTAAGGGCCTATGAGGGGTTCCATCCAATTTAGAGACAATTATTATACATGCAGAGCATTGCTTATATGAAATAAACAACCAGGGGATGTGAGCACATTCTCACTATGGGTGGGTAACGGCTCTGTCATTTCATCAGCAAAGGGAAGATCTGCTATGGAAACTCTTTCCACTAAGAGATAATGATTTATATTAGATGCAAGGACAGAGGATTATCAATTTTGGTCTGGAAGCAAACTCACGAGTTGTCTAGTCCAGTTTTCTCATTTTACAGATGAGGCAATTGAGGTATAGAGCAGGAAAATTATTTGTACACCACCACACAGATAATATATTATAAAAGTGAAATTTGATCCCTTGTCTACATACACACACACACACACACACACACACACACACACACACATACACACACACAAAGACACAAACATGTCTATGAAAATATGTGTATGTATATACTCTTTTATAAGTTCTAGTGAGTTGTCTAAACAAAATAGACATCAAATGACATCAGTAAAGCGGAAGGGGGAGCCAAGATGGTAGAAGAGAAAGACGCACACACTCTAGCTCTTCCCCCACAGCCTGTAAAATACCTGTAAAAAATGACTAAAAAAATTCTAGAGCAACAGAAGCCACAAAACGACAGAGGGAAATTTCCAGCCCAAGGTAGCCTGGAAGGCTGACAAGAAAGGTCTATCGCATGGGGCACTGAATGGAGCGCAGCCCATGGAGACCAGCCCAGCCTCGGCCATGGCACTACCAGGAACAGGACCAGAACAGGCCTCAGGGGCAGATTCCCCAGAAGCAGCCATGGTTCTCAGATACCTGAAACACATATGGCGAAGATAGCTTCAAAGGTCAGTGAGAAAGATTTTTCACCTGAGTCAGATGGGAGCAAGGTCCTCCTCTAGTCCTGGCCCCAGGTGGTGGCACAGCAGCAGTGTCCATTTTTGGAGCACTCTGCCTAAAGCCCATGGGGAAATTGAGTCACTGATCTGGATCTCAGCCCTGAGTGATGGGCCTGGGAATGAAGAAGAGTACTAGGTGGTATGGTGGAGCTGGTGGAGACTCTGGAAAGGGAATCCTACTTGCAGATTCTGAGTAAAAAAGCTTTGGTAGCTCCCAAACCAGAGCACAAGACAGGAGAGGAATAAACTCGTCTCCCTTGATTGTGCCACCTTGGAGGAATTGAGAACTTACACGTCCCCAGATTATACCACCTTCTTGACAAAGGACGCAAAAGTCAAGTAACTGACTAGGAAAACGCCCAAGGGAAAAAATAAGACTCTAGAAGTTTACTTATTTGGTGAACAGGTATTTTCTTCCATCGTTTCAGATGAGGAAGACAATGCTTACCATCCGAGGCCTCCAAAGTAAGTGTACAATTGTCTCAGGACATGAAAGATCTCAAAAAGGATTTTGAAAATCAAGTGAGAGAAATGAAGGAAAAATTGGGAAAATAAATGAGAGTGAGGCAAGAAAATCATGAAAAGTGAGTAAAAAGCTTGTTAAAAGAGACCCAAAAAATGCTGAAGAAATTAACACCTTTAAAAGTAGGCTAACCCAATTGGCAAAAGTGTTCCAAAAAGTCAATGAGGAAAAGAATGCTATAAAAAGCAGAATAAGCCAAATGGTAAAGGAGGTTCAAAACCTCACTGAAGAAAATAGTTCTTTAAAAATTAGAATGGAGCAGATGAAAGCCAATGAGAAAGCAAGAAGAAACCAAGAAATTACAAAACAAAACCAAAAGAATGAAAAAATAGGAGATAATATGAAATATCTCATTGGAAAATAGATCCAGGAGAGACAATTTAAAATTTATGGGACTACTTGAGAGCCATAATGAAAGAAAGAGCCTAGACATCATCTTTCATGAAATTATCAAGGAAAACTGCCCTGGTATTTTAGAACCAGAGGCCAAAATAAATATTGAAATAATACACCAATCACCTCCTGAAAGAGATCTGAAAAGAAAAATTTCTAGGAATATTGCAGTCAAATTCCAGAGTTTCCAGGGCAAGGATAAAATATTGCAAGCAGCTAGAAAGAAACAATTTGAGTATTGTGGAAATACAATCAGGATAACACAAGATCTAGCAGCTTCTATATTAAGGGATCAAAGGGCTTGGAATATGATATTCCATAAGTCAAAGGAACTAGAATTAAAACCAAATCACCTACCAAGCAAAACTGAGTATAAATACTTCAGAGGAAATAATGGTCATTCAATGAAATAGAGGACTTTCAAACATTTGTGATGAAAAGAGCAAAGCTGAACAGACAATTTGAATTTCAAACACAAGAATCAAGAGTAGCATGAAAAGGTAAACAGAAAAGAGAAATCATAAGGGACTTACTAAAGTTGAACTATTGAAATTCCTACATGGAAAGATAATATGTTTAACTCTTGAAACTTTTCTCAGTATTTGGGTAGCTGGGGGGATATATTCATATATATGTGTATGTGTACATATGTGTCTATACATGTAAATATATATGTATATGGAACACAGAGTAAGTTTAATAGGAAGGAATGATATCTAAAAAAGGAAAATTAAGGGTACAGAGAGGAATATATTGGGAGGAATAAGGGAGAATTGGAATGGGGTAAATTATCTCTTATAAAATAAGTAAGAAAAAGATTTTTAAATGAAGGGGAAAAGGGGGGAGGTGAGAGAGAAAAAGTGAAGCTTACTCTAATCACATTGGCTTAAGGAAGGAATAACATGCACACTCAATTTGGTATAAAAATCTATCTTACACTACAGAAACTTAGGGGAGAAGAGGATAAGCAGAGTGGGGGGGATGATGGAAGGGAGTGCAAATAGGAGGAGGTAACAATTAGAAGTAAACACTTGGGTGGGACATGGTCAAAACAGAGAATAGAATAAATAGGAGGCAGGATAGGATGGAGGGAAATATAGTCTTACAAAACATGACTATTATGGAAGTTATTTGCAAAACTACACATATGTAGCCTGTATTGAATTTCTTGCCTTCTCAGTGGTGATGGGTGGGCAAGGAGGAAGGAAGAGAAGTTAGAACTCAAAGTTTTAAGAACAAATGTTGAGAGTTGTTTTGGGGTACAACTGAGAAATAAGAAATATAGGTATAGGGGTATGGAAATTTATCTTGCCCTACAAGTAAAGATAGAAGTTGTGTGTGGGGGGGGGGGGGGGAGCCAAGATGGCGGAGTACAAAGATACACATATGCTGGCTCCAAACCCACAGCCCATAAAATACATATAAAGAACTCACAACAAATTCTGGAGCAGCAGAAGCCACAGAACAACAGAGTGGAGGAGATTTCTGTTCCAAGGAGACCTGAAAAACTGACATGAAAGGTCCATCACACCATGGACCTGGAGCAGAGCCCAGCCCTGCCTTGGCCACGTGGCACTGAGGTGAGCAGATCCAAGCAGGCTTCAGGGACAGAATCTCTAGCAGCCACACAGGTCCCTCCATCCACTGGTGACAAAGGTCAGTGAGAGGGTCTTTTCAGCTTTCTGAGAGGGGAGCAGGGTGTCTCCACAACTCAGGGCCCCTTGGGAAGCAACAGTGGATGCAGCAGCAGACGTGGGCTGCCAAAGCAGGCAGGAGTTCGGATCCATTATTGAAGGTCTCCACATAAACTCCCTGAGGGTACTAAGCGCCATGAGGTAGCCCTGCTCCCACCTGAGCAGATGAACTTAATCTCACACTGAATAACAGCCCCACCCCTGCCAAAAGCCCTGAGACTGGGAAGCCGAATTTGAATCTCAGACCCCAAGCACTAGCTGGGTGGATCTGAAGGCCAGGTGGGTGTGGAGAGGACACTCAGAATTCAAGTAACAGGCTGGGAAAATGCTAAGAAAAGGGAAAAAAAATAAGACCAGGGAAGGTTACTTTTTTGGTGAACAGATATCTCTTCCCATCCTTTCAGAAGAGGAGGAGCAATGCTTACCATCAGGAAAAGACACAGAAGTCAAGGTTCCTGTATCCCAAACATCCAAAATAAATATTCAATGGGCTCAGACCATGGAAGAGCTCAAAAAGGATTTTGAAAATCAAGTCAGAGAGGTGGAGGAAAAACTGGGAAGAGAAATGAGAGAGATGCAAGAAAAGCATGAAAAGCAGGTCAACACCTGGCTAAAGGAGACCCAGAGAATGCTGAAGAAAATAACACCTTGAAAAATAGGCTAACTCAATTGCCAAAAGAGGTTCAAAAAGCCAATGAGGAGAAGAATGCTTTAAAAAGCAAAATTAGCCAAACAGAAAAGGAAGTTCAAAAACTCACTGAAGGAAATAATTCTTTAAAAATTAGAATGGAACAGAGAGAGGCTAATGATTTTATGAGAAACTAAGAATTCATAAAACAAAACCAAAAAAAAAAAAATGAAAAAATGGAAGATAATGTGAAATATCTCATTGGAAAAACAACTGACTGGGAAAATAGATCCAGGAGACACAATTTGAAAATTATGGGACTACCTGAAAGCCTTGATCAAAAAAAGGGCCTAGACATCATCTTTCATGAAATTATCAAGGAAAACTCCCCTGAGATTCTAGAATCAGAGGGCAAAATAAATATTCAAGGAATACACCAATCACCGCCTGAAAGAGATCCAAAAAGAGAAACTCCTAGGAACATTGTGGCCAAATTCCAGAGTTCCCAGGTCAAGGAGAAAATATAGCAAGCAGCTAGAAAGAAACAATTCAAGTATTGTGGAAATACAATCAGGATAATGCAAGATCTAGCAGCTTCTACATTAAGGGATCGAAGCGCATATAATATGATATTCCAGAAGTCAAAGGAACTAGGACTAAAACCAAGAATCACTTACCCAACAAAACTGAGTATAATACTTCAGGGGAAAAAATGGTCTTTCAATGAAATAGAGGACTTTCAAGCATTCTTGATGAAAAGACCAGAGCTGAAAAGAAAATTTGACTTTCAAACACAAGAATCAAGATAAGCATGAAAAGGTAAACAGCAAAGAGAAGTCTTACTAAAGTTGAACTGTTTACATTCCTACTTGGAAAGACAATATTTGTAACTCTTAACACTTTTCAGTATCTGGGTAGTTGGTGGGATTACAAACACACACACACACACACACACACACACACACATGCACACGCACACGCACACATGTGCACGCACACACACGGAGACAGAGAGCACAGAGTGAATTGAATAGGATGGGATCATATCTTAAAAAAAATGAAATGAAGCCGTGAGACAGAAATATATTGGGAGGAGAAAGGGAGAAATGGAATGGGGCAAATTATCTCTCATAAAGGAGGCAAGGAAAAGACTTTTTAGTGGAGGGAAAAAGAGGGGAGGTGAGAGAAAAACATGACGTTTATTCTCATCACATTCGACTAAAGGAAGGAATAAAATGCACACTCATTTTGGTATGAAAACCTATCTTACAATACAGGAAAGTGGGGGATAAGGGGATAAGCAGGGTGGGGGGGATGATGGATGGGGAGATATGGGGAGGAGGGAGCAATTTGAGGTCGACACTCATGGGGAAGGACAGGATCAAAAGAGAGAATAGAAGTAATGGGGGGCAGGATAGGATGGAGGGAAATATAGTTAGTTTTATACAACACGACTATTATGGAAGTCATTTGCAAAACTACACAGATATGCCCTATATTGAATTGCTTCCCTTCCCAAAGGGAATGGGTGGGGAGGGAGGGATGAAGAGAAGTTGGAACCCAAAGTTTTAGGAACAACTGTCTAGTACTGTTCTTGCTACTAGGCAATAAGAAATACAGGTAATGGGGCACAGAAAGTTATCTGGCCCTACAAGACAAAAGAGAAGATGCGGACAAGGGAAGAGAAGGATGATAGAAGAGAGGGTGGATTAGTGATAGAGGCAATTAGAATGCTCCGTGTTTTGGGGTGGGGGAAGGGGACAAATGGGGAGAAAATCTGGAACCCAAAATGTTGTGAAAGTGAACGTTGAAAGTTAAATGAATAAATTTTAAAAAAATTTTAAAAAAATAAAGAAAAGAGAGAAGTTGGGGATAAGGGAAGGGAGGGGTGTTAGAAGGGAGGGCAGATTGGGGGAAGGTAATCAAAATGTACGATGTTTTTGGGTGGGGGAAAGGGAGAAAAGCTGAGAAAATCTGAAACTCAAAATTTTGTGAAAATGAATGTTGAAAACTAAAAATCAATAAACAAACATTTAAAAAAAGAGCAAGAGCAGTGGTACAGTTAGAATCTAGTGGTTCTTGACTTCCTGTCTTTCAACTATTCCATCTTGCTTCTATAGAGATACATAAATAATAAATAAAATAGAGAATACAATTTTATACATTTAAAAGAGTTAATTCAACATCCCTTAATTAAGGCCCTTTGAGAAGTTTAGCTCCCTTGATTCAGGTTGAAGAGAACTACAATGGAAATGATACCTCTGATGATGTGTGAGATGTGGGGCAACTGAATCAATACCTCTTTGGGCCTTCAACTGCAAGGAGCAAAGACCTATATAAGGTCTCTCATCTTTCTTTCTTTCTTTCTTTCTTTCTTTCTTTCTTTCTTTCTTTCTTTCTTTCTTTCTTTCTTTCTTCTTTCTTCTCTTCTTTCTTTCTTTCTTTCTTTCTTTCTTTCTTTCTTTCTTTCTTCTCTTTCTTTCTGTCTTCTCTCTTTCTTTCTGTCTTTCTGTCTTTTTCTTGCTTGTCTTTCCTAAAATCTTAGACCCAGTGAACTCTGAAACTCATACATTGAACAACAATGGGTACCTGTCCAAGTTCCACTTATTGGTTGTTTATTGGACCCTCCTGAATTAGAGTGAATGTCAATAGTAATTGTTTCTCTTTCATACAGCAACCCTGAGGCTTCTGCTCCTCCCAGGATGGTTCATTCATTCATATATTAATTAATTAATTAATTAGTTAATTAATTCACGTATTCACTCATTTATTCGTTTGTTCATTCATTAATTTATCTATTCATCTATTCATTGATTCATTTATTCATACATTCAACTATTTATTTAGTTATTTGTTTCTTCGTTTGTTTATTTATTTAATTAATTTTCTGTTTAAAGGGATCATTCCCTGACTACTTTTTAAGAGACTTATTCAGGGAGCATTACCTCACTTCAAATGAGTACCTGAAAAAGCATTAGCCTAAAAGGCCAAGGTCTCCCATTGCATTCTGGGCCTTCTTTAGTCATCCTGATAAATATCTGGTCACTGGATCGAGATGGCTCTGGAGGAGAAAGTGAGGCTGGTGACCTTGCACAGATCTCCCTCACTCAAAACAAAGTCAAGTGTAAATCATGTCATCATTTCTCTGATATCATGATCCTTTTTGAAAACGAAGGATGAACACAACAACAACAATGTATATGTGTATATATAAAGGTATATAAGTGTATCTACACGTATGCATGTATATGTCCATGTATATATGCATATATGCATGTGTGCAAGTGTATGTACATGTATAGCATTGTATACATATGTGGGTATGTATATATATGTATACATTTACACATATACACACACATACATAGATATATACATACATATGTGTATGTGTGCATGTATTTTATATATGTATATTTATAGAGCACCTACTTTGTGCAAGGCACTATGATAAAAGCCCTACAAATATTACCTCATTGAATTCTCATCAGCAAAGCAGATGCTATTATTTTCCACATTTTACAGTTAAGGAAACAGAGGCAAAAAATGGTTAAAATCACAATCAGACAGCTAATAAGTGTCTGAGGTTGGATTTGAATGAAGGTCTTCCTGACTCTAGTCCCAGCACTCTATCTATTGTGCCTCTAAATGATCTGTTCCAGCATCATATCTATGATCCTGTGATTTTCCCTCTTGGATAATGATTTTGATGGCAAATTGTATTTCACTTGACAAAAAAGTTTGAAGCAATTACTTTGTGAAATGTATTCCTATAGGTACTGAGAATATAATTATGAAAAAAGACATAGTCCTGACATTAAGCATTTTAAAAGAGAATGTGGGAGAGAAGGGAAAAAAGGATAAAATATGAATGTTACCCAGACATCATTGTGAATTTCAGCATATTTAGAGAATAATACATAACCAATAAAGGATGTTTCAGGAGAATTAGCATGATAATTAATTTCAGGATATAGCAAAAGAAACAAACAAAATGAGTAGATCAGTTTTGCAATGAAAACAAAATGTAACTTCTGGACAGTCCACATGACATGTTTGTGTTCACAAAATATGAAGAGATTTAAAAGGAGGCCCCATTTTTGGAAAAAAAAAGATGATTGTCCCCAAATTTGGGGTACAGTTTGTATGAAGAAGCTTTGTGATTTTGATAAGTTATGGAAGAGGAAGAATTGATAATTTGCTTTTTGCTAAGTGATAGATTTGCTCCATCAGTTAATGGGTTCTGAACACAATTTCCTAACTACATATAGTGTAGGATCCAGGAAACAGAAGCCACAAAATCTGGGTTTGTAGCTGACCTTGGAGATGGAGTTAAGGTTTCCTTTCACCTTCAGAGAGGAGAACAAGGAAATTTTGTTCTACTCTTTGGAGACTATCACAGAGGAACAGAGAAAGAGAAAATGCATCAACACAAGGGAACAGGGTGGCTATGACTACTAAGTTTATAATGAAATGGAAATTAGTTTAAACATAGGATTATTCATGTCAAGAGAGGAAAGATATAGGGCACATGACTCCTTGACTTAACACTTCCAACATATTGAATGATCTATCCATGAAATATTTGAGGAAAAACATGGTGAATATCAGCACAGGATGAAGAAGCATGGATGACGTGGAGTATGTGCCACTGCAGGGAGTTCCTATGTCAGTGAGATAACAGTTCTATCAAGGTAGTAAAGAACACCTTAGTCTTTCCTTATGAGATAGTCATTGAATATTTTATGATTCCATTTTTATAGGAAACTCTTGATTGAGAAAAATCTCTGTCCCCAGAAATCAGTGCTTCTTTCTCTACCATTAGAGAATTGTTTAGAACATTAAGTAAGTGACTTGTCCAGAGTCTTACAGTCAATATATGTCAGAAGTAGGACCTGAACCCAGTGCTTCCTAGCTTGAAGCTTGTCTCTAGTCCGTATACAATTCTGTGAATCAGATTTCCAAAAGCCATAGAGATGATAGATTTTATTTAATCTACTTTCAATTAGAGATAGACTAGCACTGTTAGTGTAGCATATTTGTTATTCTTTCAATTTAATAATTTCTAATATATATGACATAAATACTTGAAATAAGGATTAGAAATATAAGATCACAAAATGGTGATTATACTGTGATTAATCATTCCTTTCAAAAGGCAATGGACTCTGGTGACCCATATAGAAATTCATAAAACTTTCTGGGTAATTAGCATTTTATATATTAGTTAGTACTCTAATTAATGGTAAAACATATATGATCATAATTTCCCACCGAGTTTGTAGTATGTTACTAATGAAATCATGGTCTTAAAAGTTTAAAAAAAACATGACCTAATGATTTATAATAGATATCCATAGGTCTCTTGGATATCTTGAGGGGGTATTATTTCTATATTCTCATCATTGAAAAATACTCATTATTAAATAGTATTCATTGAGCAACCCTGAAAACTTCAACAATTCAAGTCAGGTGAGGTGTCAACCATTAGAAATACTAACTTTTCTCATGGTTTATTTTTCATACCGAAGTTAATGAATCAGATTTGGAATTATAGTTTACATGAAATCCTTTTTTTCTTCTTCCTCACACATCCTCAGCAGAATAGAAACCATCTCTGCAACCTAATGTGTGTCCAGCAATAAACACAAATTGTACACTTCCGTAATTTTCACAAACAGCCATAATATAACTCAATTTTATTTGATGCTGCATATAAGGCAAAATTCGTTTTCAGACACACAGCTTCAAGCAAACAAATTATAAGAGATAAATGAAATAAATCCATATTTATAAACATATATGCACACACATTCATATATATGTGTGTGTATATGTATATATGTATGTATGTATATTTATACATATGTATGTGTATACATACATACATACAGAGAGAGAGAGAGAGAGAGACAGACAGACAGACAGACAGTGAGATAGAGAGATGAAGATAGGAAAGCTTACAGTTCCTTTCTGATGCTTTTTTCCCCCCATGCTCTACTACTTTCCTTATCCTGATCATTTATTTTATTTCTTATATATTTCTTAGGCTGTTGACTAGAAGGAGAAAAAAAAAATCAATGGCAGGAAATTGAAAGAATTTCTCCTCTCATCTCTCACAGAATCACAGAATTACAGATTGTTTGAGTTGAAAGGACCTCAGAGGCCATCTCATCCCTATATCAAGAAGAATCTCCTCTGTGACTTAAAAAATAAGAAATCATCCATCCTTTGCTTGTGAATCTCCAGTGGGGAGCAACACTGAATCTCCTGAGGGAGTACATTCCTTTTTTGCACAGCTCTCGCTGTTAGGAAGTTATTTCTTACATCAAGACACAATTTGTCTTTTTGCCATTTAAAGTCATTGCTCTTTGATTTGCCCTCTGGGGCCAAATGCATCAAATGTAATACCTCTTCTTCATGATCTCCATTCAAATATATAAATACACTAATAATTTCTTCTGACTCTTTTTACACAAGAGAAACATTGTTTCTCTGATGAATCATCATATTTATGACATGAATTGCTTCACCAGACGGAATCAAAATCAGAGAAATCAAATGATAGGAGTTACCTAGAGATGATGAATTAGTCACCTTTTGGACATGTATTTAGGGAGAAAAGACGATTTTAGTTATAAGGGCAGTTGGTTCCCAAAACATCTTGAGTGAATCTATAAAACAGGAGTATGATCTGTGTATGAACAATGTCTAGATATTTCCACTGAATCAATCAATCGAAGTCATTCTAATCAGGTGGCATAGGGAATGTGTTGGAATTGTCTAAAGACACTTAAGCTTACCTTTTGGTTTTACATAAAAGAGCAAGCTGATTTGTTTATTTTTATTTCATTATTGAAGTGGTAAGGCAGAAAGGCACAGTTCTAGTCAAATCCCTGACAAGGAATTATTTGGGTAGGAAGGAGAAAAGTATCAAATCAACCTCGCCAATTCCCACCCTCACAAACAACTGTTCTGACCAGGGAAGGATCTTCTGAAATTCCAAAATGTTGGAGGATATTCATAAGTGTCTTAAATGCATCCTGGCCTAGAGCAGCCAATGGTAATGTCTGGGTAGGTAGTGAAGGACAAACTGGGTGCCATGAAGAAAGGGAGTTTCAGGACTCAAACAAGAGACCAGAACACTAGACCATATTTAAGGATAACTGAAGAAATTTCTGGAGCTGTGAGTTATCAAATTTATTAGTTATGTGCTAAGGTTGAAAATATGTATACTTTGACTTTTTGTGTGCTTATGAGAAAGTATATCATGGACTTGGAATAAGGGTAGGGGAAGTGACAATATTTGTACCAATGCCTATTACAACTTTTTAGAAACTACTTGTTTCTAAAAGCTAATTTATACTGGCTTATTGATACCTACTGGTGATTGATGGAAAAAGCACAGCAGTGATGGCTTATAGGCTAGAGCAATGGACAAACATGCTCCAGACTCATAGGGTCTCCGAGAACCATGTGGCAAGAAGTTGTTGCCCTTTAAGGAGCAGGATTGCTAGTAAGAATGGAAATTTTGGATAGTAGCGCAAATAGTTGTGCTAGGTGCATAGCAGTCCCTTAAATATCAGCGTTTCTCTCTCTCACACTCATACACACACACACACACACACACACACACACACACACTGAAGAGAGAGAGAGAGAGAGAGAGAGAGAGAGAGAGAGAGAGAGAGAGAGAGAGAGAGAGAGAGAGAGAGAGAGAGAGAGAACCTAGGTATGATGGGAAAAAAATTCATTGTCATGGAGATAAATACAGAGAATAATGATGGATCAGGGTACTAAAGGTCAGAAAATAATTTCAGAAAGAGGAAGAACTTATAGTTTGGCAGACCATTGGCTGAGCCAAAGAATAAGCCACCATATGAACTACTAATGAATCATACCAGATTGTTTACTTAGGGAAAAGGGTATGTGCTAGGACATCTGTTGTGTATTTGCCATGTTTTCCCCAACTTGAGGATAGACAGCAGCACAGAGGTCCTGAAAGTCCTCACCAAAAAGGCACAGGTGTCTTTGGAAATGAATATTCCTAGGCTAATGCAACCAAAAGGGTCAATTTTAGAGACAAGTTTTTTTTTGTTGTTGTTTCCTTTGTTTCTTATGATCTAAAGTAAGCCATCCAATTGAACATGATGGGAAAGCATTTCTAATATCTCTGCTTCTTGCCATTTTTGTGACTATGTGATGACTGATGTTGATACTTTGAAGTAATGAAACAATGTCCTCATCGGCTGATGAATCACAAGTATCAATGACTCATTGGAGATTTTAAAAGGAGAAATATCTACTAGTTTGCTCTCTCTTTTATATTTATTTATTATTTTTAATTTTTAACGCAGTTCATATCACATAATACAATTCCAACTTGTGGTCAGGTGATATCTCTTTTAAAGCATTTACAATATAGATCACAAATGGATTTTTTTTAAAACATTAACCGATTGAGACACAAATAGTAACTACGTATGCTTACTTCATAAGCCCTTGACCTAATTGCCTCCACACTATTACTAAGACTTAAAGGACCCTAACTTATTGTGGTTGGTTTAAAGTGCTAAACCTAATAGCTTAATTTTAAACTTTACCTCGGATGTTCCACTACTAACAATCTATAATTTAATAGATCTGCTGTTAAGCTTGCAAACCTTTTGATTATAGGAAATTGCCACTAAGAGTAGGGACATTACAGGGAAACAATATCTCCCCAACTTCATGTCAGTTCCAGGCAGGAGCAGATTGTCACCATGCATTCAGTGAGGCTTAGAGTCTGTCAGGCGCCAGTGGAGAAATTGAGTCAGGAGAATCCTACCTCAGCCCAGGCTGAATAGCTGCTTTCCCACCCTTCCTATGAGATCATCTTTTTCAGTTCATACCAGCATCTCACAGGCTTACTGGCATCATGGATTGGAGTCTCAGACTCCTTTTGTTGATATTCATATCTGGAGTTAGACTCAGAAGAACGGTCACTTAATAGTGCCATAGCATCTTAAAATAACAAGTTCCAATAATGAGGTTTCACGTATGACTATAATTTTACATTGGCTCAGGAACATCTTTTGAGGCAAGTCTTGAGTGGCTTACATGCCTTTCTATACTTGTTCTAGTTCCTGCTTAAACAAAATCATAAAATCAAATTTACCATTAAAACCTTAACTTTTCCATCAATGTCAAATTTTAACCAAAGTTACCTGCCTCTAGGAGACTTAGACTAAACTACAAACTACATATGTCTCTGAATTAGTCTCAGTAATTAATGCAATCAGTTGTTTTAATATTACTTGTTTTTACATCATTTTGTAACATATCCAATTTTTCTCCCCATTTCTCCCCTCCTCCTTCCCCTAATACCTTGCAATCTGATTACTCCTCCCCTCAATGAGCCCTCTCTTCTATCACACCCCATCCTTCCCTTATCCCCACCTTCTCTCTTTTCTTGTAGGGCAAGTTAAATTTCTATATCCCATTACCTGTGTTTTTTGTTTCCCATATACATGCAATAATAATTCTCAGCATTTATTTCTAATACTTTGAATTCCACCTTCTTTCCTCCCTACCCATCCCCGCAGAGAAGGCAAGCAATTCAATACAGGCGATATATGTGTCGTTTTGCAAAAGACTTCCATAATAATCATGTTGTGTAATAGTAACTATATTGCTCTCTATCCTACTCTATCCCCCGTTTATTTTTTTTTATTACCCCATTTAACCTTGTCCCTTCCCAAAAGTGTTTATTTCTGGTTACTCCCTTCTCCTGTTTGCCCTCCCTTCTATCATTCCCCTCATCCCACTTGTCCCCTCCTCCCCTACTGTCCTGAAGTATAAGATAGATTTTCATACCAAATTTAGTGAGTATGTTATTCCCTCCTTAAGCCATATGAGGATAGAGTAGCTTCACTTTCCCCCTCTCTCCTTCTCCCATGAGAAGGGAGAACAAGATCTTTCTTTATCTCTTCTATGAGTTATAGCTTGCCTCATTCCATTTTTCCCATTCTCCTGACAGTGTTTTCCTCCATCACCCCTTAATTTTTATTTTATATCTTTTTTTTTGTGGATATCATCTCTTCTGATTCAACGTAGCCTATACTCTCTGTCTATGTGTGTGTGCACGTGCACGTGCATGTGTGTGTATGCACAATCCATCCACCTACCCAAATGCTGAAAAAAGTCTCAAGAGTTATAAATGTTTTCTTTCCATGTAGGAATGTAAACAGTTCATCTTTGGAAAATTTTTTATGATTTCTCTTTCCTGTTTATGTTTTCAAGCTTCTCTTCATTCTTGTGTTTGAAAAGCCAAATTTCCTATAAAGTTCTGATCTTTTCAACATGAATGCTTGAAAGTCCTTTATATCATTAAATTACCATTTATTTCCTTGAAGTATTATACTCAATTTTGCTGCATAGGTGATTCTTGATTTTAATCCCAGTTCCTTTGACTTCTGGAATATCCTGTTCCAAGCCCTTTGATCCTTCAATGTTGAAGCTGCCAGATCCTGTCTTATTCTGATTGTATTTCCACAATACTAAAATTATTCCTTTCTAGCTGCTTGCAGTATTTTCTCCTTGACCTGGGAACTCTGAAATTTGGTCACAATATTCCTGGGAGTTTCCCTTTTCAGGTCTCTTCCAGGAGGTGATTGGTGGATTCTTTCAATATTTATTTTGCCCTCTGGTTCTAGACTACCAGGACAGTTTTCCTCAATAATTACATGTAAGATAATGTCTCAGCTCTTTTCTTGATCATGGCTTTCAGGTAATCCCATAATTTTTAAATTGTCTCTGCTGGATCTATTTTCCAGGTTAGTTGTTTATCCAATGAGATGTTTCACATTATCTTCTACTATTTCAAACTGTTGGTTTTTGTTTTCTAACTGCTTGCTTTATCTCATACCCATTCATTTTCCTGAATTCAATTCTTTCTTTCAAAGAATTGTTTTGTTCAGTGAGTTTTTGAAGCTTCTCCTCCATTTGGCTAATTCTGCTTTTTAATGCCTCCTTCTCCTCGTTGGCTTTTTGGACATCTTTTTCTAATTAAGTTAGCCTCTTTTTAAAGGTGTTATTTTGCTCAGCATTTTTTGGTTCTCCTTTAGCAAGCTGCTAACTCACTTGTAGAACTCTTCTATTGCCTGAGCACAATTTAAGTTCACTTTGGAGGCCCTGGAGGCAGGGGTCTTAACTTCCTGTGACAGTAAGCCTTGTTCTTCCTCATCTGAAAGGATGAGAGGAGACACCTGTTCACCAAGAAAGTTACCTTCTATGTTCTTATTTTTTCCCTTTTTTGGGGGCATTTTCCGAGCCACTTACTTGACTTCTGAGTCCTTTGTCAAGAGATTAGACTCAGCTGCTCTATTTCCCTGGGCTTTGGGTGTGGGCTGGGCTGTCACTCAAAACTGGGGTTTAGATCTGGTCCTTGCCTCCAGAGGCTTTAAGCTGACCTGCCTGAATAACGGATCCAGATTGCTTCTTGGCCTATGTAGCTGCCTACAGTCTGCCTGTCACCTGGGCTATTGCTGGAGAAACCCCATTCCTTCTCCCCTTGCTAGGAAAGCCCTGTCCCGCTGACATTTGGAGCTTTCTTTGTCACTTGTGGGTTGAGGTATCTGGGACCTTCCCTGCTAGGAACTCTGTACTGAGGTCTGTTCAGGTCCTTTTCCTTCTAGTGCCACGTGGCCAGGGCTGTGCTCCTCTCTGCTCAGCATCCTGTGAGATAGACCTTTCCTGTCAGCCTTCCAGGTTAACTTTGACTGGAAACCTCTGTTGCTTTTTTGTTCTGTGACTTCTGCTGCTCTAGAGTTTGTTGAGAGTCCTTTTTACGGGTATTTTGTGGGCTATGGGGAAAGCGCTAGAGTATATGCAGTTTTCTACTCTGCCATCTTGACTCCACCCCTAATTTACTGTCTATTTTATTCTCCACGTAGCCTCACATTACTGAGAATTCTAATGAATATATGGACCTGTATGATTAGTACATCCCTATAGCAGCTAGAGTAGGACAATCAACTGGATGAGTTTGGACCTGTGTTTGTATCTGTCTTTTCTTCTTCTGTGACCTTTTATCAACTCCAAATGACTTACTGAGTTTTTAGAGGATCAGTGGGGTCTGTCATATCCATATCTATCATATCCATATCCATAGAAGCAATGGAGTTCTTCATTGGAGTAGATAATTATCTGTAAAAGGACAACTGGAATTTCAGACAGTAAAGATAACAAAATAAAATGAGCACAGACCTAATTGATAGTGCCATTAATTATTTTTCCTATTACTTAGAATATATTGTTGTTGTATTTTTTTTAGGTCACTTCCATAAAAATAATATTGTATAAACAATGCTCCGCACCCATGGAACTCTTCATCTCTCAAGGAATGCAAGGAGTTGTAGTAATTATACATGTTATTGCCCTGTTCTTTTTGCTACATTTTTTATCATTCCATACAAGTCTTTCAATGCTTCTCTGTATTCATCATATTTATCTGAATAAATATTTCTCCTGGTTCTGGTCACTTTTCTGATCAGTTCCTATCAATTTCTCCAGGTGTCTCTGAATTCTTTTTTTTTTTTTTGTCATATTAGAACACAGTAATATTATATCACATTCACATAAAATTTTGTTTACCTAGGTGGTGCAATGGATAGAGAACCAGTGTAGGAGTCAGGAGAACCTGAGTTCAAATCTCAACTCAGACACTTGACACTCACTAACTGTGTAACCTTGGGCAAGTCACTTAACCCCAATTGCCTCATCCTGGGTCATCTCCAGTCATCCTGATGAATATCTGGTCACTAGATTCAGATGGCTCTAGAGGAGAAGTGAGGCTTGTGACTTACACAGCCCTCCCTCATTCAAAACAAGTCAAGTGCAAGTCATGTCATCATTTCTCTGATGGCATACTCTTCTTTGGGAGTGAAGGATGAACACACATGTGCTTAGACATTCCCCAATTGAAAGTCCTCTATTTTGTTTCCAGTTATTAGCTATGGAAAAGAAAAAAGACTTCTTATTGTTCTGATATTTATGCATCAGTCTCCAGAAAGATTGTAATAATAACTCTGTGTCAGTACATCCTGTTTTAAGTTATTCTGTGAATTCAGTATATGAGTCTTTTGCCTCCTTTAACATTTTATCATTTTTTCTATGCATGAGAAATAAATACCTACTATTTATCAGATCTTTTTTGTATATTGATTTACTCTTTAGTGCTCCATATTGGAGATGGCAAAACCAAAACAATTAGGAACTATTTCATAAGACCAATAAATCCTACAAAAGAGAAAACATGTTACAAAAGGAGAGACAAAAAATAAGTAAAGCATCCATGTGTACAATAACATTTATACCAGTAAATTTTCATATAGAAAAGATCTTGGGGTGGAAGAAAGTGGCTATACATCAGTTGGGAATGTTCAAAAAATCATAGGGCATGAACACAGTGGAATATTATTGTGCTTGAAAAAAGATAAAGGAGATTAATCTAAAGAAACTTGAAAATACTTGTACAAACTGATACAGAATTAAATGAATGGATAAGAACTGACTTTTTTTTTTAAATGAAGACATCACTGTTAATGAAAATAACTTTGAAAGATCTAACTCTGCTTAATATAATGGCCAATCTTGATTCCAGAATTGTAACAAAATTAATTCTTCCCGCCCCTTATTTTATAAATAATGAATTTTAGGTGTTAAATAAGACATAAATTTCTAGGTATAACCATTATGAAAAAATTCTTAACTATCCTTTCTATACAAGAGAGGGCTTTTCTATTGAAGGGAGAGTTGGGAAGAGGAGGATGGTGGAGTAATTTGAGAGTGACTGCAAAAGAAGGAAAAAAAGAAAGTAAAGGAAAGAGCATCAATTATTTTTTAAATATAGAGAAGATATGGTAGAGGTTGTCAGAGCTACAGAGAAACAATGTTGGTATTACTATATTAAATTTAATACTTGTTAAAAGGAACTATCTGAATAGAGTAGATTTATGGTTTTGAGCACAACTGTCATTTTCTAGGCTTCTTTGCATATGAAATTTTGTTTGTTGATCACTCTATGTTTCATTTACAAAAAATAAAGTTCGGTAAAAGGACATACGTGCACAAAAAAATATTGATAGTTGCCTTTTTTGTGGTGCCAAAAATTGAAACTTGAAACAATGCACATCAATTGGAGAATGGCTGACCAACTTGTGGTATATTAATGTAATGGAATACTATTGTGCTATAAGAAATCATGAGCAGGCAGATTTCAGAAAATCCTGTAAAGACTTACATTAACTGATGCTGAGTGAAGTGAGCAGAACAAAGAGAACATTGTACACAGTAACAGCAATATTGTGCAATGATCAAGTATAATTTGGTTAAAGTCTGTGGAAGACTTCATGATGACTTCATGGTAACTGGACTGATCATGAAAACAGATGTAAGTTGTAATATTGGGTTTACAGTTTCCCAGGATTAAGATGTGGCAGAGACATTTATTCTAGACATGAAAGAACTGAGGTCCATAATAATCCTACGATGACATGCATATATGACAATATCACAGCATTGTTTCTGGCTTCACTGGTTCCTTACTCCCAAACCTAGAGGGAAAATAGAATCTCTACTGGATTTATTCCTACTAGTGACTATGAAAGCTTAGTGCCTATTCCTCACTTCTTGAAAGAATGATACCAATGAATATCAGAAGTATTATGACAAAAGACTAAATTATCTTTTCTATGTAATATTGTCAACTCAGATTCAAAATATGCTATACAAAACAAAACTTATTATCTTAAACCAAAACTTATACTCCTTAAAACTCGTCTGTTTCTATTCAGGACACAATCATCTCCTTTGCCACTCACATTTGCAAATTTGTCATCATTCTTGATCTCTTCTTCTCACTCAATATTTTTTTAAAGCATGTCCCAAAAGTTTTATTGCATCCTTCTCTTATTAAAAGCTTAAACTTGCTCTAAGATTATTGGGACATGCATTACATTCAGTTGACAAATCTTACTACTTACATATTTTTGAATAAATTCCTTCTTTCTACTTTCATGTTTGTGCCTCTAGTTTGGGCCAATGACTCCTCTAGTATGGACTATTGAATATTCTATTTATGCATCTCTCTACTTCTAGTATCTCCCATCTACTGTAAACCAAATAACCAAAATAATATTTTAAGCTATTGGACATGACAATGTTATTGCCTACTTCAAATTTTTCAGAGATTCACTATTATGTTTAGGAAATCTACAACCCTTAGCCAACTATCACAGTCTAGTGACAGCTTATTTTTCTTCTGCCTAGTTCTTGCTGCTCATTTTCATGAAGTCTGTGTTATGTATCATAATAATCACTTCTCTCATATTTTCCTCGGTTCATATATGTCAAATTTATTTGGCCCAGGTATAATACTCCAGAATGAAGCTGAACCAGATTGAAATATAATTGAGAAATATTTAGCAAAATAAATAAAAATTAAAAAAAAACAACATGAATGATTTTCATTTGTGATTTTCTAAGTCAGTATGCTTCCATGGATCTATTACTATCTGACCTTAACTTTATAGGAGTAGTTGTTTTATCTACACAAAGTGATTCTCATGTGAGCAAGGAACTCCTTCTTCATATCTACCTTTCTCATTCCCTGTATTTCTCTTGTGAAGCATGAAAACTTTTTTGGAATATATACACAGATAAATAGATAGATATACATACATATACATACATGCATATATATATATATATATATATATATATATATATATATATATATGTATATATATATATATATACAAGTGAGCAGATATAAAATCTGAGAATGGTTTACAATAGTTGTCATTTTGCCATCTATTGAGAAATTGCAAAAAATCTATAGGTTCACATGAAAAATCTTTCCTATAGATATGCCAATATGGGAATGATGATGATTTACTCAAAGAGTTTAAGTGACAAGGGTGATGTCCAACAACACAACCTTGTTGATGTATAGAATGCTTGACTCTTCTAAAGATCTTGTCTGAGTTCCCAATGCATTATAATGTGCTTTTTAAGGTTTGTAACAATCTTTATAGATATTAAGATATAAAAATATAGGTTATTTGCAGAGCAGAAATAAGGAAGAATTCCATTTTAGTTATGAGACAGCTCAACTTGGAGTCAGGAAACCTGAATTTAAATCTTGTTTCCCTGTCACTTAATAGTGTTTGACATTGGGCAACTCACTTGTCTTCTATGGGTCTTAGTTTTTTCACCTGTTCAATATGGGTAATAATTGTACCTACCTTACAGAATTTTGTGAGAACCATGGTATAGCATAGAGAGATTTATCTGCAAAAGTATTTTCATAAACTTATACTATTATGTAAATGTTGATTATCAATATCTCATTTAATCCTCACAAGCATCCTGGGAGGTAGATGCTATTTTTATGATTTCCACCTTAAAGATTAGGAAACAGAGTTCCAGAAAGGTTAAATCACCCATCCAGAGTTAACCAGACAATATATGTCAGAGGAAAGATTTCAAAACAGGTCTTCCTAAGTTGCAGTCCAAGTATCTATGCACTATATCATAGCATATCTCAATTTAGTGCTCCATGAAGAATTCTGCTCATTTTTTTTCTCTGTTCCCTTGTTCCCCCTGAAATAAATTCAAGGAATTTCCTGGTTTGCTCCTGGGTGTTGCTAGTACTATAGGAACATAGATTTAGAGCTAGTTCTTGGCAGGCAAAAGACATTGCTTCCCTAGAAAGGAAAATGGTGCCAGACTAGGGAAAAATAAATGGGATTAAACTGACAGAGTCAAAGCATTTGTTTGAATGGAAGTAACGAAGGGCATTTGCCAGAAATGGGTGGATCTTGGCAAGAATTTAGCTCATGGATTTTTGCACTTCAGAGTGGGTCAGGAGCACCAGAAGCCAGAGTGGCCATTTTCTACTTCACTTGTAGAAATCAAATCCCACATCCCAAGAGAGCTTAGTGCATTGCATGCTCTCACAAATAGATAACATTGATCCTGAGAATCCTTCTTTTTGGAATATTAGAGCTTTGACATTTTATGAATGCAATCTGGGATACAAACCCATGTGCAAAAGATTACCTTGATTAGTAGAGATTGATTACTTGGTGTTCTATGCCTCAGCAAGGGGGAGAGTTGGCAAGAGTTTTGTGGAACTGAATTCCTACTTCTAACTGCCAGCTTTAAAACAAGACACATGTGGTTCTAAATGTTCATTGGAGAGATATTCCTGAAGGAAGAGAAAAACTGTGGGAAAAAGACAACATCTAGAGAAGTTAGCATGTGTTCTCAGATTAGCAAGACAGAGCCTTCAGGGATTTTCTCTTTCAGTGACATCTGAGACACTTTTTCTCTTATGTTTGAGTTTAGATATGTAGTTCTGAAAAGGGAGAATTCATTCATTCTGTGTATCATATTATATATTCTAAACTGTATAGGTTATCTGATTTCTTTTTTACTTGAATAGACAGAACTTTTTATTATTAAATATCAACTTTTGAGGGAAAGGTGTAAAGTGCAGAGAGAGTAAAGTCTTTGGATTTATACTTTGAATTTATTCTTCTTTGTTAAAGGATAGCAATATGGAACTTAACTAAAGATTAAAATATTTCTTTATGGGTGGGAGGATATAATTAGAGATAGATATAGTTCTAGTCCAGTACCCCCTTTATGAGAAGAGCAGAACAACCACCCTTGTAGTACCAATTTCTATTTCTCTCCTAATAGTAATCAAAGTTTCCAATGGAGGAAAAAAGTGGAGACTATACTAGAGAAATCTATGTCAACCTGCAACCCACATTAATTCAGACCCATGTGGTTGCACATAATCTACCTTGGAAACACACATGTATCCTATATTTAGTTAATATGTGATTAGATTTCAAGAGTTTACAAAATGCATTTTTTCTTACACCTTTGTGAAAAATACGCAAGGGCCATAGCATATCCATCACACACAGAGATAAATTGGGTAGGAATCAGAATGAATATTTAACTTACCCATAGGAAAGGGAAAATGTCAGAATTTGAACTTCAGTCCTTCCGACTTCTTCAGATATCTGTTTCCCTTTTTATTATACCACAAAGCAACAACTTTGAGATTTCATTACAGTCCCATTGTTTGGACTGGTATTGAATTTATGTAAGACTCTTCGAAAATGACCTTGTCTGCCTATTGTGCCTTATATTTGAAAAATAGAGTATACAATATTTTTGTGTTTATTTTTCCTACCACTTTCATGCTGGATCTGCAATTTCTTCTACAAGTCATCTACACACAATTGTTAACTGTCTACAAATTAAACTTAAATCTTCTCTAGGCTCTCTTATCCTCAACTGTATATTGAGTGAAGAGCAGAGTCTGTCAATTTGTATTCCAATCACTTGGGACAGTGTACTTAAAGTAAATTTTCATTGGATCAAATAGAATTGGTATGTGTTACCTTCATGGGATCTTCCATCATAGTCATGGGATCCCATCAGGAGGGTTTTATGGTCAGTCTATAGAAAAAAATGAACAAAAATTCCTCGCTATTCCAGTAGCCATTACTTCTGTTCCAAGCTACATCAAAGTGACGGGTGCTGACATTCATTACTAGTAGGATGATTGAAATCACCTCAACCATGACATCCTTCCTCTTTCGTCATGTTAGAATTGCACATCAATTTGGAAAAGAACTTTCACATAACCATCTAGGGACTGACAGGGGACTAAAGGTGCTTCTTAATTCACTTTACTTAGAAATGTGTTGTGGGATTAGGCAAATCACCGAAGCTGCTCCTAAAAAAAGTGTGTCATTAGAGCATATTGACAGATCTCCAAATTGTTTTATTTTTTTTCTTGGTAGAGGAAAGAGTGAGGATTCTGAATCCTCTTTGATACTAAAGATGACTGTACTTGGAAACATAAGCTCATATTCAAATATATATATATATATATATATATATATATATATATACATATGTATACATAGATAAAGAGACAGAGAGAGAGAGAGAGAGAGAGAGAGAGAGAGAGAGAGAGAGAGAGAGAGAGACTTGAAAGGGATCTTAGAGATCTAGCCATAGGATCATAGGGAGATGTGGAAGGAAATTTTGAGGCTATAGAGTGCAACTATGTCATTTCATAGATGAGAAAACTGAGCCCCCCCAAAATTAAGCAACTTACTCAAAGTTATAAATTATTGCTAGAAAGGATTCAAATTTAAGAAGATTTTCACTCCAGATTCTGAACTCTATCTACCATACCATTTAGCTGTGTGACCTTATTTAATTGATAAGAAAACTGAGATGCATGAAGGTTAAGTATCCAAGGTTACTCAAATCAGAAGCATTTTCATAGGTATGAGACATAGAACTTGAACCCAGGTCTCTTGATTCCAGAGACAATTCTTTCCACTGTACTGTACAGAAGAGAGAAAAGGAAATTGTAAGAAAATTATTGGATCCATTGAGATGATAGAAGGTATGTGGACAAAAAAAAAGAAGAAGAGGAAGAAGAATCATGGAATTCAGAAGGGAAGAGATAAAGCATATGGGAATACAGAGTGAGATGGCATCCAGATTAAGATTAATTGATTAGTGAAAAATAATGGCTCTACTTTAGACTCAGTGTGGAAAATGGGGCAAGATGTTCCTTCTTGGTCCAAAAAGCCCCTGAAATTCTAAGAGAATAAATATTCATAAATTATCAAATAGTGAAAATTAGGTCACTCCATGAGGCACTATGGTGCAGTGTGACTAGAGAATGAATAGATTGAAGAATAAAAGAATATGTGTTAAGTACTTACAATATGCAAATCAATGTGGTAAATGCTAGGGAAATATAGAACAGTTAGATTCTTTGCCCTCAAGGAGTTTCTGTTTTAATGAGGTCAGCAGCATGTAAAGATTTTAACTGAAAGTCAGATCAAAAGATCTCATAGTCCTTAGGATACAGTCATAAAGGAGATAGCAGTGAACCATCTTTAATACCATTTTCATTGATAAAAACAGTTTCTGACACTGACCTATGTGACAATTTCAAGGACGTTGACGGTCAGGACTGGCATTCTGAATTTTGCCATTCTCAGGACTTTAGGGATCACTTGGAGATCTGGATGATTTCACCTCAGTAACAGGTCCAGAAACCAGGGTAGATGCATGATTGGTGGTGAAGAGGGCATTGCTAATTTCAGTGTTTGTAGGTTCAGAGTCCCAGGCTGCTCTCACTTTGGTATGAGAGGAACCCATGGACAAAGAGGTAGCAGTGTTTAAACTCATCTGGCACTAGCTGCTTCTGTCTCCTTCAAAGAACCTTATTGGATTATAGCTGTGGGGTCTGGTTAAAACTGGTGGCAGTTGTCTCAGAGGCACAATCCTTCCCCAGCCTGATGGGCTTAATGTCAGTCTGTCTCCATTCAAGTCTGTGGGGAGGCAATTGTTGATATAGAGCTGATGGTTTGACTTACTTACCATGTGCCACTCCCTTAGGCAGGACATTTAGTTCATTATTTCTTGAAGGATCATGAATAGACAAAACAATGAGAAGATGCCTCTCTATCTGGAAGAGCTGAATTCAAGTTCCACCACAAAAAACACACTGTCCATGTGACCCTGGTTAAATACCTTAACCTTTCACACTTTCTGAGACTACAATTTTCAAACTGAATGCTGATCTTCATTAGTAAAAGGAAATCCTCCACTAAATGCTCCAATGAAATCATAGGGCCACACTAAAAATAAAATGTCAAAAGAAATGAAAGATTTTCATTTTTTTTAAGAAAGCAGCTTTTCTAAAAAGAGAGGGGGTGGGGGGAATGTTGTGAAACATATTTATGGGCCCCATAGATGGAACTGATTTTAAGGCAGCTAGGTGCTTCAATAGCTAAAGAAGTGACTTCCAGTCTTGCCTCAGAAACTTATTACCATATGACCCTTGACAAGTCACTTAGCTTCTGTTTACCTCATTTTTGTTTGTCTATAAAATGAGGGTAATAACAGCATCTGTTTCCCTGAATTGTTGTGAGGATTAAATTAGACAGTATTTATAAAGCACATTGCAAAACTTAAATGAACACTAGCTATTACATTAAAAATAGCAATAACAACAATAATATAAAAGGACAAATCAAGAAATTTTGTTTCAGTTTCCAGAACAATGGACCCTAAATCATTCCATTTTGTTGAATGTTTCACTGAAACACTCAATAACTGGAAGGTTTTCCCGCTCTGAACAAATTCATTCCCAAACAGGAAAAGTTTTGAACTGTGCCTAGGACCTAGTTCTCTTAATTCTTCATCCTGGAAACCTGGTGTAGAAGGCAGTATTCAGGAAATGCATTGAGCTGACAGAAGTAAGCTTCCAAATGTGAATCCTGAGTTTCACAGATTTTATTATGTCTCATTGTCTATCACTTTTCACAGCTTCAAGGCTTCTGTATTCTACTTTAAATTTGAATTTAAGTCACTAAGGTGTTTGAACAGTATTGTCTTAGAGGAGTGGCCTTTTTTGTGACTTTTTTTCCTGTATGAGAAAGATTTGCATTTATAACTATTTTTAAACTAGGTCAATATTAGCAATAGCATTTCAGTTAAAGTCAAAACTAGTAAACGTTAATAAAACTGCTAAAATATCATATTTGTAAGAAACCTTCCTGCTGGTAGAAGGAATCTTAGATACAGAGTTGTTAGCATTCTCTGAAAACAGCCAATAGACTTTAAGGTCTGACATGTTATTTATTTGATAAAGTGTTTTATTCTTGAGCCACATATTTTTGTTTCATTTTTTTTCTTCCTCATGACCTAAGTGTAAAATCAAGAGGCAAAATTTCCAGAGTACACTTGCATTATTACAACAAGTGTTTCAATACAATTGTAACCTAGCATCACTAACTCAAATTTTTGTAGATTTGTGCTAGACGTTTGTCATCCTAGACCCTCCTCTGTAACTAACATAATAATTATACTTTATAATAAAGACAAATTGACAATTGACATTCTCATCACTCCATAATCACATCATAGGGTTCCCAAACTATAGATTCATATTAAAAGTTTATTGAGGAGTGGGAATGGCCACAGACAGGCTGAATCACCAACAGCCATTCAGATTCCCAAACTGCTCAGAACAGGAAGGGAGTCCAGCAGTACTGGGTGAGAGAGAAGCACAAGGCCCACTGCAGGTGTAACGGGTACTCCCGGGGATATCAGTCCACAGATTAAATGTTAGAAAGTCACCTACTTAAACTTCCAGGAATCCAGATGGTGAAGTAACCTGTAAGTGCTCTCACTCTCGGTGGTTAACCTTGAAAAACTCAGAGAACATTGCCCTAGGGAAAACCCCTGAAATAGTGGAGACAGCAGAAGGGGAAAAGTCTTTTCGCTTGTGAGGCTAGGGAGACCATGGAGGAGGGTCCCTCTTGCCGTGCCTGAAGGGGAGCAGTGCAGGACACAAAGTGACCCAGCAAACCCCATCTGAGCAGACCAGCAGGAGATCCTGAGCCCAAGCAGGGTAGGGAGGGAAAGAATCAATACCAGGATCCCCGGAGTGCTTAAGGACAGCCAGGAGAATTTCTCAGATACCATAGCAGATGGGATCATTTCAGCCTTGGGGAGGAGAACCAGGAGCCAGACCACCCCACTTCCACTCCTCACACCATGAGCTTCAGTGTAACCCTGGGGAAACTCAGACTTCACTTGCACTTGACCTTGGCACACACCAGTCACCTCAGCACCAGATAATCTGAAGCACTATATAGCTTCTAGTTGAAAGAACCAGAGGTTTTAGAACAAATAGCCAGTAACTAGAACCATAGCTCCCAGCAGAAGAAATGTAGAACAGAGCCCCCTGTGCCCTAGAAGCAGAAATCCACTTTAAAATCCAGGAAAAAGGCAATCACTATGAGCAAGAAGCAAATTAGAAAACCAAAAACCATAAAACGTTATTACAGACAAAAGGGAAGAACATCATGCAAATTCAGAAGAAGGCAATATTGACATTGTATCCACATCTGAAACCTCAGAAGAGAATATTAACTGGTTTCAAGACCAAAGAGAATTCTTGGAAGAGCTCAAAAGCGATTTAAAAGCCAAATTAAAGAGGTAGAAGTGAAATTGATCAATGATTTTAAAAGATATAATCAACTTCTTAAAAAGTAAAATTGGACCAATGGATAAGGAGATACAAAACCTAATGGAAGAAAAATAACTCTTTAAAACAGGAGGCACAAAACCTAACTGAAGAAGATAATTCTAAAAATTAGAATTGGGCAAGTAGAAGCTAATTACTGTAGGAGACATCAAGAATCACTCAAACAAAATCTAAAGAATGAAAAAATAGAAGAAAATACAAAATATCTCATTATAGAAATAAATGACCTGGAAAATGGTTCCAGGAGAGAAAAATCTAAGAATTATTGCTCTACTGGAAAGCCCTTATGAATAAATGAGCCTACACAGTATCTTCCAAAAAATCATTCAGGAAAAATATATTAAGGTACTAGACTGAAGGAAAATAGTCAAAGAAAGAATCAAACCAATCACTTCCTAAAAGATATGTCAAATTGAAAACACCAAAGATTATTTTTGCCGAATTCTAGAATTATCAGATCAAGGAGAAAATACTGCAAATAAATAGAAGGAAAAAATTTGAATATTGAGGAACTACAATAAGGATCACACAGGACTTTAAAGTTTCTACATTAAAAGATCAGAGAGATTGAAATAGGTTATTCTGTGAGGCAAAGAGCTTGGACCACAACCAAGGATCAACTACCCCACAAAACTGAGCATGATCTTTCAGAAAAGAAGATGAACATTCAGTGAAATAAGGAATTTTCAGAACTTCCTGATTAAAAGGTCAGATTTCAATAGAAAGTTTGGTCTTTATATGCAAAACTCAAAAGAGGCATAAAAAGATAAACAGGGGAAAAAGAAAGAAAAAAGCTTCTTATCCAATATGGGCAAACTGATTGCATCCCTATATGGAAGGATAAATAATTGTTATCTTGAGAACTGCATGTTTATTACAACATTTAACAGGGATGTACATGGATAGATGGTGTTGATATAAATTAACTGATGTGATGATAAATTATTATGATAAATAAGTGATACAAAGGGAGAAGAGGAAAGGAGGAGGCAGAAAAGGGTAAATTACATCACATGAAGAGGCCATATTATAGTAGAAGTTAATAAAGGAGGGAGATGAGCATTATTTGAGCTTTACTATCATTGGATTTGGTTCAAGGAGGGAATAACATTCTCAGTTAAGTATAGAAATCTAACTTCCACTACAGTCAGTGGGAGGGAAAAAGGGAAATAAAATGGAGAGGTTGGTTAGAAGGGAGGGGAAAGGGAAGAAAAAAAGAGGGGTGCTGTCTATTTCTTCTTAAAGTTCCCTTAATTTCTCCTCTAAGAATTTGGATGCTATAACACTTAGTGTATATATGTATAATAATGATATTAATTCATTGTCTATGGTGCCTTTTTGCAAGATATAATTTATGTTCTTATCTCTTTTGATTAGAATCAGTTTTGCTTTCACTTTGTCTGAGATTAGGATTGCAACCTTGTTTTAATTTTACTTCACCTGAAGCATAATATATTCTGCTCCAGCCTTTTACCTTTACCTTGTGTGTATGTACCCTGTTTCAAATGAGTTCCTTGTAAACAAAATATTGTGGAACTGTGGCTTTTAATCCATTCTGCTATCCACCTAAAACCTCCCTTTTATGGGAGACTTCATCCCATTCACATCTACAGTTATGATTACTATCTGTGCTTTTCTCTCAATCCAAACCTCTCTCCCGTTTATGCTTTCATTCCTCCCATCTCCTTTTCCCTCCTCAAAAGAGTCTTACTTATCTTCTAAGCAAAAGGGATAAGAGTGGAAATTATATCCTGCAAAAAGGCAACCATAAACAATGAAGTAATATCATTATTAAACATATACGCACTAAGTGGTATAGCATCCAAATTCTTAGAGAAGTTAAGGGAATTTTAAGAAGAAATAGACAGCAAAACTATCCTAGTGGATTTCTGGTTTTGGAAGCCAACATGATGGAGTGATCTGGAATTGTTATCTCCTTCCCCTTGTTGACCTTGATGAGCCCAGAGAATATCTCCCCGGGGAAAACCCTGGAACAGTGGGAGCAGCTGAAAGCGTAAACAGACTATTAGCAGGTGAGGCAAGGGAGATCGTTAAGGAGGGTCCCTCTTTCTGTGGCTGAAGGGGATCAGTGAGGGATCAGAACTGTCCCAGACAGCCCCATCTCAACAAACCAGAAAACATCCTGAGCCCCAGGGAGGTGAAGCCAGAAACTGCAAACACCAGAACCTCAGGTATGCCTCAGCACCCCAGAGGAATTGGGAAGACACTAGAACAGCCAGGGTCACCAACCACTGAGCTTGTCAATGCTCTAGTTCAGCAGAGGAGACCTCCTGTGGTCAGAACACACCTCCCCCACAGGTAATGTTATAACTCCAGGGTAATTGCAGGGAAACCCAAAAAGACATATTATTTCCAGCACCAGCCAGCTCAGAACCAGGTAAGCTGCAGCATTTTAGATTCTAGCTGAAAGAACCAGAGGCCACAACACACAAAGCCACAAGTTTTATACCCAAGAACTATGGGGCAGAGCCCCTGTTCCCCAGACAAAGAGATCTACATTAAAAGTCAAGAAAAGAAAGATTGTCAAGAGTAAGAAGCACAGCAGAAAAGAAAAGACCATAGAATATTTGGACCAAAACACAAATACCAAAGAGGTCAGCATTGCGACTGTATTCCCATCTGAAACTTCAGAAGGGAATATGAACTTTTCCGAAGCACAAAGAGCCTTCTTGGAAGAGCTCAGGAAGGATTTTAAAAGTGAAATTAGAGAAATAGAAGAAAAACTGACCAATAATTTTAAAAATATGGAAAAATAAGTCACAGAAGAATTTAAAAGGACAATTGAACAAGTGAAAAAGGAAGTACAAAACCTAACTGGAGAAAATAACTCCTTAAAAGGAAAAATTGGACAGATGGAAAAGGGGAAGCAAAAGTTAATGGAAGAAAACAATTTCATAAAAATTAGAATCAGACAAGTAGAAGCTAATGAATCTATGAGACACCAAGAATCAGTCAAATAGAATTTAAAGAATGAAAAGATAGAAGAAAATGTAAAATATATAATTGGGAAAACAACTGATCTGGAAAATAGATCCAGGACAGAAAAATCTAAAGATTACTGGTCTACCTGAAAGCTATGATGAAAAGAAGAGCCTGGACAATATCATCCAAGAAATCATCAAGGAAAGTTGCCTGAGATCCAGAGGGCAAAATAGTCATTTAAAGAATACACCATTCACCTCCTGAAAGGAACCCCACACTAAAAGCACCAAGGAATATTGTCAAATTCCAGATCAAGTGAGGGAGAAAATATTTCAGGCAGCCAGAAGGAAACAATTTTAATACTGAGGAGCTACAGTCGGGATCATGCAGGACCTTGCAACTTTTACATTAAAAGACTGAAGAAACTGGAATACAACATTCTGTAAGGCAAAGGAGCTGGAACCACAATCAACAATTAATTACCCAGCAAAGTTGGGTGTAATATTTCAGCCAAGGAGATGGAAATTCAATGAAATGAGGGATTCCCAGACCTTCCTGACCAAAAGGCCAGAACTCAATAGAAAATTTGATCTTCAAACTCAGGTCTCAAGAAAGGCATAAAAAGACAAACAGGGGAAAAATTATACTAGTGGGGGACCTCAACCTACCCCACTCTGAACTTGATAAATCTAACCTCAAAATAAACAAAGAAGAAGTTAAGGAAGTGAATAGAATTCTGGAAAAGTTAGATATGATAGATCTCTGGAGAAAACTGAATGAAGATAGAAAGAATTATACATTTTTCTCAATGGCACATAGCACACACACACAAAAACTGACCAAATACTAGGGCATAAAAACCTCATAATCCAGTGTAGTAAGATAGAGATTTTCAATGCATTCTTTTCAGATAATGATGCAATAAATATCATATGTAATAAAGTGCCATGGAAAGACAGACCAAAAATTAATGGGAAGTTAAATACTTTTGTTCTAAAGAATGAGTGGATCAAACAACAAATCATAAAAACAATCAATAACTTCATTCAAGAGAATGACAATAATAAGACAATGTACCAAAACTGATGGGATGCTGTAAAGGCAGTTCTTTGGATGATTACATGAATGAAATGGAGAAAGAGATGAATGAATTGGGCAAGCAACAGAAAAAAAAAAACAACTAGGTAAAGAAGAAATTGAAAATCTTGAATTAAATACCAAATAAATATTGAAATCAAAGGGAAGATTAATAAAATTCAAATTAAGGAAATGAACTAATGAAGAAACTAATGAGAGCTGTTTTTTTGAAAGGAACAATAAAATTGATAAACATTTAGTCGATGTAATTTAAAAAAGAAAGAAGAAAACCAAATTACCACTACCAAAAAATAGAAAGGGTAAATTCACCTCCAATGAAGAGTAAATTAAAACAGGGATATAGTAGTGAAATAGGTTCAGTACACATGACATAATAGTAAACATACTGGATAAACTTTTGGATAAACACAGGGACCCCAACTTGTGGTATAAAAACTCACTGACAAATACTTCTGGGAAAAATGGAAAATAGCTTGGCAGAAAGTCAGCGTAGACCAATGCCTGACATGGTATACCAGAAAAATGTCCAAATGGGTACAGGATCTAGGTATAAAAGCTGATACTATAAACAAATTAAGGGTCATGGAATAGTTTCTTTGTCAAATATATGTAGAATGGAGGAATCTGAGAGCAAACAATTGATCAATAAAACAGTGAAAGGCAAAATGAATAATTTTGATTACACTGAATTGAAACGTTTTTGCACAAACAAAGCCAATGCAACCAAGATTAGGAGGGAAGCAGAAAACTGGGAATTTTTACAGCTAGCTTCTATGATAAAGGAATCATTTCTAAAGTATATAGAGAACTGAGTTAAATTTACAAGAATACAAGTCATTCCCCAATTGATAAATCGTCAGAGGAGATGAACAGGAAGTTTTCAGAGGAAGAAATTAAAGCTCTCTATAGACAAATGGAAAAATGCTCTAAATCACTATTAATTAGAGAGGTGCAAATAAAAACAACTCTGAGGATCCACATTATACCAATTAGTTTGACTAACATGATAAAACAGGAAAATGATAAATGTTAGAGAAGGTATGGGAGAGTTGGAACATTAATTCATTGTTAGTGTGGCTGTGAGCTGATCCAAACACTCTGGAGAGCAATTTGGAACTATGCCTAAAGAGCTACAAAAATGTGCATACACTTTTACCCTGCAATACTGCTTCTAGGTTTGTGTCCCAAAGATATCATAAAAATGGGCAAAGGTCTCACACACAGAAAAATAATTATAGCAGCTCTTTTCGTGGTGACCAAGAACTGGTAATGGAGGCAATGACCATCAACTGAAGAGTGACAGAACATGTTGTGCTATATGAATGCAAAGGAATACTATTGTGCTATAAGAAAGGGTGAACACATGGACTTCAAAATTATTTGGGTAGACTTATTTGAGCTGATGCTGAGTGAGGTGAGCAGAACCAAGAGAATGATATATACAGTAACTGTCATAACATGAAAAAAACTGTTTTTGATAGACTTAGTCCTTCACAGCAATCCAACGACTTAAAACATTTCCAAAGAATTCATGATACAAAATGCCAACCACATCCAGAGAAATAATTATGGAAACGGAATGCAGAGTAAAGCAGACTCTTTTCTGTTTTGTTATACTTGGTTTTGTTTAGTTTTACTCATCTTTTCTCCCATTTGCTTTAATTTTTCTATGCACAATGACTAATGTGAAAATGTGTTTAATAAGAATGTATGTATAGAGCCCATTTAAGATTGTATGTCATCTTGGGGAGGGAGCTGGGAAAAAGAGAAAGTTTTAAATTTCTGGAAGTGATTGTTGAAAATTCAGAACAAATAAATTTGAAGTAAAAAAAATAAATGTTTATTGAAATGAACTGAATTAGAACCTGAGATACCTTCTTTAGAAATTGTCTAGGTCAAGGTGGTGGAGTAGAAGATTCAATGTGCTCTAGCTCTACCCCATAGCCCATAAAATACTTATAAAAAATGACTCAAGAAATTCTGGAGCAGTAGAATCCACAAAACGACAAAGTAAAAGAAATTTCCAGGCCAAGACAGCTTAGAAGTCTGAAAGAAAAGGTGTATTGCATCAAGCTCAGAGCAGAGCATAGCCTAGGCTTGGTTGCGCAACATAGTAGGGAGACGACTTGAACAGGCTTCAGGATGAGCAATGAGGAATAGCTGCTGCAGTTCCCAGATTTCTCAACCCACAAATGCCAAAGGCAGCTTAAAAAAGTCAGTACGAATGTTCTTTTACCTGGGTGAGAAAGGAGCCCAGTATGATGCCAGCCCAAGGGCAGCTGTGTCCACTTTTGGAACTCTCACCCTAAGGACCCTGGGGGATTTGAATGGCTGATCTGAGCCTCAGTCCTGAGTGGCAACACTTGGGTAAGAAGGAGTGCTAGCTGGTGTGGTGGACCTGGTGGAGGTTCTGGAGAAGGAATCCTGTTCACAG